>NC_090374.1:70888660-71203419 GCF_036365525.1 Heterodontus francisci
CTGCTGAAACTTTCATCCATGCCTTTGTTTCCTCCAGACTTGACTATTCCAATGCATTCCTGGCTGGTGTCTCACATTCTACCCTCAATAAACTTGATGTCATCCAAAACTCTTACCCATGTCCTAACTCACACTAAGTCCCATTCACCCATCACCCCTATACTTACTGACCTATATCGGTTCCCAATTAAGCAGCACCTCAATGTTAAAATTCTCATCCTTGTTTTCAATTTCCTCTAAAACTTCACTTCTCCCTATCTCTATAATCTCTTCCAGCTCCACAACTCTCTGAGATAACTGCACTCCTCGAATTCTGGTCTCTTGAGCATCCCTGATTTTAATTAATCCACCATTGATGGCTGTGCCCTCAGCTGCCGAGGCCCTAGACTCTGGAATGCTCTCCCTGAACCTCTCTGCCTCTCTACCTCAATTTCCTCCTTTAAGACGCTCCTTAAAACCTACTTCTTTGACCAAGCTATTGATCATCTCCTTATGTAGCTCACTGACATATTTTATTCTATGATGCCACTGTGAAGTGCCTTGGGGCATTTTATTGCATTCTTTCTTTTCTTTTCTTTCTTTTGGGCCTCCTTATCTCGAGAGACAATGGATACGCGCCTGGAGGTGGTCAGTGGTTTGTGAAGCATTGCATTAAAGGCTCTATATAAATACAAGTTGTCACTATTGGCATATCGGGGACAACCCATTTTTCTTTGGAAATTTATGTCCGGGACCTACTGCTCTCTTCGGACCTTGACTGGTTTTGACAACAGCTCAACCTTCAGATGCTGTCCCCTGTGCTTGCTTCTTTTGCACTGTGATTTTCTTGGATTTAGCAGAATCCTCCTTGGCATAGCCATTCTAGCAGATCATCCAGGCCTCTCGCTTTTCTGATTTTACTTCTGTGTTTATGAAGAATACTCAAATTAAAATATCATCAGCAAACACAACCCCAATCCCCTGTTTGGTGTTGAAATGTCATTGATTTAAATGAGGAACACGATTGGGCTGAGACCTGAGTTCTGGGTAATTCCTGCCTTTAGCCAAAACCTGATGCAGATTGCCGTGCCCATACTGACACCAATTGTGTACTGTGCCAAGAAATTTAATATCTATCGAATCATCTCACAGGGGATGTCGAGTTGGGAGATAGCTTATCACAGCCAAACCTTGTCAAAAGCCTTTTCCACATGCAGGAACACAGCCAATGTGCAGTTTTTCTTATTAAAAGCTCAGAGGATATGCTCTGATAGTCATAGTAAGTTGTCACTGATGCTTCTTCCTTTCCTGAACCTTGTTTGGCTTGAAGTCAACGTCCTTGATGTGATCTTGGAGGTGGTGTTTGATAACTCTCACCAGCAGCTTTCCAAAGCAGCTTAGTAGGCTGGCAAGTTGGTAATTGCAGCAATCAGGAGAGTCTTTGCCTAGTTTGTGGACCATAGTGATCAAAATGATATTTTAGCATTTCAAGAAGTAGCCCAACACTAATGACTTGGTAAAGATATAGGAGCTACAACACCCTTTTTTAGCTAGTTTCCATGCATTTTGGATTATCATAGTTTAGGAACATAGGAACAGCAGTTGGCCATTCAGCACCTCAGTTACATTATGGCCAAACTGTGTCTTACCTCTATCACTCACCTTGGCTCTGTAATCCTTATATCCGTGCCTAATAAAAATCTATCAATCTCAGTTCTTAAATTTTCAATTGACAACAAAGAACAAAGAACACAGCACAGGAACAGGCCATTCGGCCCTCCAAGCCTGCTCCGATCATGATGCCTGTCTAAACTAAAACCTTCTGCACTTCCGGGGTCTGTATCCTATTCATGTATTTCCTAGTCTCAACAGAGTTTTGGAGGAGAGAGTTCCGGATTTCCACTACCCTTTGTATGAAGGAGTGATTCCTGGCATTCCACCTGATGTTACACCCCTTGTTCTGGCCTCTCCTGCTGGGGAAATTTCTCTTACACATTTCTAGCATTGAATCATCAATTGTACAGGTTTCATGACTTTGTTTTCAGAATTTGACAATGTTTTATGTGTTCATTATATTTCAATTTTTGCTTGTCTTGTACGCACTCATCTGGGTGAAGAAGGAAAATGACAGTAACTTCTCAAAAAAACCTTTAAGGATTGTTCCCTTTTCTGCTGGTAATTCAATTTTGCTATGTTTTGATTTTTCACATTTAGTCAATTGGATAGTTGATTGATAAATGAACAGCTAATTGCTATTCGAACCAAACACGAACTTTTACCCCACAGATCTAGTATAATGCCCTGAGGTGTAATTGCTGATGTTTTATGGCTACTGAAGTGTGAAGCTCTATTGCCACCCTTTTAGTGGCCTAGGAATTTGTTGGTGCTGTGTCCATTTTTCAGGTGCTAAATGGATGCCCTAAGGTCTCATTTAACTTACTCTTGACGAGTCCTATCCAACTGAAGGAGTACATGTTCCGAAGAAGGGTCACTGACCCGAAACGTTAACTCTGCTTCTCTTTCCACAGATGCTGCCAGACCTGCTGAGCGATTCCAGCATTTCTTGTTTTTGTTTGAGTACATGTTCCTTCTATTTTTACTTCCAAACTTCCATATATAAAGTACTTTGCATTTGTCCTTATTAAACTCCATTATTTTTGATCAATCCACTTGCAAATCCTATCAATCTCTTCATAATATCTTGGCTTTTTCCACTTGCTCTACAGGTGTCATCTGTGACTTTAATGGCCCTGCACTGAAACTGCAAACTTTGATCTAATGAAAAATGAATGATCACATGCTACAAAAAATTATCAATCACATTCAATCAGTTGCTTCCAATACTTAAGCCCTGCCCCCACCCCCACTCTCAGGCCCAGCACCTCTCACGCTCTGAGACTTTGTACCAGGCACTTTAGCTTCAGTAGTTTCTAATGGAGCAGCGTTGAATAAAATTAAATCTAAATTTTGAGTATAAATTAATAATGTAAATATAGTTTATACAGGAGCTGTGTTAAACAATATTAATTATAATATAAATATCATACAATATAAATGACATGAGTAGGTGCACCCAACCTCAAGCCCCAGAACTCTTTTGATCTGAGGCCTCCTCTGCCTGAATCTCCTCCTCCATCCCAGCTGCAACACCCTGCTCTCTTCTTCATATCTAGTAAATGACTAAACATATATCCATTATCCACCAAATGAGTACAGCCCTGAATGTAGCTCCCGAATTTTCTGAGAAGTGACACAAGGAAAGGAGAGTAAAAAACATACAGATAATGAAATATACAGAGGGAAAGAAAGACATCCAAAATAAAGGACAAAGGGAAGGAGAGACAGAGACAAATGCAAGATGTCCATAGATATACTGAGATACAATGAGGAACAGTGTGTGGGAGGCATAAAAAGAAAGTGGGAGATTTATAACAGTTACAAATCACATGTATAGAGCATCTTTAACATGGAAAAAGAGGCCAAGGCATTTCATTGAGGGGCAAGGAAGAAAGAGATATTAGAAAGTTGTCTAAAGCTTGGTCAAAGAGGTGAGGTGTAAAGAAGGTCTCAAAGGAGAAGGCAGAGGGGTTTAGGAATCCAATCCCAGAGCGTGGGGCTTTTTGAATAACAGCACAGCTGCCAATAGTTTGGCAGATGTGGGTCACTGAGATTGGGATCATGCATCAGCGAGATCATGCAGGATAAGATATGAACAATAGAGTATTGGATGAGTTGAAATACAAGGTGGCGTGAAGGATGCTGGCCAGCAGAGTATTGGAATAAACCTGGTGGTTACAATAGCATGGAAAAGTGGCAGAAAAGAGTAGACACTGGAAATTTTATGGGATGCAAGTAGGCAGTGTTTGGGATGGTGACGATAAGGAGTTAGAATCTCAACTCGGAATCAAATAGGAATAATACACCATGATCACAGATTGCAGACTGTCTGATTCAGTTTAAGACAGTGGAGCTGGATAGAGTTGGTGGTGAGGGTATGGAGTTTGTAATGGAGTGAAAGACGATGGCCTTATTCTTCCCAGTGTTTATCTGGAAGAAATTGCCCATCCAAAAGTGGATATCAGGTAACCAGTCTGACAACAGAAGCAGTGGAGCGGTTGGGAGACATTGTGGAGGTAGAACTATGTGTCATCATAGTACATATGGAAGCTAACTCTATGTCTGCATAGTATATAGTTATGGGACAGCATGTGGATTATGAAGAGGAGGCGGCCAAGGATGGTAGGATAAACAGAGAAGCCATTAAATGAGATGCTGTGTCTACAATTGGATAGTCAGCGTGAAATCAAACTAGAAAACAGACGTGGGGCATTGAAGGAGGATTACGTGGTTGAGCATGTCAAAGACTGTAGAGGAATCAAGGAGGGCAAGGAGAGCTAACCATGGTCACAGTCACAGAAAACATTGCTTATGACTTTGCTTAGGGAAAGCTTGGTGCAATGAAAGGAGCAGAAACCAGATTGGAGGAATTGAAATGTGAAATTGTGGGGGATATGGGCATAGATCTAGGACGTGACAACAAATTCAAGAACTTTGGAGAGTAACAGATACAGAGATAACTACAACAAGCTGCATTTATATAATGTCTTTAACATTGTAAAATGTCCCAAGGCATTATAAGACAAAATTTGACATTGAGATATGAGGACCAAAGACTTAGTCAAATAGGTTGGTTTCATGGAGCACCTTAAAGGAGGAGAGAGGATAGAAAGGCAGAGAGGTTTAGGGATGGAATTCCAGAGCTTAAGTCCTAGGCAGCCAAAGGCATCAAGGGATGAATTAAATCATGGATGCACACAAGAGGTCAGAATTGAAGGAACACAGAGATCTTAGAGGGTTGTAGGGCTGGAGGAGGTTGTGCAGATAGGAAGGGGCAGGCCATGAAGCAATTTGAATACAGCAGTGACAATTTTAAATTTGAGGCATTGCTGGACTGGAAGCCAATATATGTCAGCTGTAGGTGATGGGTGATTATAAAAACAGATCTTAAGAGATCTTACAAGTACATAAAAAGGAGAGGAGCTAAAGTAGACATTGATCCATTAGAGGCAGAGACAGGAGAAACTATGATGGGGAATGAGGAAATGGCAAAGACGTTGAACAAATATTTTGTGTCTGTCTTCACAACAGAAGACACAAATTACATACCAGAAATAGAGGGTAACCAAGGGGCTAATAAGACTGCAAAACATAAGGTAATTAATATCAGCAGAGAAAAATTATTGGAGAAACCTAAAGGACTAAAAGCCGACAGATCCCCAGGACACGATGGCCTATATCCTAGGGATCAAAAAGAGGTAGCTGAAGAGACAGTGAATACACTGGATATGATTTTCCAAAATGCCCAAGATTCGAAAATTGTCCCAGTGGATTGGAGGTTAGGAAATATAACACTGCTATTCAAGAAAGGAGGGAGACAGAAAACAGGGAACTACAGGCCAGTTAGCCTGACAACAGCCATCAGGAAAATGCTACAATCTATTATTAAGGAAGTCTTAACAATGCATTTGGAAAATTATAGTATGATCAGACAGAGTTAACGTGGTTTTATGAAAGGGAAATTGTGATTGACAAATTTATTAGAGTGCTTTGAGGATGAAACTAGTAGGTTAGATAAAGGGGAGCCAGTAGACGTAGTATACCTGGATTTCCAAAAGGCATTTGATGAGGTGCCACACAAAAGGTTAATACACAAGGTAAGGACTCATGAAGTTTGGGATAGTATATTAGCATGGATGGAGGATTTGTTCCTGGACAGGCAACAGAGAGTAGCAATAAATGGGGCATTTTCAAGTTGGTAGGCTATAACTAGTGAAGTGCCTCAAGGATCAGTGCTGGGGACTCAGCTATTCATAATCTGTATTGATGACTTCGAGGAAGAGACCAAGAATAATGTATCCAAGTTTGTTGATGATATAAAGCTAGATGGGAATGTAAGCTGTGAGGAGGACACAAAGAAGCTGCAAAGTGATAGAGACAGGTGAAATGAATGGGCAACAAGGTGGCAGATGGAGTATAATGTGGTGAAGTGTGAAGTTATTCACTTTGGTATTAAGAATAGAAAAGCAGAATATTTTTTTAAAACGTGCAACTTCTAAATGCCGATGTACAAGGTGTACTTGGACAAGGAACACAGAAAGTGAGAATGCAGGTATAGCAAACAATTCGGAAGGAAAATGGCATGTTGACCTTTATTGTAAGGGGCTTGGAGTACAAGAATAAGGAAGTCCTGCTACAATTGTATAGGGCTTTAGTGAGACCACACCTGGAGTATAGCACGCAGTATATGGGCTGAATTTTTACGTCCCGATGGGGGCGGGCACAGAGGTGGACAGGCACGAAATTCTGTGCCGCTGGTCAGCGTGCTGGTTTCCCAGCTCCATCACAACCTCGGGCCATTTTCTCAGAAGCTGGATTGCAGGGAGGAGGGTGCAGCAGGGCTTGTTAAGCCGATAAGCCTATAAGCCATTTGTGGAGGCCAATTGAGGTGAGGTGATGTGAGAGTGACTGCCCTTGACATCAAGACAGCATTTGACTGAGTATGGCATCAAGGAGCCCTAGCAAAACTAAGGTCAATGGGAATCAGGGGGAAAATCCTCCGCTGGCTGGAGTCATACCTAGCGCAAAGGAAGATGGTTGTGGTTGTTGGAGGTCAATCATCTGAGCTCCTGGACATCAATGCAGGAGTTCCTCAGGGTAGTGTCCGAGGCCCAACCATCTTCAGTTGTTTCATCAATGACCTTCATTCAATAATAAGGTCAGAAGTGGGGATGTTCGCTGATGATTGCACAATGTTCAGCACCATTCGTGACTCCTCAGATACTGAAGCAGTCCATGTAGAAATGCAGCAAGACCTGGACAATATCCAGGCTTGGGCTGATAAGTGACAAGTAACATTTGCGCCACCACAAGTGGCAGGCAATGACCATCTCCAACAAGAGAGAATCTAACCATCTCCCCCTAAACATTCAATGGTATTACCATCGCTGAATCCCCCACTATCAACATCCTAGGGGCTACCATTGACCAGAAACTGAACTGGAGTAGCCATATAAATACCGTGGCTACAAGAGTAGGTCACAGGCTAGGAATCCTGCGGCGAGTAACTCACCTCTTGACTCCCCAAAGCCTGTCCACCATCTACAAGGCACAAGTCAGGAGTGTGATGGAATACTCTCCAGTTGCCTGGATGTGTGCAGCTCCAACAACACTCAAGAATCTCGACACCATCCAGGACAAAGCAGCCCGCTTGATTGGCACCCCATCTACAAACATTCACTCCCTCCACCACCAACGCATAGTGGCAGCAGTGTGTACCATCTACAAGAGACACTGCAGCAATGCACCGAGTCTCCTTAGACAGCACCTTCCAAACCCACGACCTCTACCAACTAGAAGAACAAGGGAAGCAGATGCATGGGAACACCACCACCTGCAAGTTCCCCTCCAAGTCACACACCATCCTGACTTGGAACTGTATCGCCGTTCCTTCACTGTTGCTGGGTAAAATTCCTGGAACTCCCTTCCTAACAGCACTGTGGGTGTACCTACCCCACATGGACTGCAGCAGTTCAAGAAGGCAGCTCACCACCACCTTACAAGGGCAATTAGGGATGGGCAATAAGTGCTGGCCTGGCCAGCGACGCCCACATCCCACGAATAAATAATAAAAAAAAATGTTTGAAGCCAACTGCAATTTTCCAGTTGGCCTCCAGGTCCCTGCAGCCATCGAGGAACTATGCAGCTGCCTGGAAGTGTCCAGCAGCGGCAGATGGGGGGGGAGGGGGGGGTGGCGGCCAGGGCTGTAGGCAGGCCAAGAGGCCCTCCACAACTGCCTGGCTTCAGCTGCAGCCATAGGCTGCCCTGTGGAGGAGCCCATTGTTGAGTACAATTTTTAACCTAATATTAAAGAGGTTTTAGAGGGGGATCCTCGAAATGGAGACATCCTCTCTCACTTACCTGTACTGTAAGCTGCTTCTTCCTCAGTGCTGGTGGACCTCCTAATGAAGGGTCCGCCCACTGTCCTTAACTGGATGGTGAGTCCGCCCCCTGTCCACTAATTGGCAAATTTGGGGAAAATCACAGTTGAGTGACTATTTCCCCCACAGTGCCATCTTCAGACCTCCATTTGCCCATGATAGTGGGGTTCTGAAGCCGCGGGGAAAGTCCTGCCCCTGAACTCCATATTTAAGAAAGTATATATTTGCACTGGAGGCGGTACAGTGAAGGTTCACAATGGAGGTGAAAGTGGTCTTTGTAATGGAGAGGACATTCAGCAAAGGTTTCTGAGAGGCATGCAGAAATTGAAAGACAGAAACAAAAGGACGAATTGGGCTATATGAAGGCAAGAATCCTGGACAGAAATAAATAGTACGTAGAAAATAATGCATCAATGGTGCTAATGCGTGAAGTGGATTGTTAAAGGAAACTAATCACATGTAAAACACTTCAAATAAACTTGGAGTGTTACATTTCTGTAAACTATAGGTGTTGCAAGATTAAAATTAATATTTAGTTGCAAAGGCTGTAGTTTTTTAATATACTTAGTTTTGAAAAAGGCAATCAAATGTGTTTAAATCTACTGTTGTTCAAGTCTGATTTAAATATATCATCAATGAAAGATGTTGTCAATAATCTAGAAGAAAAAGACATTTCATTCTTAATTCTATGCGATTGGGATACTTGCTATGTTTTTTCCCCTAGATTGCAAGGCCTCTGTGGTGCATAAAATGCTCTTTACTGTTGGTTCATCAAATTACATCTTACTGATATTCATTGTTCCATCACATGTATATTGTTGCATGCCAAAACATTTTAGTGGGCTACAAACCACTTTCATACTCAAATGACAACTAATTGTATATTAAATTAAATAAAAAAACAAAGTTGTGGTACAATACATTTTAATAATTCAATAATTCAGTTAAATCAATTGCTGATGCTTGTTTGAATAAACATCTGTCAATCTTGTCTTAGGAAAAAATGATTAGAGAATGAAAATTTGAAATGCCAATATTCTATATATTGTCAACTTAATTACATTCCTTTAATATAAAATTAAAGCACTTTTTAAAAAATGTATTAATGTTAAAGCATTTGCTTTTGGGTTCATATGAAAAGCAATGTTTTTACTAAACTGGAAAAATGACAGTTATGTAAATCCTTAATTTATTTACTTTACTGATATAAAATTAAATGATTTAGATACTGCAGATTATGAAATCTCTCTACAATGACTACTTAACATCAGCCCCGATAATAAACTGATGATGTTTTAGAGACCATGTATGCAACTGTAAATATTGTGGTTAGATAGTTTTCACTTTAGTCCATATCATGTTACTCATGTTAAGCCCACCTAATAACTCCATTTGTCACTTCACATTAGATAAATATTAGCTATACATGACCCCTACATTAGGTATAGTCACAGTTCATGTAGGCAAACAAATTCAGGGTGGGTTTATAGTGAGGAAACTTAAGTAAGAAAATGTTATCATGCCATTTATTGCTGCCATTTTCATTTGATAGTCATATAATGTTCTTCTATTATTGGAATCAATCATATAAGTGTTGCTTGTGAGTAGGAGAAATAGCCTTCCTGAATAATTCTGTGTTTGGAGTTCTGGTTACAAGAAGGCACAGGATTTCTGCAAACCATCCTAACTTATACAATAATATAAAAGCAAAATACTGCAGATGCTGGAAATCTGAAATAAAAACAAGAAATGCTGGAAATACTCAACAGGTCAGCTTCTTCTGAAGCATCTTCAAGGGAATGGTGGAGTCTACAGACTCTGGTGGTCAGGTATCTCCTAGTTGGTCTTCCTTGCTGTAGCCTTATCCTTAGTGTCTCTTTCTTATCCTCCTTATGATGGTTTTGTTCTCCATAATAAATACATACAAAGGGCTGTCCATAGGGAAACCATGGTCAGAATACAATAAAACAATCGTGGAGAAAGGAAATACTGCTTTAATGAGCTAAAACAGCTCATAGGATCCTTTCTGATCAGCACAGTGCAAAAAGGTTTCCAAAATGCAATCCAATTGAGGTATGTATTTAAATTTACTTGTGGTGATATGTAAATGTTCTTTCACGGGCCACAGTGTAGTCTCTCTAAGCAGGTGGCTCTGCCTGTAAACTTTATTCTGAGACTTCAGACAGATTCAAAATTCAACAATACTGAGTCTGGTACAAATTCATCAAAAAGTTCATCTGTATTGGAGGTTCTCTTGTTTTGCCACACACATTCATGGTTCATAGCCCATTTGGTATGATCTGAGTTGCAGCGCAGTCATTGAGCATTGTGAGCTAGAGGAGAAGATGTTGTCAGAAAAAAGGCAAGGGCTGGGGACAATAAATTTTGAACAGATTTCCCTGATCTCACTTGTTGAGTTAATTTACATTTAGCAATACTTAATAGGATGGTTTACTATAACTGTTCTTCTAGAAAAGGGCAGCATAAAGAGCTTCATACATTTTCTCACCAGTCATCCTTGTTTGTGGGCTGTAGATTCATGCTTCCTGCTTGGCAGAAACCAAGTGAGTGGGTAGTTAAAATGCCGCGGGTTTCTTACCTGCTGGGAATTAGGCGAGATTTTTACTCATGTTTCTGCATGGATGGCTTAGCCAATGTTGTTTAAATATGCATATCAGGGTCTGAGGATGACATTGGGTCCCAAATGCAATTTTAATTCAGACCTGAGTGGAGAGGTCAGCACAGTTTTTCCACCAGGTTGAAAAGAACAAGAACTTGCCAAAAAGATGAAGAGGCCCTTTTTTTTCATTTTCCTTTGTGGAGCCTGCCTTGTCCTGAACTCCCTGGCACCCCCTCCTTTCCCACTCACGAGACACTCCTGGAACCCCTTCCCCATCACCTTCCTTCATGCTGGCAGTTGGTCAAGGCCTGACCATTTTCTGGAGGCCAGCAGTTTCTTCCCACCCACTTATTAATTAGTGCTTCTGCCCAGGCATGTTAATTGGGCCCAGCAGTTAAAATTACCTTGGCTTTACTCTGTCACAGGCAGGAGAGAAATTAATTCGCCAATGCAGTTTCCCACTGGAAACCCACTGTAAGTTAAAGTCCACTCCATTGTCTTTGAGTTTGAAATTTTGTTGTGATGCCTGTAATGCATTGCAAAACACTTTTAAAAATAACTTCTGCTGTTTTAACAGAAGGCATAACCTTAAATAGGTTAAAAACATTATTAAAATACAGAACTGAGGAATTTACTGTGAATGTGTTAGCCAATTCACTTTGGAAGGAGTAACAGGAATGCAGAGTACTGGGCTAATGGGAGGATTCTTGTTACTGTAGATGAACAGAGAGATCTTGGTGTCCAGGTGCATAAATCCCTGAAGGTTTCTAACCAGGTTAATAGGGCTGTTAAGAAGGCATATGGTGTGTTAGCTTTTATTAGTAGGGGGGTTGAGTTTCGGAGCCACGAGGTCATGCTGCAGCTGTACAAAACTCTGGTGAGACCGCACCTGGAGTATTGCGTGCAGTTCTGGTCACCGCATTATAGGAAGGATGTGGAAGCTATGGAAAGGGTGCAGAGGAGATTTACTAGGATGTTGCCTGGTATGGAGGGAAGGTCTTACGAGGAAAGGCTGAGGGACTTGAGGTTGTTTTTGTTGGAGAGAAGGAGGAGGAGAGGTGACTTAATAGAGACATACAAGATAATCAGAGGGTTAGATAGGGTGGATAGTGAGCGTCTTTTTCCTCGGATGGTGATGGCAAACACGAGGGGACATAGCTTCAAGTTGAGGGGTGATAGATATCGGACAGATGTGAGAGGTAGTTTCTTTACTCAGAGAGTAGTAAGGGCATGGAACGCCCTGCCTGCAGCAGTAGTAGATTCGCCAACTTTAAGGGCATTTAAGTGGACATTGGATAGACACATGGATGAAAATGGAATAGTTTAGGTCAGATGGTTTCACAGGTCGGCGCAACATCGAGGGCCGAAGGGCCTGTACTGTGCTGTAATGTTCTAAATTCAATATTTCAACAGTGCAGAGGAAATTTGACTCATTTCACTTGCAACGCAACAGTTTTCCATGAATTCCTGACATAGCAAAAACTGCGGATTTACAGAAAAAATTATGAAAATTATACCATTTCTGAAAACACTAATATTAATGACAATAACCAACCCTCGGAGAAGGTTTCCTTGATGTATTACATGCAATCTATTCTTTCAGATGCTTTTTTATATTAATTGTCCCTCCTGAGGCAAAAGGACCAAGGTTTTCGTTGGATTTTGCAGTTTTGTGTGTTTATTGGTTGCATGTAATTTGGTTTGGTCGTCTGTAGTTGGAGTTAAATTAATGCAAAATGCTGGACAGTTTCACTAGGTGGACTTTTATCTGCTAGTAATTAGGTTGAGGCTACCCCAACTCATTTTGCATGGAGCTTTTACAGCTCAAAGAGAGGAAAGTTGTTCTACTTCTCTCAGATGGGTTCAAAACTAAGTGATGAAAGGACCAGTCTTCAAATCTGGTACAGCAGAGAATTTATATATACATTAACTGTTTTATTTCCTGATAATTAACAGTGTCACCATGATGCCATTATTCGTCAAGTACACTAAGTGCTGCATCCCCAATGACAAGTGTTGCACAGACTTTGGTGAAAATACAGATAAGACTATCTCTGCATAGTCCACAGCATAGATGATATAATGAGAGATACATGGGGATGATTTCAAGGTTGTAATATCATCTGGGATAGATGTAAACCACTCAAGCCTCAATCTTGTTTTGTGGCATCATTTGAAATGTGATTATCGCTTTCTAATTATTCCCATTAAAGTATAATTCTCCATAAAGTTAATAGAATGATTTAGAGGAAATCGCTTTCTCTCTCAGATTGTCTGGCTGACTCTGACGCAGTTACTTCCTGGATTATATAAAGTCGTGGGTAAATCTAAATCAAGACTAGGGCTGTAGGAGGCGTGGCTCCTGGCATCCTGAAAAGGTGGGGGGAGCCCTGCCTTGGCCTTTTCCTGCACCTCCGCACCCCCCACCCCCGTCAACCCTGGAGTGAACCTTCAGTCTTTTTCTATCAAAGTTTGATCCCAGCAGCGGCGGGAAGAGGCCCTTAATTGGCCGTTAATAGGCCACGTAAGGGCCTCAATTGGCCTCAGGGCAGAAAGGCCGTCATCAGCCTATCCCACCCTGGGAAGATCGCTTGGTGCTGGGGAGGTGATGGGCCTACCCTGCCACCCCCCGCCACCCGTTGTGATACTCTGTGCCCTCCGCCTCCAATCCTGCCCATAACATCCTGCCCCTGGATTTATCTTTTGTGTCCCATTTGAAAGTACACTTAAGCATTACAACTGTCAACTGTCCATATTGGTTTAAACTATTATTTTTGTTTCTCAAACTATTTGATGTCAAACTCAATCCAATACCAAATCAGGGCATGAAAATGAATTGAAAATTAAATAATCCTAAAATTTTTTAAATTTTACCCTTCATTGCATAGGTGGTGAGGTTATACTGGTACAACATTTGATACTAATGAAATGATCGAAACCATAGTAAGTGAAGTAGAATAGATATGAGTGTTTTCAGATCTGATCTATTTGCAACAAGCTTGTATCGTTTGTTCTTATTTGGGGTATCTTTTAGAACCAGTGATTTTTCCAAGTAATGATTATTCAAACCTGTAATTGGGCACCCTTCTATATAATTCATATTTTAAGCCTTTAAGCCAAAACGTTGTATTAACTTAAAACCTGAAAAATAATTTTGAAAATTAGAACTTTTGAGCCATGTTGCTGAGGTTTTAAAAATTTAAGTGTCACCAAATGAGAATCTCTAATCTAAATGCAGATGATTTATAGGAACAAAATAGTTTTGATAGTAATGAAATATGCTACCAGTAATCAGATTCAATGGCCCTTCAACTCAAAATTCCTGTGAAGGAGACTTCTTCTAATAGGGTTATTGAGAAGCCAAAATAATAGATGTTTTCATTTTTAACAAGTTACAAGGATAGAGCTGTCACACTCAGATGAAAGTGCGTATTCACATCAAAACACAACCTCCATCACCTGTTCAGATCATTTTTTATGACCTTTTCTCAGGTCAGTAAAACTATTATTGCATGTCGATTAAAACCCACACACAATTAAATGTGTGCTGGTCTGCTCAAATGTGAAATCAATGTACAGTCTAAATAGCAGAAAACATCCTTGTAAACTAATTATCACCTCAACAAAGGAAATGGAGGTACTGCAATTGGCATTACTTCTAACTGTCTGTCTCGGTTAACACAGAGACTTGAAAAATCATTAATAGATTTCACCTAAACCCAGTATGTGGGGTCAAAGGGGCTGATACCTTAGACAAGCTTGACATTGGATCTTATGTTGCGGTTTGGGAATAATGGATTTTTCTGATAATTACGCATTTATGATATCATAATTATTCAGCTACAGGAACTGGGATTACTGCCCCTACTGATCCTTCAGTCCCATAATTAACAGCTAAGGTCCGATGCCCTCAACTCAGTTTCCTGATAGCTGTATTAACTAGCAATGTACGTCCTAAAGACAAGTTTTTTTCTGGTGCGCCTCAGGGCTAAAATGAATTGTTAGCTGCATGACTCACAATGGCTTTTCTCCGTCACCCCCCACCACCCCTTACCCACCAACCACCCCAACCCCCACTCTCCCACAAAAGAAGTTTCTGTACAGATTCATCAGCATCAGAAATAAAGGACTGGATTTTACATCCCTTCGATGCTGTGGGTCGTGGCGGGGAGGCCTATAAAATGCTAGCGGGAGTGGCCCGCCATGACCCCACGATGCCGAGAAGGCCTCGCCTCATATTACCGGTGGCGGTGAGGCCTCGGTGTGACCTACCTGCCGCCTTCATTTTAATATTAAAATGTATTAAAATAAATGGTGATAAACTTACCTGGACCAGGCGGCCATCCCACGGCAATATTACGGGCGTCGCCGGCCACAACTCGCACACCTTCAGAACTCCATATGGAGTTCCAAGATGAGACACTGGTGGGGAGGGGGGTGGACTAAAATTATCAAGGTGGGGTGGGGGGGGGGGGTGGTTGGAGAGGGAAAAACTATTCCTATTGGTCCTGGGGATGGTAGGAAGGGGTTGAGGGTCAAAGATGCTGAAGTTCGGGGGGGGGGGGTGGGGGGGAGTTCGGAATTTCAAAAAGTGTCTTTTTGAGTGAATAGGTCAATTTATGTATCGGGTACTCATTGATGGGGGTGGGGTGGGAGAGGGGATTCAAAGTTAAATTAAACTTTTATTGAAATTTTTATCAAATTGGCACCTTTAAATATTTAAATCTCTCCTGAAGGGCTTGAAGCCCTTTAAAAATGGTGCGGGCACCTGCGCGGTGGCGCCGGACACCGTTTCCGGGGACGTAGCGGCCGCCCCCTCTGTGTGATCGGGGGTGGCCGCTCTGCCTCCTCCATTTAAATGAGCCTCGCGCGTAATATCGTGGGGGCTCTGAGACAGCCACTCAATGCGAGTAGGCATTGGGGCGGCACAGTGGCGCAGTGGTTAGCACCGCAGCCTCACAGCTCCAGCGACCCGGGTTCAATTATGGGTACTGCCTGTGTGGAGTTTGCAAGTTCTTCCTGTGTCTGCGTGGGTTTCCTCCGGGTGCTCCGGTTTCCTCCCACATGCCAAAGACTTGCAGGTTGATAGGTTAATTGGCCATTATAAATTGCCCCTAGTATAGGTAGGTGGTAGGGAAATATAGGGACAGGTGGGGATGTGGTAGGAATATGGAATTAGTGTAGGATTAGTATAAATGGGTGGTTGATGGTCGGCACAGACTCGGTGGGCCGAAGGGCCTGTTTCAGTGCTGTATCTCTAAACTAAACTAAACTAAGGCCGTCGACTTCAAAGTGTGTCGCCGCGCTGTGCAGCATGCTAAGAAAATTCAGCCCAAAGTTTGTGCTGCAATTCAATACAGTAGTCTGTAAGTGTGTTATTGGTAATAATACTGAAAATTTGGATTGCTGCACAGAATTTCATTACTAAACATGAGTTTTATTTCTATACAGCAATTGATAGTAAATTCTTATTTTTTAAGGGTTTTTTCATGTGTGTTCCTACCTGATTACAGAACTATAAAAAAAAAGCTGTATTTGTTTACTTTTAAATCAAACACTGTGCAACTGAAATGGTCACAAGATTAATTCTTGTCCAGGTATTTCCAAGATGATGAACTGATATCTCAGCAGGAAGTACTGCACAGGATGATCGAGGAAGTTTTAAAGCACCTTCCATGTTTATGGTAGACTGCATTAAAATAAACTACAATTTCAAAAATATTATGTAAAATATAAATCATTTTTGTGGCATGGTTTTAATGTCACAGTCAACTATGAAATATGATTTCTATTTCTATCTGTGAAGCTGGTCATAACTCACTGAAGACTTTTCTTACCAATGGCTTAGCCAATCAGCCTAAGTTTTAAAAATAAAAATCATAGGAACTCCATTGGAAATAAAAGTCGGGCAGGTTTTATAACAGGCAGGGTAATCTGTTTTACCAGGTTACTGCCCATGCAATGAAACACATAACTTTCACAATAATATGACACCTTTGTTGTACTTCTGCTGGTGCAGTACAATATTTTGTATGTTCATGTACCCTGTTACCCTGTTTTTTCCACTATCACATTTTAGATTTTTAGATTTTAGATTTAGAGATACAGCACTGAAACAGGCCCTTCGGCCCACCGAGTCTGTGCCGACCATTAAGATCATAAGATCATAAGAACTAGGAGCAGGAGTAGGCTGTCCGGCCCCTCAAGCCTGCTCTGCCATTCAATAAGATCATGGCTGATCTTTTCGTGGACTCAGATCCACTTACCCGCGCTCCCACCGTATCCCTTAATTCCTTTATTGTTCAAAAAGATATCTACCTTAGCTTTAAAGACGTTTACTGAAGAAGCGTCAACTACTTCACTGGGCAAGGAATTCCATAGATTAACAACCCTCTGGGTGAAGAAGTTCCTTCTTAATTCAGTCCTAAATCTGCTCCCTCTAATCTTGAGGCTATGCCCTCTTGTCCTAACTTCACCTGCCAGTGGAAACATCCTCTCTACTTGTATCTTATCTATTCCCTTCATGATTTTATATGTTTCGATAAGATCCTCCCTCATTCTTCTGAACTCCAATAAATATAATCCAAATCTACTCAGTCTCTCCTCATAAGCCAACCCCCTCAACTCCGGAATCAACCTAGTGAACCTCCTCTGCACCCTCTCCAGTGCCAGTATATCCTTTCTCAAGTAAGGAGACCAAAACTGCACACAGTACTCCAGGTGCGGCCTCACCAGTACCTTATACAGCTGCAACATAACCTCTCTGATTTTAAACTCAATCCCTTTAGCAATGAAGGACAAAATTCCATTTGCCTTCCTAATTACTTGCTGTACCTGCAGACCAACCTTCTGTGATTCATGGACAAGGACACCCAGGTCCCTCTGCATAGCAGCATGCTGCAACTTTTTACCATTCAAGTAATAATCCTTTTTACTGTTACTCCTACCGAAATGAATGACTTCACATTTATTAACATTGTATTCCATCTGCCAGACCTTTGCCCACTCACTCAATGTATCTATGTTCCTCTGCAAAGTTTCACAGTTTGCTCTGCCACTCATCTTAGTGTCATCTGCAAACTTTGACACCCTACACGTGGTCCCCAACTCCAAATCATCTATATAAATTGTAAATAATTGCGGTCCCAACACCAATCCCTGAGGCACACCACTAGTGACTGATTGCCAACCAGAATAGCACTCATTTATCCCCACTCTCTGCTTCCTGTTAGTCAACCAATCCTCTATCCATGCTAATACTTTACCCCTAACGCCATGCATCCTTATCTTATGCAGCAGCCTCTTGTGCGGCACCTTGTCGAAGGCCTTTTGGAAATCTAGGTACACCACATCCACTGGGTCCCCATTGTCCACCTTGCTCGTAATGTCATCATAGAATTCCAAAAGATTTGTCAAGCATGACCTGCCCTTCATGAACCCATGCTGCGTCTGCCCAACGGGACAATTTCTATCGAGATGCCCTGCTGTTTCTTCCTTAATAATTAACCACCCATTTATACTAATCCAACACGAATCCCATATTCCTACCACATCCTCACCTGTCCCTATATTCCCCTACCACCTACCTATACTAGGGGCAATTTATAATGGCCAATTTACCTATCAACCTGCAAGTCTTTTGGCTGTGGGAGGAAACCGGAGCACCCGGAGGAAACCCACGCAGACACAGGGAGAACTTGCAAACTCCACACAGGCAGTACCCAGAATTGAACCCGGGTTGCTGGAGCTGTGAGGCTGCAGTGCTAACCACTGCGCCACTGTGCCTTTGGCAATGATGTGTCCAATCTGGGATACATCGTTGTGACCACCACTTCATTCTGTCCCTTTTCTTACCCTTTGCCTGCTCAGTTAGAACTAATTAGATTAAATCCTGTCATTGCCAGATTGCTTCATCACCCCTTCCCTCTCTGAGCTGTACCTGTTTTCCTGTTGCCTCTCATACATTAACTAATCTCACTATAACCTTCCCCCATCCTTTGACAGAATACCATTTCTTCATCCCCTTCATCTGCCGTACACTTTCCTCTTCTTCTTCCACCCCATTTAGTTTCCTCCTCTCCTCTTTAGCCAATCCTCGTCATCAGCTACCCATCACTTCTCTCCTCCTTAGGCCCTCTATTCTACCATGGAGATGGAGTAGTGGACCAATACTTTGAAGTGGATTGGCGCTAGCAGGAAGGTCCATGGAAGACACCAATATTGGAACTGAGGACAGGAACAAAGGGAGAGAAGCTCGCCAGAAATGGGGCAAATATCTTGTGGTCAAACAGGAATTTTTGAGTGGGGCTTGGATAGCAGGACACTCTGAATAATGGTGGGGCCTGTAGTATAAGATCTCTGAAAGGGTTAATCTTGAGAGAGAATAAAGAATACCTCCTAGAATGATGATGTAAGAGATAACATGTGAGAAAGACTTGAGAATAGATGCAGTGTGGCTTTTGAAGTAGTCACACAGACTAGCATGGAGTGTAAATAGTTATAATGAAATAAAGATTAATGCTTAATAACTACAGACTAAGAATCTCTCTGGCTAGACTAAATAAGGTACACACCGAACCAACATATAACAAGGCCCATTTTGGAAAACAGTGGACAGGAAGTAATAGAAAGCAAGCACAATATCTGGAAATTTGAATTGAAGAAAAAAGTGGCAAGAGTCAGATTTTGTAGAACATTAGGGCTAGTTTTGGGACAGTGATAGGAGGAACAGCAGGAGGGGGCCCAGCAGGCACGCATGGAAAGATTAACAAAAGTATTTCAGCAGCAAGAACCAATAAAGATACCAGCGAAAGAGACACTATAGAGACACCAATTGTGGTCAAACTCAGAGCGGGAAGCCACTACAGTGTTAACTGTGGTTAGAGGGTTGCAACTCTATGGCAGGGGTTACAAATTAAGGTCTGCTTTAGATATCTTCTCAAACTCAGTTGCATCATGCACTTTCTTAAGCACTCTGAGTGTCTTACTTTTATGGATGTTCATTCATACTGCCCTACTGCTTGTATGATAGCATACCCCAGGGATGAAAATTAGCATCAAAGGGATTTCTAACATAATGGGTGACAGGTGTTCATTGATTACCCAGACAAGGTAACAAATCACATATAGCTTAGTCTTTGGGTTCAAAATCCTGAAAAGTGAGATCAGGTGATGGAGAAAAATTGAACGAGAAATGTTAACAACAGTGTGACCATTTCTCAGGAAAATGGGAAATGAAGTTTGTGGACAGGTAGTGCTTACTCTACACAAAATTTTCAATATATAGATATGAAATGTCATACAATAAATACATAGTGATTGATAGTGTGCTGCAAGGCCGTAATCCATTTAAAGGGTTAAGTTATAACTCCAAAGTCTTTTCCTGCTTCCAATAATCTTGAGTTGTTTTGATAGTGTCTTAACTGGACCCTACAATTAAGACATATATGGTAGTGAAATACTCCTGCCTTCAAGTAACTGTGATGAAGAAAATGCTGAACAGAAATGAGTGACTGCAAATTGAGTCCTTGAAATGCAGGAAATGACAGATCTGAAAGAACCTGTTGAGAATTGATTGAGCTAGACTTAAAATTACTTCTGCTCAAAGGGCTTAATGTTAGCTCCTTCATGAGGCAATGCACTTCATTTGATTTCATGCCATTTGCAGTAAACGTTTTTGGGGAAGTAAAGTTTTCGACAAAATTTAAATGGAACTTTATTTTTCCTCAGACATACAGACATGATATGAATTATGTCATGGCACCAAAGAAATTATGAAGCTGTCTGCAAGCATTTTTCATCAAAAATAGTGGCCAAATGAAAATAAAGTACTGATTAGCACAATGCATTTTAATGATAATGATGATTATAACAATAAGAGTAGCTGTAATGACCTTAGATTAGAAGAGAACCAAAGGAAGCACAGTAATGAATGCATTTATTCTTCCAACTTCAATGTGGCCATGCATGAGGTGGTGAAGCCTAGTGGCTATTGAAGTGATTGCATACTGTATAATACATTGCCAGAGCTTAGAGGATGTTGTTTAATGTTGCCACACTTATTTCATCAAATAATCAGGGATTACTGTACCTATTCTGCAATGTAATATTTGTCTTATATATCATTTGGGGATCTCTGAGTCAGTGGTTGCTAATAGAATTGGATTCTGCCCTCTTGAGTATCCCCAATTTTAATTTCTGCACCATTGGTGGCCATGCCTTCAGTTGCCAAGGCCAACAAGGCCTTAAGCCTTGGAATTCCCTCCCTAAATGTCTCTGCCACTCTACCACTTCTTCCCCCTTTAAGATGCTCCTTAATACCTACCTCTTTAACCAAGGTTTTGGTCATCTGCCCTAGTATCTCCTTTTGTGACCCAGTATCAAATTTTGTGAGATAACGCTCCTGCAAAGCACCTTGGGGCTTGAAGATATGAAAGATAGTGTATAAATAAAAGTTTCTTTCTTGTGTGCTGGTAGTATTTTTAAGTACTAAGATCAGTTACACATTCCAGTGCAAGATTAAGGTGGACTGTTAATTTGCTTTATTGGATCTGGCTCAGAGATCATTGACAGAACAATCTTAGGCTAACTGGTAGATCATCAAAGATTTCACTGCTTATTTATTTGTATGTGACATTAAGTCGAATATGTAATTCAAAGACACAAAGTGCCATGATGGGATTAGAACTGATGTTCTGTGGGATATTTGTGGACCCTTCTTAGTTGCAGAGCTTAGATCTGATCTGTTGGTTGCAGGAGGCGATCCCACACCCAACAGATCAGATCTAAGCTCTGCAGACCTGCTACATCCAGTTGTGAATGGTGGTGGACAATTAAACAGCTAACAGGAGGAGGCGGCTCCACAAATATCCCCATCCTCAATGATGGGGGAGCCCAGCACATCTATGCAAAAGACAAGACTGAAGCATTTGTCTCCATCTTCAGCCAGAAGTGCCAAGTGGATGATCCATCTCGGCCTCCTCCTGAGGTCCTCAGCATCACAGATGCCAGTCTTCAGTCAATTTGATTCACTCCAGATGATATCAAGAAACGGCTGAAGGTATTGGATTCTGCAAAGACTATGGGCTCTGACAACACTCTGGCAATAGTACTGAAGACTTGTGCTCAAGAACTAGCCGTGTCCCTGGCCAAGCTGTTCCATTACAGCTACAACACTCGCATCTACCCAGCAATGTGGAAAATTGCCCAAGTATGTCCTGTACACAAAAAGCATGACAAATCCAACCTGGCCAACTACTGCCCTATCAATCTACTCTCGATCATCAGCAAAGTGATGGAAGGGGTCATCGACAGTGATATCAAGTGGCACTTGCTGAGCAATAACCTGCTCAGTGACGCTCAGTTTGGGTTCCGCCAGGGCCACTCAACTCCTGACCTCATTACAGCCTTGGTTCAAAAATGGACAAAGGAGGTGAACTCAAGAGGTGAGGTGAGAGTGACTGCCCTTGATATCAAGGCAGCATTTGACCGAGTATGGCAGCAAGGAGCCCTAGCAAAACTGGGATCAATGGGAATCAGGAGGAAAAATCGTCGCTGGTTGGAGTCATACATAACACAAGGGAAGATGATTGTTGTTATTGGAGGTCAATCAGCTCAGTCCCAGGGCAACACTGCAGGAGTTCCTCAGGGTAGTGTCCTAGGCCCAACCATCTTCAGCTGCTTCATCAATGACCTTCCCTCCATCATAAGGTCAGAAGTGGGGATGTTCGCTGGTGATTGCACAATGTTCAGCACCTTTCACGACTCCTCAGATACTGAAGCAGCCCGTGTCCAGATGCAGCAAGACCTGGACAGTATCCAGGCTTGGGCTGATAAGTGACAAGTAACATTTGCGCCACACAAGTGCCAGGCAATGACCATCTCAAACAAAAGAGAATCCAACCATTTCCCCTTGATGTTCAATGGCATTACCATCACTGAATCCCCCACTATCAACATCCTGGGGTTACCATTGACCAGAAACTGAACTGGACCAGCCATAGTATTTACTGTGACTCCAAGAGCGGGTCAGAGGCCTGGAATCCTGTGGTGAATAACTCACCTCCTGACTCCCCAATGCCTGTCCACCACCTACAAGGCACAAGTCAGGAGTGTGATGGAATACTGTCCACTTGCCTTCAACATTCACTTCCTTCACCACCGATGCACAGTGGCTGCAGTGTGCACCATTTACAAGATGCGCTGCAGCAACTCACCAAGGTTCCTTCAAAAGCACCTTCAAAACCAGTGACCTCTTCCACCTAAAGCTCTTAAGGCGATCATACAACATCCCCTTTCTTTCCAAAGATAAGTCTCATATGCTACAAGTAAAAACACATAAAATTGGATAATATCAAAATTAGTTATACAGGGATAAAGATTATAAAATTTACAAGTTTAAAGATTGTGAAATTTACAAAAGACGAAGCTTTAGAGTCCATCTATCATTTCGGTGCTTTGGCAACTCTTCCAGATCTTGTTGTGGTCTCACCTTCTGGGGATGTGGATTTCACCCTTGGCTGTTCTTGGCTTGCCGACATGTTGTCAATGTGTCAGTTGTTGTCCTGTTGTTCCGTCATCGTCAGAGTTGTTCCTTCGAGTCCGCTGTGTGCAATGGAGTATTGCACCCTTCTCTTAATTGGTTTTGATTCCTCCTTAACACTGCTCCGTTAGATGTTGTAACCTCACAGGATCTAGGCTCACAGCATACTTTGGATACCTCTGCCGGTGGGGTGTGTGACACTGACCTTTTGTCCTACGTGTAGTTGAGGTAGTTCCGCCCCTACATGTCGGTCATGCACCCTATTCATTCTCCCTTGTCTCCTACATCTCGGAGAATTTGGACAGATGATGGCTTGGAAGAATTATTCTCATTTGTCTGCCAAACATGATCTCTGCTGGTGATGGTAAGCGCATATCCATTGGTGTAGCACTGAGGTGCAACATAGCAACACGAAAATCTTGTTTTGTTCTCCTACACTTCAGGATAAGTAATTTGACTGTGCGAGCAATTTGCTCGGCAAGACCATTAGATCTCGGGTAATGTGCTGAGGACGTCACATGGTCTACGCCCCATTTGGCACACATATCCCTGAAAGGTCTGCCCGTATACTGTGGCCCATCGTCAGAAATAATTTCTTCAGGTGCACCGCACAGGCAGAATATGGCACTCAATGTATCTGCGACGACTGTGCTTGAAGTGTCTTTTACCTGTCTGACAATTGGAAATTTGGAGAAATAACTGCTGACTAAGATAAAGTCGTCTCCATTCACGGAAAATAGATCAGTGGTGGTTTTGGACCCAAGGGACTGATGGTATCTCTTGATGGTGTGGAGGTTCTTTATGTTGTGGCTGGTGGCTCTGGCATGCCTTGCACCTCCTCATGAACTTTTCGATGTCGCTGTTGATCCCTGGTCAATAAACAATGTCTTGTGCCAGTCGTCTCATTCATTCTATACCCACATGGCCTTGGTGAAGTTGTGGAAAGATGTCCTGTCGGAAAGCTTTGTACACAATCACTTGTTTTCCCTTGAAGGTGATGCCTCTCAAGATACTGAGTTCATCTCTATCAGGCCTAAAGCATCTGAGGGTTTCTTGCACCATTTTTATCGTATCCCCAGGCCATCCTTCTATGATGACTCTCCACAGGGCCTTCACTTGTGGATCATTGGCTATTTCTGATTGCAGTTGATCACATTTGTGCTGACCAAAATGCTATAAATCGATTTTGAACACATCTTCCACCTCGATCGCCATGCAGTCTACTTGTAGGTCCAGTGGAACTTCTTCATTCTTGTTCGAGTTTGGCAATCTGCTCAGCGTATCCAAAATGACCGTTTTAGTACCCGGTTTGGGGCAGATGTCGAAATCGTACCCCTGTACTTTCTCTAAGCATCGCTGTAGTCGAGGTGGTGCGCTTGTCAATGGGTTGTGTCAGATCATCTCCTGTGGTTTGTGGTCGGTTTCCACAGTGAACTGCTTATCAAACAGGTAGATGTGGAACCTTGTGATCCCAAACACCAGGGCACGTGTTCCACGCTCAATGTTTGAGTAATTGGATTGTGCTGAAGATAAACTTTTGGATCCGAATGCAATTGATTTGCCATCCTGTAGGATGCATGCTATTAGCCCTATCGGTGAGGCGTCGACTTCCAGGACTGTTTTCTTCCTTGGATCATAGTACTACAGGGTACAGGTTTCTGCTGACGATGCTTGCTTGAGAGACTCAAACATAGGCTGATGGTCCTCCTGCCATACATACGGTACGTCTTTCTTTAAGAGCTCTCTCAGTGATGATGCTTTGCCAG
The DNA here is from genome assembly GCF_036365525.1 of Heterodontus francisci. Taxonomy (NCBI): domain Eukaryota; kingdom Metazoa; phylum Chordata; class Chondrichthyes; order Heterodontiformes; family Heterodontidae; genus Heterodontus; species Heterodontus francisci. Next base: position 70,913,564 of record NC_090374.1, read on the forward strand.
AAAATTTGGAATGTATGGTGCCAAGAAGTTGAAAAATCCAAGGCATCTCTGTAGATCTTCTTTATCTTGCGGAGTCGGCATATGCCTTACATCTTCGACTTTGCCTGGGTCAGGACGGATTCCGCAACCTGAATAGATGGAGCCAAATAAATTGATCTGACGTACATTTACCTTGCATTTCTTGCTGTTAAAAATGAGCCCTTTGCGACGAGCTACTGCCATCAGTAAGTGAAGATTTCGATCATGCTCTTCTTTGGTTTTGCCCATTACCGCAATATCATCGGGAAATGCATATACATCCAGGCACGTTTTCAATAATTCTGTCCATATGCTGCTGAAACAGATCTTGACTGACAAATAAGCTGAAGGGGAGTCTGTGGAATCAATATTTTCAAAATGGTGTTCTGAAGGTGGTGGCTTCCTGAGATTCCTTAGCTAGGTGTACATCCATATTCAGCATCCAACTTGGAGAAGAATTTGGCTCCTGTGAACTTGAGATTCAATTCCTCTAGTGTTGGAATCTTGTGGGGGCATGTCTTTAGGGAGAGGTGTAGACACCTCGGATATAGACGTACTCTGATTGCTCCATCCTTGTTTAGTACGCATGTAGTTGATCTGCACCAGTCTGTGTGATGATGCACGCGATGGATGATGCCATTGCGTTCCATGTCATTGAACTCGTGTTTAGGTTTTTCTTGTATGTGCACGCTGTAATTTCTGGGAGGGTCGATTGATGGAATTGCAGTATGGCATCGCCTTTAAAATCTCCTATGGCGTCGAACCTGTCTGGGCACATTTGTCTTAAGTCCTGGATTGACTCAGTACCCCTGGTCTCATCTGCTGTAATGGGTACATTGGTGATCTCGTGGATAGTCACGATGTTGAGGTCCTTGCATTCTGGTAAGTCCTGCCACTGCTGGTCCGCTCGTGTCTACCAGGTAAAATATTTGTGATTTCCATGCCAACTTGCCATAGCTGCATTGCATTGTTAGTGTGCCACTGCAAGGGATGGGTGACCCATTTTATACAGTTCACTTTGCAGTTGTCTGTTGTATCATTTCAACGACCCCAGTACATATCCTTCAGTATTCGGACTTGTAGGATATTTGCACTAGCTCCCGTGCCAATCTTAGTCCTGAGTGTGTGTTTGCCAACTTTCTTTGGGCACATGATATTAATAGTAGCAAAAGCTTCCAGTTAGAGTCATAGAGTCATAGAGTTATACAGCACAGAAACAGGCCCTTTGGCCCATCGTGTGTGCCATCCATCAAGCACATATCTATTCTAATCCCATTTTCCAGCACTTGGCCCGTAGCCTTGTATGCTATGGTGTTTCAAGTGCTCATCTTGTTGGCCAGGGGCTGCAAGAAGTACAGAGTCTGTTACAAACTGTTGCATAGCTCATGAACTGAAGTAACCCGAGCTCAGACACTGTTGAATAGCTCATGAACTGAAGTAACCTGAGCTCAGACACTGGCCTGTGCTGGTAAAAACCAGTTTGAACTAATTAATTTATGTGAAAGACAAGGGAGAGATCACAGGAATAGAGCCTTATTTGGACACGGAGTGATACCAGGGTCTTTGGGCCTGGGCCAATAAGGAGAAGATACGAACGAGGTGAGCAGGCCTAAACCAACAGGAAAGAAACAGCACAGCTTGAAGAGATAAGAAAGAAAATAAGTGTGGAGAATCTCGGGCATAGAGCCAGCGAGAAACTCCAGAGACCAACCATTGCGGAAGTAGAAGACCCTGCATGAGCAACGCGGCGACGACGTAAAAGAGAGAGAGAACGGAATGCCTGGCCAGCATCAGCTCTCCCCTTTTTTTGGTATTATCCTTTGTTTTCTGTGACTAGGTCAGGGAAAGGTCAGAGGAATCTAATGGGTGTGCTTATCGATTCTAGCTAGCTTTGTTATTAATTATATAACCCAGTTTGAGTTGCATGCTTTTGTCTAACCAAGTGTATAAGCCTTATTCTTACATTGTACAACAACGTGAATAAAGTAAATTGATAGTTAAAGAAAGGACTGAGTTTCCTCCTCTTTGTACTAAGCCATTAACTGTAGGCGGTGGATTAGGTGGAGGGTGGCTCTCCTGTAACCTCGATATCCCAAACACCTAGCCTGAGCCTGAATTAAGAGGACTTAGTCCCACGTGATGGCCAGGATCAAGTGGGTGAAGGGAATAAAGGGACCAAAGGGGGAGTTGACTCCGCGTCACGGTTTACAATCTAAATATTTTTTAAATGTTGTGAGGGTTCCTGCCTCTACCATCTCTTCAGGCAGTGTGTTCCAAATTCCAACCATCCTCTGGATGAAAAATTGTTTCCTCAAATCCCCTCGAAATCTCCTGCCCCTTACCTTAAATCTATGTCCCCTGGTTATTGATCCCTCCGCTAAGAGAAAAGGTTTCTTCCTATCTATCCTATCAATACCCCTCATAATTTTGTACACCTCAATCAGGTCCCCCCTCAGCCATCTCTGCTTGAAGAAAAACAACCCTAGCCCATCAAGTCTCTCTTCATAGCTGAAATGCCGCAGCCCAGGCAACATCCTGGTGAATTTCCTCTGCATCCTCTTCAGTGCAATCACATCCTTCCTATAGTGTGGTGACCAGAACTGTACACAGTACTCCAGCTGTGGCCTAACTAGCATTTTATACAGCTCCATCATAACTTCCCTGCTCTTAGATTCTATGTCTCGGCTAATAAAGGCAAGTACCCCATATGCCTTCCTAACCACCTTAGCTACCTGTGCTGCTGCCTTCAGTGATCTATAGACAAGTACACCAAGGTCCCTCTGACTCTGTACTTCCTAGGGTCCTACCATCCATTGTATATTCCCTTGCCACAATGTGTCAGGGTCACAACATGAAACACCTGCTCGTCTTCTGGCTGAGAATCACTCCACTCTGAGTCTTGTCTCAGGTCTATTTCTTTGTGGACTTCGTGTATCAGCTTGTATTTACACAGGTCTCTGGTGCTCTCCTTGTTATTGTTGCCATGTTGCTGCGCCTGTCTTCTGTTTGTTTGTGTCCTATTGTGACTTCTGGCTATGTCTTTGGAACCAGATTTCTTGCATAGGTGGGCCTGGTGTCCTTTTGCACCGCACATCTTGTACCAATCTTGAAATACAGGACAACTTCGTGGTGAGTGGGACAAACCACACTTACCACACAGCTTGCTTGCTTTTTATGAGCTGGTTACCATGCCAATATTATTGGCTGCACCTAGTACTTGCAGATGCTGTTGTCCAGCTACAATGGCTCTGTGCTTCCTGCCATCTTCTAGCAGCGCATCAATGCTGTGACCTTTCTTTCTTCCTAAGAGGTATTTTTGAAATGCTTCAATAGGTGTTGAGACAATCACCAGCTTCATTATTCACTCCAACAGCTCAGTTTCAGAAAAATCACATTCATTGTTCTTACTACGGCATCTACTGACAAATTGATCTATTTATTTCTGTGGGTGTTGCCTGTAGGACATCAATTCCAGGCGATGAATTCTAAAATTCATTCTTATCTTCCAGCACTTTCCATTTCTTTGCGGGATCTTTCAGGTTAACTTCAGAAAAGCCAGACGTATTGATTCTGTATAACACCTTTGTCCAACTGCTATCAGTATTTTCACAGCCTGCTTCTCTCATTCTGCAAATGCTTGGTCTATGAAGCATAACTTCATTCTTTGTTTAAAAAGTTTGTACTCAGATAGGCCTTCCAGTTCATGCTGGGAAATTTGATATCCATCCTTATGCTGTTCTTTTGCTTTCTGCTCTATATTTAAGTTTGTTCAGTGCTGTGTGTGTGCTGGTGTGTCTTCAGCACTGTATTTATTATGAGTTTTCCATTTGTGGCTTAAAACTTGTTTTATTAACTCTGTGCTGTTCCCCCTTTAAGAAATTATTTTCTTCAGCCTAGCTGCTTTGACTAAGTGTAACAGGTCCTTGATAGTGTTCTGTTTTTTCTCTTTTAGCACTTCACTTACATGCCAGCAACTCACCATGACCTTCTCAAGGGCAATTAGGGATGGGCAATAAATGCTGGCCTGCCATTCCCCAAACAAATAAAAAAATGTTTACACAGCTGTTGGATAGGCAGTTCAAAGGTTTTCCCCTTTGATTTTTTTGCTAGAATTTATTATCTTCTTCACACTTGACTGATTTAATGATATTCTCAGCTTGACTGCTTTAATGGAGACTGTGTTTGGGGGTTTCCTGCACTTTTTTCACTATTGGACTTTGTTTATTTTCAGTTCACATGCTTTTCAGGGTTTTCCCCTTTTTTATTGCTCACACAGAGCCTTTCGAAAATAAATTTTTAAAAAACTCTTCAAAGGCTTTTTTTTTAACCAGGATTTCTCGATCATCGGCCCAATGACTCACCAGATTGCTTGTTTTTCAGCCATTCCTGTGTTCTATGGAACTTTTCTCAGCCTTCTAAGGCGGGTAGCTTTCTTTCACTCTTTTCAGGTACTTGTTTTTCTGTACCATTTTTAAGTCTTGTTTGCTGTTTTACCCATGATGTTTGAGCTTATATCTTGTCTTTTCACCACAGCTGCCAGCATGTCATAGGTTTCGTTGTGTTATCTTAAGCAACACAATGAGGTACATGGATTTCAGTTGCTTGAAGATCTCTAGAAGGTTTATTAGCAACAAATACACATGATACAGAGCAAACTATATACAGAACCTTTGTCCAGGGTGTTACAGTGCAGAGTGACTATGGCTTCTCGTCACATGACTGCATCCTGGTACTTAGCTCATTGACGTAGTGATTTCTTAAAGAGACATCACTCTTCAAGCAATCATACAGCAGAACACCACCACATTTTGTACCAAAACAAATTTTGAAATCCATGTTATTTTTCTACGGTCACCAATTCAAAATTATGAAATTTGGAAAAAGAAAGGAAGTCAGGGAGAATCCTTTCACTGAATTAGTGTAATCGAATATGAAATAATTTACCAAGCAAGACAATTGAAAAGAACTATATAAACAAGTATGGCGGCACAGTGGCGCAGTGGTTAGCACCGCAGCCTCACAGCTCCAGGGACCCGGGTTCGATTCCGGGTACTGCCTGTGTGGAGTTTGCAAGTTCTCCCTGTGTCTGCGTGGGTTTTCTCCGGGTGCTCCGGTTTCCTCCCACAAGCCAAAAGACTTGCAGGTTGATAGGTAAATTGGCCATTATAAATTGTCACTAGTATAGGTAGGTGGTAGGGAAATATAGGGACAGGTGGGGATGTTTGGTAGGAATATGGGATTAGTGTAGGATTAGTATAAATGGGTGGTTGATGTTCGGCACAGACTCGGTGGGCCGAAGGGCCTGTTTCAGTGCTGTATCTCCAATCTAAGTTCAACACATCTATTGTAAAAGCAAAATACTGCGGATGCTGGAAATCTGAAATAAAAACAAGAAATGCTGAAAATACTCAGCAGGTCTGGCAGCATCTGTGGAAATGCTGCCACAGATGCTGCCAGACCTGCTGAGTATTTCCAGCATTTCTTGTTTTTATTTCAACACATCTATTGGATGTGTTTCTAGAGAGAGGGGAGATTGAGAATGATTGTAAGGAGGTTTCAGGTTGATTATGAGAAAAACAGTAAGCTAGTTTGAGACTAATGACTCTTTCTTGTTTCTATAAATTCTATGTTATTATGATGGACACCTGGTTAAATACTTAAGCTGTCGTTTTCGCTCAGATACAGCTGGACTTGTGTTTTTCCGACTGTTTTTGTTTAATATTTGAGATTCACTATTCTTTCTTCATCAAGAAGCATGATCAATTTGTTAATCCTCAATAAGGTCAACAAGTCCTGTCAGAAAGGCCAACTGATAGTGTAGTAGGAAGATGGTAGAGTTGCTTTTCGGAAAGGATCGTATCATGAATGGGCAAAAAGATAATGCTGGATATTACAGAGGGTAGATTTTTTTACTGCCGATCATAAAACTAGTGGTAGTGGATTGGTTACTCTGCCCAATCTTCCTTTCCATTGATGCCAATCGAAAAAAAAAATCAGACTGCATATACTGCAGGTACCCGATCGGTCATCACCAGTTTTCTGTTGAGCTGCAAAAGTTCAAAGCTACCCCCAGGCATCTGTGCCACAATAACTACATGCATTTATATAGCAGCTTTCATCCCATGAAACATTAGAGGTCTTTCTGATAGAGAATCTGATGAAGCATCTGGAGAAATTTTGAATACGGGGAGTCAGCGTGGCTCTTATAAGAAGGAGGGTCATCTCAGACAAACCTATTGGATTTCTTCAATGAGGTAATACATCTAATGGATACAGAGAACACTGCGGATGTTGTAGACCTGATTTAACATGGAGGTTTACCAGTGGAGAACAAAGGTCATGAAATTGGGCATGCAGACCCACATGCACAATTTGTAAGTTGGTGTATTCTGTGACAAAGGAAAATGCAAGCCAAAAGGAGGCTGTGGTGGAGATCTAAGGGACTGAGTTGAATCTGGGGTAGGTGTGATGAGATATCCTGTAGATCTCAATTCTGTGGAACTTCCCCTTCCCAAAGATAGCAGACTTAGTAAAAGAGTAAGATAATCTTCCTTTTAAATTAAATTTTAAAACTGTGTCAATTATAATAATCAGAGTTATCACTAAATTAAAATAGCTTGCTGCTACAGTAATAAAACTTTAATTGCACAATTTGCAAAGTATTGTTTTAATTACAGCTATTTCTCTCCCTGTGGGTTACAAACAATTTTCTTTAATTTCCTATGTATTCAGGTTCGAGAGATCATATTCTGGGTAAACAGAAAACTGAAAATTTTAAATAGCTTTTGAGGAGCTAATACAAAAACAGTTTATGATTCATAATTTTTAATTAAGACATTGTTGGGGAATAGCAATCATTTAGGCACAGGAAAGGTAATTTATATTCAAAGAACTGTTCAAATAATTTTGAAGTTTCTGCTGGTACATGTAGAAGATAAATGGATAAAGAATGCAGTAAATGTGCTATTCACCCCTACGATGAGTTTAAACTATCAGAACAAGTCTGGACTAGGTCAGGTTTCATTGCATTCATCTAAAATTTAATACATGTTATGCAATTAAATAAAGTAGGAAGTTTCTGCTGCTCCTGTAAATTTCTTTTTAACAAGTTCTCAGAGAAATTTTTACACTGCTATTGTGCAATCAGTTTGCTTTTGAATAAACTACTTTAGAAAAGCATTGTAGTTTCAGTTGAGCTGAGGCGGAAAACCATTTATTGTATAGTTTTTTGTTAAGAAGAGGAATCTAACATTGCTTTAATGTAAAATTTTGAAACTACACATTTGTAGACAACATGGAAAAGATAAAACCATAGTGTTAAGTTATCACATTGCATTTATTATCTTTTCTAACATTTATCTTAGGGCTGTCTCTGTGATTCAGTGAATGAATGCACCATATGGCTTGGTATTGAGATACACAGAACAAGAATTACCTAGTTTGATCCTCACTCAGTGTTACATTAATTGATCTCAACCAGAGAGTGTAATAGGGATCAGCAATTGGTTTCAGGATCCCTGGAGGCAAAAGCAGCTAGTGTTGTCGCTTTTGATTATTATCCAGTGACCCTTGCTAGAATAAGCACATGTATAGAAAGTGTCTATAATGATACCTCCTCCTTCACTAATCATGCCGTTTTACTACTTCTGCACATTAAGTGGTGCTTGTGTATGTTTGAGTTTGTTTGAGTGTGTGTGTCTCAATTTTTGTTTGAGTGTGTCTTGAGTTGGTGTGTATTTCAGTTTTTGTGTGTGTGTTTATGTGCATGTGTTCACATGTTTGTTTGCATTGTCATGTGTATTTGTGTGCATGTGTGCCTGTGTGCATGTGCTTGTGTGCATGTGTGTGTGTGTGTGTGTGCCTTCTCCCAAGATACTTCATCTCACCCTATCAACATACCAGAAAAAAACAGCAAACGGGAACTTGAACCATGAACCCTCAAATTAAAAGTCTGGTGCTCTATTGACTGCACAATACTGACTCTAAATAAATTAAATCTGAAATATACTGGGAGCAATTTTTCACTTCTGTTGAAAATGGGCATGATGTTGGCAGATAAGTTGTGCCTCCCATGGTGTCGGGAGCCTCAAATCATTTTCAGGTCGTGGGCGTTGTGGACTCATTTAAATGTAGCCAGTGAGTTACAAGTATCAAACAGGTGTAGCACTACCACCTGCTGGCTCTGAAATGGCGGAAAATCTTTTTACACGCGATAGTAGAAGGTTTCTCATTTTGATGGGAAAGCAAGATGGGGACCCATATCTCCAGGAATGTTGAAGATGGATAGAACTGGGAATGCTGTGCTTTATAGTTCAATTAGAGTCTTAAAGATCATGGTGGTTTGCCGGCTTACAAATTGGCCTCTTCATGGAGGCTTTCAAAGAGGAAAGCACCCAACTGCAGCAAAGACAGATGAGAGAGCGAGCAGCATCATGAAGAGATGTGGAAGGCAACGCATTTCCAGCTACAAGAGATGTTCATACCAATCTCAAATGGGAGATCTACTCTTGACTACTTTATCTGTCCACTGCATAAAGGGTCTACATCTCCCCTCTTCCTAAAACAAACATACCATCATCTACAAACTCTTCCCTGTTCTTTTAAAAGCAAAGTTCAACCCAATCTAGGCTCTTCAACTGAGGAACTATATCCCCTTGACCTTCCAACCTCGACACTTTTGCTCCTCATATTCCCAACTCCTCATGCCCAATCAATATTCTATGTGTCACCCAGTGTACTGCCATCTGGTTCTGTGCCCAATGCCCTGTGGGTGGATGTTTCGACACTGGGAGACTGTAATTGACAACGCATGTAATAAAGTGCTGATGGGCCAGAAGCAGAAGTCCCTGGATGTTGTTGTTTTTCCTCTGTTCCTTGTCTATACATGCAGAGGAAGAAAAGAAGATTGGTCAGAATGGGTTGATGAGGAGCAGGGTTCAAATATGTCTTCAATGGAATGCCATAATCTGATTTGCTCACATGTACTGTAATTTACAGTAGGACAACTGGGAAGGGAAATAGAATTTTTTTATTCGTTTGTGGGATGTGGGTGTCACTGGCTCGGCCAGCATTTATTGCCCATCCCTAATTGCCCTTGAGAAGGTGGTGGTGAGCTGCCTTCTTGAAATGCTGCAGTCCTTGGGATGTAGGTACACCCACAGTGCAGTTAGGATGGGAGTTCCAGGATTTTGACCCAGCGACAGTGAAGGAATGACGATATAGTTCCAAGTCAGCTTGGTTTGTGTCTTGGAGGGGAAGTTGCAGGTAATGGTGTTCCCATGCATCTGCTGCCTGTGGCCTTCTAGTGGTAGAGGTCGTGGGTTTGGAAGATGCTGTCAAAGGAGCCTTGGTGAGTTGCTGCAGTGCGTCAGTGGTGCAGGAAATGAATGTTTAAGGTAGTGAATGGAGTGCCAATCAAGTGGGCTGCTTTGTCCTAGATAGTGTCGAGCTTCTTGAGTGTTGTTGGAGCTACACACTTCCAGGCAAGTGGAGAGTATTCCATCACACTCCTGACTTGTGCCTTGTAGATGGTGGACAGGCATTGGGAGACAGGAGGTGAGCTAGACGTCACAGAATTCCCAGCCTCTGACCTGCTCTTGTCACACAGCATTTATGTGGCTGGTCTAGCTCAGTTTCTGAACTGTTTCAGTTTCTGAATATCATGACAAACATGCTGCTGGCACCTGTCCATCTTTCACTTTCTCACTTCCTCTGTTTTCTGCCTCTCCATACTCTGCAAAACCTTTTGCTTATATGAGAGCTGAATTGGGGAAGCCACCTGTAATCAATCTTTCTCTGGTGTTGCAGTGGTTTTGTTAACACAAATAATGACAACAACCTTTGCTTGTCAGAAGATGCAGTTAAACCTAGGTTTCAGCAGCCAAACCACAATGGGGATGATGATATTGTACACCATGTGAGTTTTCTGGTGAGGTTCATGTATGCAAGCTGTGAGTGAAGTAACTCTTCTGGATGAAGGCCTGTATCAACCACCTCCTGGGCATTACATAGAATTATATAGAGTTCACAGCACAGAAACACACCAGTCAGCCCAACTGGTCTATGCTGCTATTTATGCCCCAACCTACTTCATCTAAATCATGCACCAACCTAAAATATAGGCTAGCCATCTCTACTTGCACAAAAGGAATAATATCTTAGCTAAGCTGTGTATTTGCATTCTTTCTGATATACTTTCAAGAACAGCTGAAGGTATTCAATAATTAATATTGAACAAATGCAGTTATGCATTCAAAAAATACTTAACATATATATATATATATGAAACGACAATAGAGTGTAAAACTATTCAATCTCAGCTAATCTCAAGCAAAGCACTGTTCTAAGACTTCCAGAAAATATATAATGAAAAAAGTGCAATATTTTCTTTGAAAAATTAACATAATCTGAATGACTATATATTACTATATATTTATTATGGATGATGGACTAATAATAATTCAGTAGTACAAAATACCTAGTAAAACAAATGTTGCATGTCATATGACCAATTCATATTGAGGGTCACAGATAAAGCTGTGCCTTAAGACACTTATTTGAAACTCCAACATCCTTTACATTTCACCTGGACTTTCCACTTTCTCTTTGCATGTTTCCCATTGTCAATCATTTATTTCAATCATATGCAAATGTTGTATGTGCCAGATTTATAGTTTAAATTAGAATTAGAATTAGAATTAGAATTAGAACATTACAGCGCAGTACAGGCCCTTCGGCCCTCGATGTTGCGCCGACCTGTGAAACCATCTGACCTACACTATTCCATTTTCATCCATGTGTCTATCCAATGTCCACTTAAATGCCCTTAAAGTTGGCGAATCTACTACTGCTGCAGGCAGGGCGTTCCACGCCCTTACTACTCTCTGAGTAAAGAAACTACCTCTCACATCTGTCCTATATCTATCACCCCTCAACTTGAAGCTATGTCCCCTCGTGTTTGCCATCACCATCCGAGGAAAAAGACGCTCACTATCCACCCTATCTAACCCTCTGATTATCTTATATGTCTCTATTAAGTCACCTCTCCTCCTCCTTCTCTCCAACGAAAACAACCTCAAGTCCCTCAGCCTTTCCTCGTAAGACCTTCCCTCCATACCAGGCAACATCCTAGTAAATCTCCTCTGCACCCTTTCCATAGCTTCCACATCCTTCCTATAATGCGGTGACCAGAACTGCACGCAATACTCCAGGTGCGGTCTCACCAGAGTTTTGTACAGCTGCAGCATGACCTCGTGGCTCCGAAACTCGACCCCCCTACTAATAAAAGCTAACACACCATATGCCTTCTTAACAGCCCTATTAACCTGGTTAGCAACCTTCAGGGATTTATGCACCTGGACACCAAGATCTCTCTGTTCATCTACACTACCAAGAATCTTCCCATTAGCCCAGTACTCTGCATTCCTGTTAATCCTTCCAAAGTGAATCACCTCACACTTTTCCGCATTAAACTCCATTTGCCATCTCTCAGCCCAGCTCTGCAGCCTATCTATGTCTCTCTGTACCCGACAACATCCTTCGGCACTATCCACAACTCCACCGACCTTAGTGTCATCTGCAAATTTACTAACCCACCCTTCTACACCCTCTTCCAGGTCATTTATAAAAATGACAAACAGCAGTGGCCCCAAAACAGATCCTTGCGGTACACCACTAGTAACTAAACTCCAGGATGAACATTTGCCATCAACCACCACCCTCTGTCTTCTTTCAGCTAGCCAATTTCTGATCCAAAGCTCTAAATCACCTTCAACCCCATACTTCCGTATTTTCTGCAATAGCCTACCGTGGGGAACCTTATCAAACGCCTTACTGAAATCCATATACACCACATCCACTGCTTTACCCTCATCCACCTGTTTGGTCACCTTCTCGAAAAACTCAATAAGGTTTGTGAGGCACGACCTACCCGTCACAAAACCGTGCTGACTATCTCTAATGTACTTATTCTTTTCAAGATGATTATAAATCCTGTCTCTTATAACCTTTTCCAACATTTTACCCACAACCGAAGTAAGGCTCACAGGTCTATAATTACCAGGGCTGTCTCTACTCCCCTTCTTGAACAAGGGGACAACATTTGCAATCCTCCAGTCTTCCGGCACTATTCCTGTCGACAATGACGACATAAAGATCAAGGACAAAGGCTCTGCAATCTCCTCCCTAGCTTCCCAGAGAATCCTAGGATAAATCCCATCTGGCCCAGGGGACTTATCTATTTTCACACTTTCCAAAATTGTTAACACCTCCTCCTTGTGAACCTCAATCCCATCTAGCCTCGTAGCCTGAATCTCAGTATTCTCAACAACATTTTCTTTCTCTACTGTAAATACTGACGCAAAATATTCATTTAACACTTCCCCTATCTCCTCTGATTCCACACACAACTTCCCACTACTATCCTTGATTGGCCCTAATCTAACTCTAGTCATTCTTTTATTCCTGATATACCTATAGAAAGCCTTAGGGTTTTCCCTGATCCGATCCACCAATGACTTCTCGTGCCCTCTCCTTGCTCTTCTTAGCTCTCCCTTTAGATCCTTCCTGGCTAGCTTGTAGCTCTCAAGCGCCCTAACTGAGCCTTCACGTCTCATCCTAACATAAGCCTTCTTCTTCCTCTTGACAAGCGCTTCAACTTCTTTAGTAAACCACGGCTCCCTCGCACGACAACTTCCTCCCTGCCTCACAGGTACATACTTATCAAGGACACGCAGTAGCTGCTCCTTGAATAAGCTCCACATTTCGATTGTTCCCATCCCCTGCAGTTTCCTTCCCCATCCTACGCATCCTAAATCTTGCCTAATCGCATCATAATTTCCTTTCCCCCAGTTATAATTCTTGCCCTGCGGTATATACCTGTCCCTGCCCATCGCTAAGGTAAACCTAACCGAATTGTGATCACTATCACCAAAGTGCTCACCTACATCTAAATCTAACACCTGGCCGGGTTCATTTCCCAGTACCAAATCCAATGTGGCATCGCCCCTGGTTGGCCTGTCTACATACTGTGTCAGAAAACCCTCCTGCACACACTGGACAAAAACTGACCCATCTAAAGTACTCGAACTATAGTATTTCCAGTCGATATTTGGAAAGTTAAAGTCCCCCATAACAACTACCCTGTTACTCTCACCCCTGTCGAGAATCATCTTCGCTATCCTTTCCTCTACATCTCTGGAACTATTCGGAGGTCTATAAAAGACTCCCAACAGGGTAACCTCACCTCTCCTGTTTCTAACCTCTGCCCATACTACCTCAGTAGACGAGTCCTCAAACGTCCTTTCTGTCGCTGTAATACTCTCCTTGATTAACAATGCCACACCCCCCCCCTCTTTTACCATCTTCTCTGTTCTTACTGAAACATCTAAATCCCGGAATCTGCAACATCCATTCCTGCCCCTGCTCTACCCATGTCTCCGAAATGGCCATTACATCGAGATCCCAGGTACCAACCCATGCTGCAAGCTCACCCACCTTATTCCGGATGCTCCTGGCGTTGAAATAGACACACTTTAAACCAGGTTCTTGCTTGCCAGTGCCCTCTTGCGTCCTTGTAACCATATCCCTGACCTCACTACTCTCAACATCCTGTACACTGGCACAACAATTTAGGTTCCCATTCCCCTGCTGAATTAGTTTAAACCCCCCCGAAGAGCACTAGCAAACCTCCCCCCCCAGGATATTGGTACCCCTCTGGTTCAGGTGAAGACCATCCTGTTTGTAGAGGTCCCACCTACCCCAGAAAGAGCCCAATTATCCAGGAAACCAAAACCCTCTCTCCTGCACCATCCCTGCAGCCACGTGTTCAACTCCTCTCTCTCCCTATTCCTCGCTTCGCTATCACGTGGCACGGGCAACAACCCAGAGATAACAACTCTGTTTGTTCTCGCTCTAAGCTTCCACCCTGGCTCCCTAAATTTCTGTCTTAAATCCCCATCTCTCTTCCTACCTATGTCGTTGGTGCCTATGTGGACCACGACTTGGGGCTGCTCCCCCTCCCCATTAAGGATCCCAAAAACACGATCCGAGACATCACGAACCCTGGCACCTGGGAGGCAACATACCAACCGTGAGTCTCTCTCGTTCCCACAGAACCTCCTATCTGTTCCCCTAACTATGGAGTCCCCAATGGCTAATGTTCTGCTCCTCTTCCCCCTTCCCTTCTGAGCAACAGGGACAGACTCTGTGCCAGATATCTGTACCCCATTGCTTACCCCTGGTAAGTCGTCCCCCCCAACAGTATCCAAAACGGTATACCTGTTGTTGAGGGAAACGGCCACAGGGGATCCCTGCACTGCCTGCTGGTTCCCTCTCCTTCCCCTGACGGTAACCCATCTACCTACTTCTTTTACCTGAGGTGTGACTACCTCCCCATAACTCCTCTCAATAACCTCCTCCGCCTCCCGAATGATCCGAAGTTCATCCAGCTCCAGCTCCAGTTCCCTAACGCGGTTCTCGAGGAGCTGGAGTTGGGTGCACTTCCCACAGATGCAGTCAGCAGGGACACTCTTGGCGACCCTTACCTCCCACATTCTGCAGGAGGAACATACAACTGCCTTAACCTCCATTCCCACTATTCCAAATTCCCAACAAATAGGCAGTGTCTGTCCACAGATGATATTTGTAGCTCTAAAATGGATATCTAAAACATCTATGTTATTGCAAAATTACTTAGGGATCATTTACATTAGGAATTAAAAGACTGACAAGTATTGTATACTAAATGTGAATAAGAAAAGGAGGGAGAAGGCAGTGGAGCCATAGGGGCTTCATTTTGAAATATTGAAGAACGGTTTCCTCATTGACATGAGTTAAGCTATGTGTCAACTAACAGGTACTTCTCGTTGTTGGGGGGGTAGGGGGAGGGGTCGGTTAGCTCAGTTGGCGAGAGTGTGATACAGAAAGATGTCAATAGTGTGGGTTCAATCCTTGTACTGGCTGTGGTAGTTTATGGAGGCCTGCCTTCTCACCTTGCCCCACGCTTGGAGAATGGTGACCCTCAAGCTATACATTACCAACTGTCTCGAATGGGGAAAGATGCCGATGGCCCTTTGGGACTATGGCTTGAACATAAACTTTTCATTGTAACTTCCTGTTATAAAGGTGCTTGGACTTTGTTTAAGATCCTTTTTTTAATTGTATGATAAATTAATTGCATTGGTTGGAAAGGCACAGTTTAATTTTTTTTTAAAAAGCCTCGACTGGTTAAGTAAAGAAACCTGTAAGAAATGTTAGCTTCCAGTTCATCGGAGAGAACGGTGCAATATTTATTTGAAGATATTGTAGTGATTATCATGTCGCATTCACTATTTTGATTATAAAAATACAGGAAAGAATCGCTGGAGGTTTTTCTTTGAAAGTTGCTAGTCATTTACCTAAATAAAGCTTGCTTGGAAGAAGTTTGCTATAGATGGTTACCCTGTGTGGAGACCTCAGTGTTACATAGGAAAAAGTAATGTATGGTGCTATCAAGTGGCACTTGCTAAGCAATAACCTGCTCACTGACGCTCAGTTTGGGTTCTGCCAGGACCACTCAGCTCCTGACCTCATTACAGCCTTGGTTCAATCATGGACAAAAGAGCTGAACTCCAGAGGTGAGGTGAGAATGACTGTCCTTGACATCAAGGCAGCATTTGACCGAGTATGGCATTAAGAAGTCCTAGCAAAACTGCAGTCAATGGGAATCAGCGAGAATACTCTCCACAGGTTGGAGTCATATGTAGCACAAAGGTTGGTTGTGATTGTTGGAGGTCAATCATCTCAGTCCCAAGACATCACTGCAGGAGTTCCTCAGGGTAATGTCCTAGGCCCAACCATCTTCAGCTGCTTCACCAATGAGCTTCCCTCCATCATAAGGTCAGAGGTGAGGATGTTCGCTGATGATTGCACAATGTTCAGCACCATTCGCAGCTCCTCAGATTCTGAAGCAGCCTGTGCCCAGATGCAGCAAGACTTGAAACATCCCGGCTTGGGCTGATAAGTGACAAGTAACATTCATGCCACACAAGTGCCAGGCAATGACTATCTCAAATAACAGGGAATCCAACCATCTCCCCTTGATGTTCAATGGCATTACCATTGCTGAATTCCCCATTATCAACATCCTGGGGTTATGATTGCTCAAAAACTGCACTGGACCAGTCACATAAATGCTGTGGCTACAAGAGCAGGTCAGAGCTTGGGAATTCTGTCACCTCCTGTCTCCCCAATACCTGTCCACCATCTACAAGGCACAAGTCAGAAATGGGGTGGAATACTCTCCACTTGCCTGGATAGGTGCAGCTCCAACAACACTCAAGAAACTCGACACTTTCTAGGACAAAGCAGCCCGCTTGACTGGCACCCCATCCACAACTTTCAATATTCACCCCCTTCACCACCGATGCACAGAGGTAACAACAGCGTGTACCATCTACAAGATGCACTGCAGCAACTCACCAAGGCTCCTTCGACAACACATTTCAAACCCACGACCTCTACCACCTAAAGGACAAGGGCAGCAGATGGGTAGGAACACCACCACGTGCAAGCTCCCCCGCAAGCCACAAACCATCCTGACTTGGGACTATATCACCGTTCCTTCACAATCGCTGTGTCAAAATCCTGGAACTCTCTTCTTACAGTACTGTTGGTGTACCTACACTCCAAGGACTGCAGCAGTTCAAGAAGGCACCTCACCACCACCTTCTCAAGGGCAAGTGGGGATGGGCAATAAATGCTGGCCTAGCCAGTGATACCCACAACCCATGAACGAATAAAAAACATCAGTTGTACATTGGTAACTTATATGGGCAGAAACCTTTGTGTTACTGACAGCATCAACGTGAGTTAGAGATTTAACATTACAACTAATATGAAAAGCAGGGTGCTTGAATATAACTGATCAGACCAGTGTACTTGCAGTCAATCTGTTACCATCATGGATAGCGAAATGCACTTATGACATTTCTTTTTGATTAAATGGGAAAACTGGGAGGAAAAGTATGTTTCTCACTACATTGACATTTTAACTGTCCATTTGAAATCCAAATTATTTAGTATAGATAAAGTCTTCAGGAATGTCATTCCAATATAGAGACAGAGAACCGACGTGCTGCTAAAAAGAGCTATAGGAAGTCACATATACACTGTTGACAATTTCTCTTTCATCCTGCCACATTATAATTCATGTCAGGTTTACCCACAGGTTTTCTGAGTTTAGAACAATACAGATAGTTATGTTGTGCTGTTCTCTTCCAGGATTTGAAGTATTTACCTTTATCAGATGAGGCAGACAGTAAAATCTTTTATATGAAATAATCAGGCTATTACTAAATACTCTGCTGCTGGTATACGAATCCTGTTCACCCAATACCGCTGTACTACCTAATGTACATTTGCTCTAGGTCACATTTAAATCCCTGCATGGCCTTGCCTCGTCTTATCTATGCAAACTCTTTCAGCCATGCAACTCTCCAAGAACCCTGTGTTCGTCCAACGCTGATTTTTGTGCATCCCCTACTTCCTTAACCTGACCATTGGTGGCTGTTCCATTAAGCTATCTAGGCCCTGAATTCTGGAATTGCCTCCCCAAACCTCTCCACCACTCCACCTCTCTGTCTTCCTTTATGATATTTGTTAAAATCTACTTCTTTAACTTAGCATTTAGTCATCAGTCCTAATGTCAGAAAGGTAGTGAATTTCTTGAGTATGTCGAGGACAGTTTTCTGCAACAATGTGTCCTAGAACCAACAAGGGGGCATGCCATATTAGATTTAGCAATGAGGAATGAGCTGGATGTAGTTAAAAGCCTAATGGCACCTGATACTTATTTAATACTGATCATAATATGACCAACTTCAATGTAGTATTTCAAAGGGAGAAAAGTGAAACAGCCACTAAGATTCTAGATTGAGGTAAAGCTGACTTCAATGCAGTTAGGTAGAGACTGTCCACAGTAAACTGGGCAAACCTCTAAAGTAATGGGTAAAAAGACAGAGACTGGGATTTTACCCTAGGCAGACAGGAGCCGTCCACCGACTGAAAAGTTGGTGGCGAACCTGCTTCCGCCTGGCCTGGGGATCCGACCCGTATTTTGCCTCCCGGGAGTGGTGGCGACTGCTGGGACTGCAGCCCAGCTACTCAAGGAAGATGTCGGGGAGCCCAGAACCAAGGTAAGTTTTGGTTGCCTCGCTGGGGGTGATCGTGAGCGCACCCCCCAGGCCATCAGAGAGTCACCTGCGTTTGTCAGGTGGCTTCTCTCAGGCCTCAGCCGCCCGACTGGCCATATGTAAATTCCCCATGGCGGCGGGCTGAGGACCCTAAGTGGCCTTTATGTAGCCACTTAAGGGCCTTGATTAGCCTAGGGCGGGCGGGCCATTTTTCACCGCTGCTGCCCTGCATAAAGCGGAGGCGGGAGTGGGTCGGGAAGGGCCCCCTGAGCCTCCCGTTCCATTTTACGCCCACCCCCACCACCTTCCCACTCTTTGGGGTGGCGTAAAATTCAGCCCAGAAGATCAGTGGGAGGTGTTCAAAAAATAAATTAATGTAATACAGAACCAGTTTATACCCCTAATGGGCAACAGCTTTACTTGGCATAAAAAAGGCCACGGGTGACTAAAAAGGTTAGAAGCAACCTAAAACTAAGAGAAACCATATACAGCAGTACAAATAAAATGCACATAACCTGGCAAATAGGAAAGATACAAAGAACAGCAAATCATGGCAAATTTTTGATTTGATCAAAGTTTTCAAGATATTAGGGGGAAATGATAGGGTAGATGGAGAGAAAGTATTTTCACTGATCGGTGAATCTAAGACTAGGGAGCATGATCTAAAAATTAGAGCCAACGCTTTCAGGAGTAAAATTAGGGAACACTTCTACACACAAGGGTGGTAGACGTTTGGGACTGTCGTCTGCAAATGGCAATTGATGCGAGATCAATTGATAGTGTTAAATCTGAGATTGATAAATGTTTGTTAACCAAAGGTATTCGGGGTTATGGGGCAAAGGTAGATATGTGGAGAGTCCAGAGTTCACCGAGAGAGCGGCGGGAAGCAGAGAGAGAGGAGCGGGGCATAAAGAATCCAGGAGAAGAGAGAGAGAGCGACAGTTCACCGACAGAGCGGTGGGCAACATAGCGAGCAGAGGGGGGCATAAAGTGCCCAGGAGAAGAGAAAGAGAGCGAGAGTTCGCCGAGAGAGTGGCAGGAAACAGTGAGAGCAGAGCAGGGCTAGCTAACTACAGCCACAAATCTGGAGTTTCAGAAGTGGCATTCAGAAAAGAAAATCGAGGTGTTACATCACAGGGAAGCAAGTAGGTGATTGGCTGGTGAATATTTCCTAGTTCCCGAAATTAGAAAATAAACTGGTGTGTCTTATCTTTTTTAAGGTAAGGTTTATGACTACTAATAAGGTGTATTAAGTACTATTAGAGTTTATCAGTATTAATAAGGTTTATTAACAATAGTAAGGTTTACAAGAACACAAGAAATAGGAGCAGAAGTAGACCATATGTCCCATCGAGCCTGCTCCATCATTCAGTATGATCAAGGCTGATCTTGGGCTTCAATTCCACTTTCCTGCCTGCTCCCCATATCCCTTGATTCCCTGCAACACCAAAACGCTATCTAACCCAGCCTTAAATGTAGTCAATGATGGAGCATCCACAACCCTCTGAGGTAGACCATTCCAAAGATTCACAATCCTTTGAGAGAAGTAATTTCTCCTCATCTCAGTCCTGAATGATTGACCCCTTATCCTGAGACTGTGTCCTCGTGTTCTAGATTCCCTGACCAGTGGGAACAATCTCTCAGCTTCTGCCCTATTAAACCCTTTCAGAATCTTTTATGTTTCAATTAGATCATCTCTCATTCTTCTAAACTCCAGAAAATATAGTCCCAATTTACTCAGCCTCTCATCATAGGACAACCTCCTCATCCCAGGGACCAATCTAGTAAATCTTCGCTGCACCGCCTCCAGTGCAAGTATATCCTTTCTTCAATGTGGACACCAAAACTGCATGCAGTATTCCAGGTGCGGTCTCGCTAAAGCCCTATACAATTTTAGTAAGACTTCTTTATTCTTGTACTCCAATCCCCTTGCAATAAAGGCCAACATGCCATTTGCCTTCCTAATAGCCTGTTGCACCTGCATGTTAACTTTGTGTGTTTCTTGTACGAGTACCCCCAAGCCTCTCTGAACATCAACACTTACCAGTTTCACACCTTTTGAAAAATATACTGCTTTTCTATTTTTATGACCAAAATGAACAACTTCACATTTCCCTACACTCCATTTGCCATCTTGTTGCCCACTCACATAACCTGTCTATATCTCTTTGCAGCCTCTCTACATCTATTATATCTATTAATAGAAGTAAGGTTATTAGTATTGGTAAAGGTTTACTCAAAGTAGTAAGGTTATTAACTAACAGAGAAAGGAATGGCAGGGCTGCTCCAACCTCTGCAAGTGCACATCCTGTGCTCTGTGGAAAATCCAGGATATTTCTCGTATCCTGGATAACCATATGTGCAGGAAGTGTCATCAGTTGCAACAGCTTATGCTCCAGTTTTCAGAACTTGAACTGCAGCTGGCGACACTGCGGTGCATGCATGAGGATGAGAGCTTCGTGGGTAGCACATTTATAGATGTTGTCACCCTGCAGCTTAAGAGTATGTAGGGAGAGAGGGAATGGGTGACTGCCAGGCAGTCAAAAAGAAACAGGCAGGTAGTGCAGGAGACCCCCGAATGCATCTCACTCTTCAACTGGTATTCAATTCTGAATGCTGAAGGAAGTGATGGTTCATTTGGGGAGTGCAGCCAGAGCCAAAGCCATGGCACTATGATTTGCTCAGCTGCACAGGGGGCAACAAAGAATACTGGAAGAGCCATAGTGATAGGAGATTCGATAGTCAGGGGAACAGACAGGCATTTCTGTGGCCGCAAATGTGAATCCAGGATAGTATGTTGCCTTCCTGGTGCCAGGGTCAAGGATGTCATTGAATGGCTGCAGAGCATCCTGAGGGGGGAGGGTGAACAGCCAGCAGTCGTGGTCCACATTGGTACCAATGACATAGGTAGGAAGAAGGATGTAGTCCTGCAGAAAAAGTTTAGTGAGCTAGGTAAGAAATTAGCAGGCAGGACCTCAAAAGTAGTAATCTCCGGATTACTCCCAGTACCACGCACAAGTGAGTATAGAAATAGAAGGATAGTGCAGATGAATGCATGGATGGAAAGATGGTGCAGGAGAGAGTGCTTTAGATTCCTGGGACACTGGGACCAGTTGTGGAGAAGGTGGGACCCGGACAGGCTGGATGGGTTGCAGCTGAACAGAGCTGGGATAAATTAATGAGTTACAGGTGCAGATTAACATGTGGAAACATGATGCTGTGGCTAAAACGAAGATTTGGCTCAAAGAAGGGCAAGACTGGGTATTAAATATTCCTGGATATAAGGTGTTCAGGAAAGATAGGAAAAGGAAAAAAAGAGTAGGGGGCAGTATTGATGAAGGAAAGCAATGCAGTGCTGGAGAAAAAGGATGTACCAGAGGGATCGAGGACAGAATCTATTTGGCTAGAGGTAAGGAACAAAAAAGGTGCAGTTTACATTGCTCGGTATTGTCGATAAGCCACCAACTAGTGGGAAGGATGTAGAGGAACAAATTTGAGTGTTACGAGCTCACAGGACACCAGTCTGGTGTGTACTGAGTCTTTAATGAAACTGCTTGTAATGGCTGCCTGCAGCCAGAGTACCTCATGGTAGAAGTACCTCAGGGCGGCACAGTGGCGCAGTGGTTAGCACCGCAGCCTCACAGCTCCAGGGACCCGGGTTCGATTCTGGGTACTGCCTGTGTGGAGTTTGCAAGTTCTCCCTGTGACCGTGTGGGTTTTTGCCGGGTGCTCCGGTTTCCTCCCACAGCCAAGGACTTGCAGGTTGGTAGGTAAATTGGCCGTTGTAAATTGCCCCTAGTGTAGGTAGGTGGTAGGGAATATGGGATTACTGTAGGGTTAGTATAAATGGGTGGTTGTTGGTCGGCACAGACTCGGTGGGCCGAAGGGCCTGTTTCAGTGCTGTATCTCTAAATAAAAAAAATAAATAAATAAATAAGTCATATGACTATGGCAAGCCAGGAGGCACATTGGTACAGTATTGCATTTCTATTCCAAACATCCCCTTTTTTATACAAAAAAACAACAAAATAAATTTGCATGCATTGTCATTGACACTGTGAGTTGCCCAAGTTACCCACTATGCATACAACTGTTCTCATGCATTAGTACTTCATCATTCTTGTCAGTCTCTGCATATGCATTGCACACATAGTCATTAAATCGTGCCAGTCTCTTAATGGTGCGTGTGCGCGTTGTTATTGGTTGCTCATCTGGTTAATATTTCTTCTCCGGCGAGTGTCGTTCCCTTGTCACTTGTTGCCCGGGTAACTGTTCTTGTTCCATTTCTTGGGTTTTCTCTTTTTGCACTTTGACGGTTACCAGTCCAAGCTTTAGAGATGACTGGCTTTTGCTTGCAGTCTATGATTTGGAACTCCAGATCTTCATTCTCGTCATTGCAATGGGCTCTCAGAGTAACTTGTCCTCTTGGCACTAGTACGGTGCCATCATGTAGCCTCAGCCTTACTTTTGAGGGCTTCATTTTTGGATCGCCACGTTGAGCCACTTTGCACAGGTCTGTGAAGGTCATGATGTTGCATGACGCACTGGTGTCTATCTGGCATTTTAAGATGACTTGCTATTCTCCTTCTGCATTCATCATTCCAACAGTCAAAACCATTTATCACCTATCGACCTGTCTAAAGCAACCCGTTGTATGTTGTATAGTGATTGGTCAGAATCTTCGGATGATGTCTCTCCAGTGGCCATCCATACCTGCTTAATGTGCTTCCTTCTAGCTAAGAACTTGTGTGAAAAATGATTCAGCTTCTTGCAATGAGAACCATGCACTCCCCACACTGGACATGCTTTCTTTTCCTTTGTGTGATGTCCTCCACAGTATTTGCATCCTGCCGTTTGTCTGTGATCTTTCTGCCCTTTTGGCCTGGAATGTCTATCAGCATAATGCAAGGCCTGGCCTGTTCTGCCATGAATACGCTGTAGCTGCTGATTAACATCCTCAGAGCTTCTGCACACATTGATCACTTTCCTGAGAGTCAGTTTCTCCTCTCTCAGTAGACATACGCTCACTGTGGGATCTCTTATGCTGAATACAATCCTGTCTTTAATTAGATCACCTTTTAGTTGCGCAAATTCACAGGATTCTGCTAGCTATGTTAATGCAGTCACATATTGATCAATGGACTCTTTTTCACCTTGGGCGCTAATATTGAACAGACACCGTTCATAAGTTACGTTCACTTGGGGTTCAAAACATGCCTTCAAGGCTTTCAAAATTTCTGCTTTTTTTTTGTTCTTCAGAGAGATTTAGGGTGGAATACACTTTGTAACAGTCTCTCCCCAACAGTGATAAAAGTGTAGCTACTCGCAAGTGCTCTGGTTTGTTAATTAAATCTGGCGCAATTTTGTAATTTTGCAATTGCAAGTGGAAAAACTGCCAGTGTTGTTTCATATCACCTTTCATTTCAACCAGCACAGGCAGTGAAAAACTTGCAGCCATTGTCTTACCCTGTGCTTTCAGCTGTTTCTTTGTTCCTTTTCAGTGGCTTCCTGCGGCTTTTAGCAACTTTTAGCAATTCTGACCATTCCTGTGGCCTTAGTTCTGTAGCTGTGCTTGTAAACAGGTCTTCAACACTCAATCTCAGCTCCACTCTGACACCATGTTACAAGGTCACAGGACACCAGTCTAGTGTTTAATGAAACTGCATGTAATGGCTGCCTGCAGTCAGAGTATCTCATGGTAGAGGTCACATGACTACAACAAGCCAGGAGGCACATTGGTACAGTATTGCATTTCTATCCCAAATAGAGAGATGCAAAAATTATAGAGTTGTTATAATGGGGGACTTTAATTATCCAAACGTAGACTGGTATAGTAGTAGTGTAAAGAGCAGTGAAGGACAGGAGTTTCTAGAGTGTGTTCAGGAAAATTTTCTACAGCAGTATGTTTCTAGTTCAATGAGAAAGGAGGCACTGCTAGACCTGGTCCTTGGGAATGAGGTAGGCCAAGTGGATCAAGTATCAGTAGGAGATCATATAGGGGACAGTGATCATTGTATCATAAGGTTTAGGCTGACTATGGAAAAGGACAAAGATCAATCCAGAGTAAGAATAATTAACTGGGGGAAAGCCAACTTCAATGGGTTAAGAACGGATCTGGGACAAATAAATTGAGTTAAAGGTTGGCAGGAAAAACAGTAGCTGAACAATGGGCTACCTTCAAAGAAGAGATAGTTCGAACACAGTCAAGGTATGTTCCCTCGAAGGGGAAATGTAGGGTAAACAAGTCCGGAGCTTCCTGAATCACAAAAGAGATAGAGATTAAGATAAAGAAGAAAAAGTGTGCATATGACAGACGCCAGGTAGAGAATACTATTTAGAACCAGGCTGAATATAGGAGGTTCAGAGGGAAGTGAAATAGCAAATAAGAGAAGCAAGAGAGAGTATGAGCCGAGACTGGCAGCTAACATAAAAGGGAATCCCAAAGTTTTCTGTAGACATACAAATAGTAAAAGGGTGGTAAACGGAGGAGTGGGGCTGATTAGGGACCAAAAAGGGGATTTACACATGGAGGCAGAGGGCATTAACTGAGGGATTAAATGAATACTTTGCATTGGTCTTTACCAAGGAAGAAGATGCAACCCAGGCAATGGTGAAAGAGGAGGTAATTCAGACACTAGCAGGATTTAAAATTGATAAAGAGGAGGTGTTGTATAGGCTGTCTGTAGTTAAAGTTGATAAGGCATCAGGACCAGATGCGATGCATGCACGGATACTGAGGAAAGTGAGTGGAAATTGCAGAGGCACTGGCCATAATTTATCAGTCTTTCTTAGATTTGGGGGTGGCCAGAGGACTGGAAAATTGCAAATGTTACACTCTTGTTCAAAAAAGGGTGCAAAGATAAGCCCAGCAACTACAGGCCAGTCAGTTTAACTTCAGTGGTGGAGAAACTTCTATGAAAGATTAATTCGGGACAAAATTTATTGTCACATGGGCAAATGCGGTTTCATTAAAGAAAGCAATCATGGATTTCTTAAGGGAAAATCATGTTTAACTAACTTGCTGGAGTTTTTTGAGGAGGTAACAGAGAGGGTGGATGAGGGCAATGCAGTTGATGTGGTGTACATGGACTTCCAAAAGTGATTAAAGGATGTTTTTCGGGCTGGAGGAAGGTTTGTAGTGGAGTTCCCCGGGGCTCCATGTTGGGAACCTTGCTTTTACTGATATATATTAATGGTCTAGACCCTGGTGTACCAGGCACAATTTCAAAGTTTGCAGATGATACAAAACTTGGAAGCATTGTGAACTGTGAGGAAGATAGTGTAGAACTTCAAAAGGACATAGACAAGTTGGTGGAATGGGCAGACAGGTGACAGATGAAGTTCAATGTGGAGAAATGTGAAGTGATTCATTTTGGTAGGAAGAACATGGAGAGACAATATAAAACAAAGGGCATGATTCTAAAGTGGGTGCAGGAGCAGAGGGACCTGGGTGTATATGTGCATAGGTCATTGAAATAGCAGGACAGGTTGAGAGAGTGGCTAATAACGCATACAGTATCCTGGGCTTTATCAATAGGGGCATAGAGTGCAAGAGCAAGAAAGTTAGGTTGAACTTGCATAAGACACTAGTTCGGGCTCAGCTGGAGTATTGCACCCATTCTGGGCGCTGCACTTTGGGAAGGATGTGAAGGAATTGGAGAGGGTGCAGAAAAGATTCACGAGAATGATTCCAGAGATGAGGAACCTCAGTTATGAAGATAGATTGGAGACGTTGAGACTGTTTTCCTTGGAGAACAGAAGGCTGAGAGGAGATTTAATAGAGGTATTCAAAATCATGAGGGGTCTGGACAGAGGAGAGAGGGAGAAACTGTCCCCACTTGTGAAAGGATCGAGAACGAGAGGGCACAGATTTAAAATAATTGGTAAAAGAAGCAAAAGCGACATCAGAAAAATCTTTTTCAAGCAGTGACTGGTTAAGGTCTGGAATGCACTGCCTGAGAGTATGGTGGAGGCAGGTTCAATTGAAGCATTCAAAAGAGAAATAGATTTTTATATGAAAAGGAAGAATGTGCAGTGTTACAGGGAGAAGGCAGGCGAGTGGCACTAGGTGAATTACTCATTCGGAGAGTTGGTGCAGACACAATGGGCCAAATGGTCTCCTTCTGCTCTGTAACAATTCTGTGATTCTGAATTAGATCGCTAATCAACCATGATCTCATTGGATGATGTAACAGTCTTAAGGGGATAAATGGTCTACTCCTGTGCCTATGTTCTATGTTCTAATACCTCCTTCTTCGACTTGTTGTCAATTTTGTTTGATTGCAGTCCTATGAAGCAACTTGGGACATTTTCCTACTTTAAAGCCTCTGTACGAATACAAGTCATTATATTTGTTGTCGCTATTATTTGTAAATCTGCAGTTTTAATGGAAGTATGGCACTTTCATAGACCTTCGATCATATCCAACAATATTGAATTCACTGTCTGTAATCATCTACCCACTTTAATTTGTGTGTATAAACAAGAGTTACTTTTTTTAAGAAGACTCCTTCAGAAGGTTCTCCCACTCTTCAGTCATTTTTCCTGGGTTTCCATGGCTCTTCCATCAAAGTTGCAGCAAACGAGTGGGAAAAACTTCCTGGAAATTCACAATCGTTATCTGTGACATGATGATAGATTATACTATTGCACTTTTTCATATATGCAAGAAATGGAGCAAAGCTTACATTTACTAGATGGTCATCTGCTTATATATAGCAGCATTATGGATTATAAGCATCATTGGGAACAACAGTTATTTTTAACACTTTACTGAAATTTGAATGAGAGAAGTAGCAGCAGCTTCGGTTGCCTTGTCAAGACAATTTTCCATTCTGCAATGCTATATTTCGATAAAATAGACATATGTTTCATTCTCTAGTAATGAAGTCAGAGTCACTAAACAAAACCTATTATCCTTGAGAGTTCAAAAGCCCCTCAGGAATGTGTCTCTAGATTTGGATTAAATCCAGCACAGTCTACTCCACTTACGTTTATACCTGTTATGTGTATAATCCTGTTAAATAAATTGCTTTTGAAAAGCTGATATTCTTTCCTATTGATTTCTGCAGGAGTCTAGTTCTGCTTTCAAATAAATTAGTGTATTACAGTATATGATACAGTATGTACCCTTTCTTAAAGTGTAAAAATCAATGATGCCATTCCTGGTATTGGAGATACTCCAGAGTCTTGAGCACAAAATCACAGTTGACACTCCAGCGCTGTACTGCAGTTGTGCCGCAGTGTCAGAGGTGCCAGGTTTCAGATGATACTTTAAACCAAGGTCCTTTCTGCCCTCTCAGGTGAAGGTAAAAGATTTCATACTATTTCAAAGTAGAGTAGGGAGTCCTCCCTGTGTTCTGGTCAATATTTATCCCTCAATTAACATCACAAAACAGATTATCTGGTCATTATCGCATTGCTTTTTGTGGGAGTTTGCTGTGCACAAATTGGCTGTTGCATTTCCTACATTACAGCAGTGACTATACCTCAAAAGTACTTCATTGGGTGTAAAGTGCTTTGGGATGTTTTAAAATCATGAAAAGCTCTGTATAAATGCAAGTCTTTATTTACTCAAAATATATGTATGTTTTCAATGAGTTTTAAATGGGTTTTAAATGAGTACTAGATTTAAAAGAATGCTACTAATTGACAACAGGCTAAAGATTTTATTCTTGTTTCTATATAAAGTTTTAGAACTAGATGACAGTTCCTTTTGAAATCATTTGACATGGCATTCAAAAAGTCCAGTGTGAAGGCTATATGGAGAACTGCTAGCTTTTATACATCTCTTAGTTTGTATTGGATGGACATAATATATGTGGACAGTTAAATTATTCACTGGATCATAAAGCTACTCGCTACCAATTGTCATGTACTTTACACCACCTTCTGTTTGATTCCCTCTGTCTGGGTTCCTAACTGCACCACAGCACCAAAATTGCCCCAGTCAAAGTTACCAATGATATCCATTATGACTGCATATTTTTCCTACTTGACCTCTTGGTGGACTTTGGCACATTACATTCTGTTCGATTGCTTCTCCTCTAATCTGCTTCTTCATAACACTATTCTATTTCTGCTTATACCAACTGAACTAGTACATCCCGTACAATGGCTCCTGATCTCATGTCTGTGCAGCCAACTCTGCCATGCGCTAAGGTTTTAATCTTGGTCCCCCCCCTATGTGCTGTCCAAAAGCAATATTAATTGTAAACATGGGGATCAGTTCCATCATGTATGCTGATGACACCCAGCATTACCTATCTGCTGCCATCCTTGATGTCACAACTGTTGCTTTATTTTTCAATTGTCTGTCTGATGGACAGACAGTCATGGATAGACCAAAACCTACTCCCGCTCAAAATGAGCAAGTGCTGTGCTTGTTTGCAACCAGATCTCCCGTACCTTAGCCCTCAATTCCATTCCCCTTTCTGGCTGCTGACAGTGTCCTTTTTTAAACCCAATAGGTAAACTTCAAACCTCACATCTGCTCCAACACCAATCGTGTCTACTTTTACCTCCATAACTTTTCCCACATTCATCCTTAATTCATCTCAAAGGCTTGATTATGAACAAAGAACAAAGAACAAAGATAATTACAGCACAGGAACAGGCCCTTCGGCCCTCCAAGCCTGCGCCGATCCAGATCCTCTCTCTAAACATGTCGCCTATTTTCTAAGGTTCTGTATCTCTTTTCTTCCTGCCCATTCATGTATCTGTCTAGATACATCTTAAAAGAATCCATCGTGCCCGCATCTACCACCTCCGCTGGCAATGCGTTCCAGGTGCCCACCACCCTCTGCATAAAGAACTTTCCACGCATATCCCCCCTAAACTTTTCCCCTTTCACTTTGAACTCGTGTCCTCTAGTAATTGAAACCCCCACTCTGGGAAAAAGCCTCTTGCTATCCACCCTGTCTATACCTCTCATGATTTTGTACACCTCAATCAGGTCCCCCCTCAACCTCCGTCTTTCTAATGAAAATAATCCTAATCTGCTCAACCTCTCTTCATAGCTAGCGCCCTCCATACCAGGCAACATCCTTGTGAACCTCCTCTGCACCCTCTCCAAAGCATCCACATCCTTTTGATAATGTGGCGACCAGAACTGTACGCAGTATTCCAAATGTGGCCGAACCAAAGTCCTATACAACTGTAACATGACCTGCCAACTCTTGTACTCAATGCCCGTCCGATGAAGGAAAGCATGCCGTATGCCTTCTTGACCACTCTATTTACCTGCGTTGCCACCTTCAGGGAACAGTGGACCTGAACACCCAAATCTCTCTGGACATCAATTTTCCCCAGGACTTTTCCATTTACTGTATAGTAATCTCTGATGCTCTCCTCCTTGGTCTCTGTTTTCCTGCCCATCTGTTTCATATCTTCATGTAACTGAGCTTTTTTGGATGAAGAAGAAGAAGGTCATGGCACAGGCATAGCTCTGGAGGGATACAAGATGGCCAGGAAGGATCTGAAGAAAGGGATTAGGAGAGCTAAGAGAGGGCATGAAAAATGCTTGGCGGGTAGGATAAAAGAAAACCCCAAGGCCTTTTATGCGTATGTCAGAAATATGAGGATGACTAGGGGGACCATAGGTCCGGTCAAGGACAATAGCGGGAGACTGTGTGTTGAGCCGGAAGAGATAAGTGAGGTTTTGAATGAGTACTTCTCTTCGGTATTTACGAATGAGAAGGGGTGTATTACTGAAGAGGACGGTGTGAAACAGACTGGTAAGCTCGAGGAAGTGCTCGTTAGGAGGGAAGATGTGTTGGGGTTTTTGAATAACTTGAAGATAGACAAGTCTCCCGGGCCTGACGGGGTATATCCAAGGATGTTATGGGAAGCAAGGGATGAAATTGCAGAGCCGCTGGCAATGATCTTTTCATCTTCTCTGCTGACGGGGGTGGTACCAGGTGATTGGAGGGTGGCAAATGTTGTGCCCCTGTTCAAGAAAGGGAATAGGAACAACCCTGGGAATTACAGGCCAGTTAGTCTTACTTCGGTGGTAGGCAAGTTGATGGAAAAGGTGCTGAGGGATAGGATTTCTGAGCATCTGGAAAGACACTGCTTGATTCGGGACAGTCAGCACGGTTTTGTGAGGGGCAGGTCTTGCCTCACAAGCCTGATTGAATTCTTTGAGCAGGTGACCAAGCAAGTGGATGAGGGTAAACCAGTGGATGTGGTGTACATGGATTTTAGTAAGGCATTTGATAAGGTCCCCCATGGTAGACTTATGGAGAAAGTCAGGAGGCATGGGATAGTGGGGAATGTGGCCAGTTGGATTAAGAATTGGCTAACTGATAGAAGGCAGAGAGTGGTCTTAGATGGTAAATACTCAGCCTGGAGCCCAGTTACCAGTGGCGTGCCGCAGGGATCAGTTCTGGGTCCTCTCCTGTTTGTGATTTTTATTAACGACTTGGATGAGGAAGTCGAAGGGTGGGTCAGTAAATTTGCAGATGATACAAAGGTTGGTGGAGTTGTGGATACCGAGGAGGGCTATTGTCGTCTGCAAAGGGACTTGGATAGGTTGCAGTGCTGGGCTGAAAAGTGGCAGATGGAGTTTAACCCTGAAAAGTGTGAGGTCGTCCATTTTGGAAGGACAAACATGAATGCAAAATACTGGGTTAACGGTAGGGTTCTTGGGCATGTGGAGGAGCAGAGAGACCTTGGGGTCTATGTGCATAGATCATTGAAAGTTGCAACTCAAGTGGATAGGGCTGTGAAGAAGGCATATGGGGTGTTAGCGTTCATTAGCAGAGGGATTGAATTTAAGAGCCGTGAGGTGATGATGCAGCTGTACAGGACCTTGGTAAGGCCTCATTTGGAGTACTGTGTGCAGTTCTGGTCGCCTCATTTTAGGAAGGATGTGGAAGCCTTGGAGAGGGTGCAGAGGAGATTTACCAGGATGTTGCCTGGAATGGAGAATAAGTCTTACGAGGAAAGGCTGAACATTCTAGGCCTCTTCTCATTAGAAAGGAGAAGGATGAGGGGTGACATGATAGAGGTTTATAAGATGATCAGGGGAATAGATAGGGTAGACAGTCAGAAACTTTTTCCCCGGGTGGAGCAAAGCGTTACAAGGGGTCATAAATTTAAGGTGAAGGGTGGGAGATATAAGGGGGATGTCAGGGGAAGGTTCTTTACCCAGAGAGTGGTCGAGGCATGGAATGCCTTGCCCGGGGAAGTTGTTGAGTCAGAAACTTTAGGGACTTTCAAAAGGCTTTTGGATAGGTATATGGATAAAGGAGAATGATGGGGTATAGATTAAATTGTCCTTGACAGAGGACAAAGGATCGGCACAACATTGTGGGCCGAAGGGCCTGTTCTGTGCTGTATGTTCTATGTTAAGGTCGATGAGGATGTCAGGCAGGACGGTCTGTCCTTGCTGCCTGCTCATTTGAGTTGTGGAATGAGAACCCGTATCACACTCATACTTTTTGACACCTCAAGTCACTTTAGAATAACTTAGTTGCATATTGCAAATCACTTCATGCGCCAAGGGTTGAATTCTTGTTATGGGATCGGAAACCCGATACCCGGAACATTTCCGGGTCCCGACCCCTAGAGGTGGGAACATATCACTGAGGGCCATTTTAAAAGACAAGCAGCAGTCATGACTGGGATTGCTATTGCCTTCAGTAATGCAGCACCAGGGAGATCAGAAGGCCTCTGTTGGCACCCTGCTTCTCTGTTGCCTCCCTGGAGGCACTCATTGATGCAGTGTCAGAGAAGAGAGAGCTGTTCTTCCCGGCCTCAAGAAGGGGAAATTGTCCCAGCAAGACCAAGAGGGTGTGAATGGAAGTGACCACAGAGATCAGCAGCCAAGGACTTATGAGAAGGACCTGGGTACAGTGTGGGAAAAGGTTCAACGATGTAGGAAAAGGTTCAATGACGTCTTGTGGTCTGGTAAGGTGAGTGGCCAACAGCACTCGGTTCATTGGGCACCAACTCTCTAAGCACCAGAATACACGCGAGCCATCCTCACAGAATGTCCATATTTCTCCCTCACATTGTCAGAGTTAGTCAATAGTCGCAACACTGGGACACAGTCACCCTCACATATGGGGTGACATTCAGATAGGGACATTACTGAGGGGAACGTCGGCCACATGTATGTCATGCTGGAAGAGTTGAGGGATGGCACCCTGCTGATGAATCATTCTACTCTCATCCTGCAGGAGAAGAGAGCTCATAATACACAGGAGATCGCCAGAACGGGAGGTGGAGTGGCCCAATTCCACACTTGGCAGTAGTGAAGAAGGTGGTGTTGGAGATCACCAGGGTGCCATTGAGGCATTCAGTGGGGGATGGCGAGAGGTCGTGAGCAACAGGGTCATTAGGTAGCCCTTTGTTGACGTAAAGGGCATGGAAGAGACTCCTGCCCAATGTGAGCTATGGATCTGAGACTGCTGTCATCTGAAGGGTTGGTTGTGCTGGGGCACTTGTAGGACCAGTCCTCATTACCATTTTCTTGTGTCTCCCACAGGGCCAGTTGCAGAGGGGGAGCTAATTGGACCTGCCAAATTGGCACCACCATCCTGAGTGGGGGGTGTCCATGGAACCTGCACTGTCACATTGTACCCCGGCACCTTCCACCACCACAGAGACACTCACCTCAGTTGGGCCACAGGTTAGAGTAGAAAGGGGAACACTGGGTGAACCTCACAGCACATGTGAGTCAGAGGATGAGGGTGAGGCAGAGTCAGCTGTGGGCAGTCCCCCTTGGAGGATGGAGGACAGACACAGTGATGTTTCGCTGGGCAAGGATGCTTGGACCCGGGTGTCACAGACAAGCAGGGTCTTCCTCGAGAATCAGAGGCAGATAAATTCCTGCTGTGAAAGTTCCCTGAGGCCTTGCAGTGCTATGGGGAGGCAATGGAAGAGTCCATGCAGCGCATGTGTTCTGTCATGACCCAGGGATTCGATTGCATGAGCTTCTCCATTGAGAGATTGGGCAACCTCTTGGAGAGCCAAATGAGTGGGTGCAGGAGCAGCGTGCTTAAATGTACAGATGGAGTGACCGCTCTATAGCACTGACTGCTCAATGTCTCTGATGACACAAAGATGCTCAGAGTGGATGACAGCTGCATCCCAGTCGGTGGCTGCTTCCAGCATCCACGAGGGGCAAGAAAGGGCATAGATAATCCTCACAGCAGATGCAGAGGCCACCCCTCACGGAGCACCGGTGTCATCCTTCGGCCCCTCGGTCTCAGGAGCCATCTGTGCGCCAGGCCACTGTGACAGAGGCAGCCCCTGCCATGAAGCAGGTGTGGCAGCACGTGGAGGAGCCCCCATGGGCACCTCCAAGATGAGGACGAAAGCCATGAGCATCTCAACTGGTGGCAGAGAATAGGGAGCAGGCTGCCTCCACCTCATCCTCTGCCACAGGGGGAGTACCCCATAGAAGTGGTAGGGAAGGGAAAGTGCCACAGCGCTGAATACACTTAATGGGCCACCTGGCGCTATTTGCCAACATGTGTCTGTCATTCCATTTGCATCACAATATACCTTCTTATAACTTCTTTATTTCACCAGTCTGACAGGTATGCTGGTAATGTCTCATCTCAAAAAGGGAAACGTTGCATTGTGGGACAGTTGATGGGTCCTGAGAATGTTATGTGCCCATGCCTTATGATTTTGGACAATGTTGGATGGACGCACCCTCAATCTGCATGTTCGTGGCTGCCAATGCCACCTCGCAGTTAAGGGTCATAGCGGTAAAATAGCTCTGTATGCTGGAAGGTGAGTTGTGGGGTCAGCAGCCATAAGGGCTCGGGATCAATCATGTGAAGCATTGCTGAAACAGTGTGGCCTTTGCTGCCATGCCAGCCTGCAGTTCACCCTGAGGCTCCGCTGCCTGGACACTGGACACCTCTGGACTGATCTATTCTTCCTCCTCTTCCTCCTTGTTTTCCTTCTCCCAGTCCTCCGAGGTGGAGTGGCATTCCAACTCCTCCTTCTCATCCATCTCCAGGCCTCTTTGCATTGTCATGATGTGCAGGGTACAGCAGACAACCACGATAATGGGACAGTCTGGCTGGCTCATACATGAGGCCACCACCCAACCAGTCAAGGCAACGGAAGTGCAGCATCAAGAGGCCAATGGTCTGTTCTATGCAAGTCCATGTTAGGAGATGGCTCTGGTTGTAGTACCTCTCCCCATCCGTGTCTGTGTTTTGGATGGGCATCAGGAGCAACCCATTTAGGAGGTAACAATGATCTGCCAGTAGCCACCCACAGTGTCTGGATGTGGGCATAAAAAGGTGCAGCACCTGGGACTCTCGTAAGATGAAGGAGTCATGACAACTGCTGGGAACCAGGCGCAGACATTCAAGGTTCATTTCCTGTGGTCACAGACCAGCTGGGCATTCAATAAGTGGTAGCACTTTCTGTTTAGGAATCTGACTGGCTGGTCTGTCGGTGCCTTGATGGCAACTTGGCTGTAATCGATGACCTCCTGGTCCTAAGGGAATTCATCAACAGTGGCAAAGCCCAATGCCCTCTGTGCCTACACTGGCCCATCTGTGTCAAAGTGGATATAGTCCCCGCCCTCCTGAAT
Source organism: Heterodontus francisci (assembly GCF_036365525.1). Taxonomy (NCBI): domain Eukaryota; kingdom Metazoa; phylum Chordata; class Chondrichthyes; order Heterodontiformes; family Heterodontidae; genus Heterodontus; species Heterodontus francisci. Next base: position 70,948,316 of record NC_090374.1, read on the forward strand.
ATGGCATCTGTGACCTGTTTGATGGTGTGATGAGCTGCCAACTGAGAGATGCAACCTTGGTCCACAGCTAATCCCTGGAACAAGTTGGTTGCATAGAAGGTTAGTGTGAAAGTGGTCTTGACAGCTGCAGGTAAGGGACTGCCATGGGGTACACAAGACCTCAGGTCATCATGGATCAGAGCACACAGGTCCAAGACCATCTGCCCAGATAGGCACAGCTTCCTTCGGCACTGGCACTCTGTCATTTGCAGGCAGCTGACTCCTGGGTGGTAGACTCGATGTCATAAGTAGTGCCTTCGTCCCCTTGCAGCCTCCCACTATGTTCCACTAGCCTCCTGCTGTCTAGGAGGTTGCATCTGCTGAAGCTCATCTTGGCTGCTCTGTCCAATGTCACAGTAGCCTGTTCCCATCTGAATTTCCTCAGCGGGGGTTGGTGCATTCCCCAGACCTTCCCCTGCCAACCCTAGGTGCCCCAGTGATGCCAGTGGCCTCACATCGCTCTGCGGATCACTCACCACTGTGAAAAGCAAGTCTTACAGCTCTAGCAAAGGCCACTCTGGGGCACTTTTGAAGCAGCTGAGCTTTATTTTGTGCCTCTGCATTATTTTAATCAGCCCTCATGGCTCCCTGTAGTGTTCACTGCTTGTACACCTTGCCATGTTCCATACGTGGCATTTTCCACGTTCCCTTCCTTTGAAAATTGAAAATTGCTGCTGACAAGCCTGTTAATGAGCTCCACAATGAGGCATGCGGTGTTGCCATTCCCTCCCTCCTGGCATCCCTTTAAAAATGGCGTTGTGTTCCGGAGGCGGCAGGACCCAGTGATCTTTAAATCACGCTTGCACCCTCTCCCGCCCCCAGCGTGCTTTAAAAATCCGGCCCCAAGTTGGCATATGGATTGTCTGCATGCCTGTCATTGTGTATGTTCTCCCTAACTAACAACTTTTTAAGACCACTTGTCTGCTGGATTCACCAGATGCCACCTTGATGTTTCAATCCCGATCTGGCGAGAGGACACCCTCATCAAGCCTCATGTGACTTGCCCAAGCTGTGAAATTTTCAGAGAGAACAAAACATGGGTTTACACCATGGAGCAGCTTCAGCACCTTGTGCCCTTCGCATGGAACTGATGCAGGTATTAAAACCTTCATTCTCCACACCCTCTGTGCCACTCATCCACTTGCACCAGCAGCTGCACCGCCAGCACAAAGCAGCACAATCTCAGGCCCTTAAATCCATGCTATGCTTGACATCACTTCATTACTGTTTCCAAATTCACTTCATTCTTTTTGAACCTTTGGTGTCTTGCACTAAGGATTTGACCCTTCGGTTTCACAACTAAAAAACCCTGGAGATGCAGATTCATGTCGTGAATACCTCCATTCAACATACTTGTCCCTTTTTATCTCTGGAGGTGGTAACATTAATAATTAGTAATTGTCATGCTGAAATGTTTTTATATTTATGAAAATCCTTTCCTTCTAAAAATATCATTTTACAATGAATCACTGACAAATAGAGTTAGAGGCCTGTGAGTGTCATTTTTATGTAAAATAAATATTGTCAATTATGGTAACGGTACCCCTTAGTATCAATGAGAAGTAATGTAATGTACATGACAAGGATCACAAGCGGCACATCAATTAAACTGAGTTCAAATAATGTTCGCAGCATCTGAGGTGCTGCAGTAATGTGGCATGCACCCCTTTCTTATTAGTCAGTGTACATGTGAAATGCTGCCTCAGAAGGAAAGTTTAGTAATTTGTAATTGTATCTATTCTACAAATCAAATTATATTATGTATTAAGTCAGAATTTCAAAGTCTGTTGCATATTCCCAGTACTCTAGTTCTCAACTTCATTTTAAACAACTCCATCTCTTGTCCTTTGTATTCACAGAGGCAAAGTTTGTTTCGGCCTATTTTCGGGCACATAATTGTCAGCTCGCTCAGCTTGGGTGCCAGAAACCAAAGGCCTAAGACTCTGAAGTTGGGCCTCGAGTGTCATCAATATGATTCCGGTGAGCTGCAGATGCCAATCTAATATCCCAATGCAGCTCGCTGGTTTTGAGAACATCATTTTGGGCCATCTACAATGCCAACAGTGGCCCTTAGGTAGGTCCTGAGATAGGGCACAGGAGAATGGGAGGGGGACCAGTAAGTGCTGACAGAGGCCCACATTAGTCCTGTGGAGCCAGGAAGAGCACCCCTGCTCTACTTGGATCACATTAAGTCAACATTCAAAAACTAACCTTTTTGATGCTGATCTCCAGCAGCTCTTTTAAGGATTGTTTTGGCCAAAGAAGAACCTAAAAAATTGAGTTGAGCATACCCGGTGCATGCTCTGATCAGTGCTGCTAAATTTTGGAGCAGGATCATGAAAGCCTCTGCTAGAGGCGCAATGCCTATTTCAGGTGGCCAATATATCATCTGAGCCAATATGGTGTCATATATGTTTCAGGCTTTGTGCCCCTGTTCTGAACTGGGTAAAATAGGGTCCAATTGTTCCCCTATTACAGCATAGAAAAAGGCCAGTTGGTCCATCATATCTGTGTAAGTTCTCTGAAAGAAATGGAAATGTCAAATACAATTTGTGCTCCTCCCATGAAATTCAATTCCAGTACATTGGTCCTGAATTATGACGAATCAGTTAATCACTACATTCCACCTTGTATTATACTGATTTTGTATTTCTCTTTCTCCATTCACAGTCCACTTGTCTGGGGGATGAACAAGTGGCTTGTCTTCCTCTCCAGTAATAGAAAGGAACAGAAACAATAACAATTATTGAAAGAGCTCTTAAACACATTAGGTGTGCTCCTGAGGTGGGAAGGATGAAGATCGTAATCTTACATATGAGATTCCTGCTAAGTAATGGACAGTTAGTAGACCTGCTAACATTGCATAATGTTCCACAAACTGGAAGTGCAATGATACAACACAACCATCATGGACTAACTCTGAAAAGTTATGAAAAATAGATCTTGGCCGGAATTTTACGGCTACCCCAATGAGCAAGCTGATGGCAGGGGAGGCCATAAAATTGAATATAAAGTGGGGTGGGGGTCATTCCTGATACCTTCCCGCCCCTTGCTGCAATTTTACACGGGGAGGTGAGAAACGGCCTGCCCGCCCCAGGCCAATCAAGGCCCTTAAGTGGCCAATTCACTGCCGCTTAAGGGCCTCCTACCCATGGCGGCCGGACGGCAAAGGCCCCAAGAATGCTGCCAGGTAAAAGCTGATCGGACACACTGTGCTCCATGAAGGGCCGCCCCGAAACCCCGACCACCCCCACTGCACAACACTTTACCTCCCCCCCCCACAACCGTCCCCCTTGCCTCGCCAGGGCCCAGCCGATTGTATGCTCCCCAAAAACTTACCATTTTTCTGGGGATGTCCTTCCTCTTGCTTCCGTTGCCTGGGTGTAGTACCAGCCGTGGTCACTGCTGGGACTAAGAGCTGCAGGCCTGCTGTTTGGCCAGCAGCTCCATTCGGCGGGACCTCCTGCCTCAGGTGGAAGCCCTTCCTAAGGCCAATTAAGGGCCTGGGGAGCAAAAAATCCCCGCATGGTTCCCCAGGCCCGGCGGAGACGGGCTCGACACCGACTTTTCGGCTGGTGGGCAAGGCCTTCCACCCAATGTAAAATTCCAGCCTTTGTCTTTAAAAAATAAACTTTTATTTTAAAAAGTGAACTATGGTCTGAAATGGCTGCTGAAGAAAAAAGAGATTTGCTTCTTGAGTATTCAAACCATCTAACAAAGACAAAGGACAAATCTTCAAAGCTAAGAGGAGTCAATTGAACCCATCCTACACATACCCTGAAACATTCCAGAATTGAATGTCTCCTTCTGAAACAAAGGAAGTGTGAAGTAGCTACGTCCTGGGCCATTGTGCAATCACAAATAAAAACAAGAAATGCTGGAAACACTCAGAAGGTCTGGCAGCATCTGTGGAGAGAGAAGCAGAGTTAACATTTCGGGTCCATGACCCTTCTTCGGAACTGGAAAATATTGGAAATGTCAAAGGGTATAAGCAAGTAAAGCGGGTGTGGGGCAAGAGATAACAAAGGAGACGGTGTAGATTGGACAAGGCCACAGAATAGCTGACCAGAAGGTCATGGAGCAAAGGCAAACAATATGTTAATAGTGTGTTGAAAGACAAAGCATTAGTGCAGATAGAGTGTTAACAGACAGAAAATTGAACAGCAGCAAGTACAAACATGAAGAAAAACAGTGGGTAAGCAAACTGAACAAACTAAGATGAAATAAAATAAACATACAAAAAGAATGTAAAAAATGTAAAATAAAGAAAAAATAACTAAAAGTGAAAGTAAAATGGGGGGCCTGTCATGCACTGAAATTGTTGAACTCAATGTTCAGTCCGGCAGGCTGCAGTGTGCCTAATCGGTAAATGAGATGCTGTTCCTCGAGTTTGCGTTGATGTTCACTGGAACACTGCAGCAATCCCAGGACAGAGATGTGAGCATGAGAGCAGGGGGGATTGTTGAAATGGCAAGCAACCGGAAGCTCAGGGTCCTGCTTGCGGACTGAGCGGAGGTGTTCCGCAAAGCTGTCACCCAGTCTGCGTTTGGTCTCCCCAATGTAGAGGAGACCACATTGTGAGCAGCGAATACAGTTTACTGCATTGAAAGAAGTACAAGTAAATCGCTGCTTCACCTGAAAGGAGTGTTTGGGGCCTGGGATAGTGAGGAGAGAGGAGGTAAATGGGCAGGTGTTACACCTCCTTCGATTACAGGGGAAGGTGCCATGGGAAGGGGACGAGGTGGTGGGGGTAATGGAGGAGTGGACCAAGGTGTCGCGGAGGGAATGATCCCTTCAAAATGCTGACAGGGGAAGGGAGGGGAAGATGCATTTGGTAGTGGCTCCCCATGGGTAAGAAACCAGAGCGTCTCCTAACAGGAGGTGAAAGATAACAGCTTTATCTTTAAAAAAGACAGACAGAGACAGAGAGAGAGGCCAACATTCTAACAGCTTATGTTTTAGCCATGCCAGAGAAAGCACGCCAGCCCTGCTGCAGAATCCTACATCTGCATTATACAGCACTGAAATGTAGAAGTAACCACCGTCTTCAACAGAATCTTCAATCAAGAAAGAAATCTATAATCATCCCATCGAGAACTTGATTTCCAAGAAAATTCAACAGGTTTATTGTAACCTTCTCCCCCACTAAAAGTTATCTTCCTTTTCCCTTCTCTATCTGTCTTTTGTGTCTGCGCACGAGCGAATGTGTGAGTGGATGCAGTTGAGACAATTTCGGGATAAGGCGTATTGATCAATAACAATTGACTTTCATTTTTTAAAAACCTGTCACTGTCTGTTTGAAAAATAAAACACCAAGGGGCTAAACTCGAATGCAAATGCACTTGCTGCAGTAAGGTGGGGAGTTGAGCAGTGGGAACCACCTACATCACACCATGTGGCCGTAATAATAGATTTATCATAAAACAGCACTGTCTGAATTCTCTATTCACATCAAATGTAAGAATTTTGCCCACGAGTTCTTGAACTCTTGGTCAGTATAAACAATTTGTCTACATTTACCTTATTAATTTCTTTCACAATTTTGAAACTTTTATGTGGTTAGCATGAAATCTCATTCCAATGAAAATAAGTATGACTTAACCTTTGCTCACAACTTAGATTCATGACACCTGGATACTGTATGCCGCATTGACATAGGGCATTAATATTCATCAATGTTTTATCCAACAAGGATTTTCAAAATAACCTCCCCTTCTTGGATCAATAGCAGTTATACTTTGTCAAACTGTTCCTTTCCAGCTGTTCCTCCACTGAATCTCTTAAAAACTACAAGCAAATATTGCAGTGTGCTTCATATTACAATCTGGAATTGCTAGTTGATTTAGTCAGCTTGAACTACTCAATTCCAGCATGGAAAATACTGACCTGTTCATCATGTAGATTGGTGGAATTTTAAATCCATTTATTATAAAGGCTGTTTAGTTCCAACAAATTCAGAGGGAGCTAATATGATTTAATTTGCTCATCAACACAGTAGCCTGGATTTTGTGATCAATGGTGAAGCAATGCCGCTCACCACTGACCTGAAAGAAAGCTAGCAATCTCTGTGCCATGGATTTCACCTTTCTCGATATTAATTTGAATCTGGCACCAAGTGAAGGAGATTTTCAAACATGCAGTGATGCCATCAAGTAAGATAACAGCCAATCACATTGAAGAATTCCCACAGGCAGAAAACAAGGAAGTAAACAGCACTGATTATCCTTCACGTTTTGTAAATTTTACAGTGAGCAAAATAAAGATTGGGACATATATATTGGAAGCTGAAATATCATAAACAAACTTTAAAAAATTATATTTAAAAAAGTATGGAAAATTTATCATAATGGAAGAATTTGACATTACACAAATACAAAATTAGTTTTCCAGGGCCAGAGAGGGCAGTAGTTATGCCTTAGTATGCTGTTATTAACAGGCATGATTTTTTCAGGGTTTTTTAACAGCACTATTACAGCTTAAAAGGAGAAGTTCTCATCAGTTCAATGATTTCTAGAAGATTGCTGTCAGCAGGGACTTTGACAGCACACCCATTGAAGGAACAGGGAATCATTGACAGAAACTTCTGGAGTTCTGCATTTGATTGCACCTGTGCAGACACCAAAAATTTCTGTCAATTTTACAGTTGTAACGATGGCAGACAATGACAGTTTCACCATCATCAAGAACAAAATCCTGGCCATTATGACTTACCATGATATTAAATAGCAGTAATGACAAACTATCCATTGACATTATTGGATTAATAAGCATACAGTATGAAGTTCATTTTTAAAACTATAAATTGCTCAATATCTTTTTACATTATCTGGACAGCTGTTATAGTCACATTAGGAAAATAACCCATTAGAAGAGTATAAACATCATTCTTGCACCCTGGAAAACTAATCTAATATGTCTAGCGAAATAGTTGTCACATTAAGCTTGTATGCCATGAACAAAAGGCTAATGAGATCCATATTCATGCTGTTACATTAAGCTTATGTGCCATAAGCAGAAAGTTAATCCTGTCCATATACTAGTTGAGAGTTTCTTCAGGAAGTAATAAACTTCTTTTGGGTTTCTACTTTATGAATCCATTCTCAAACAGGCAGTTAGTGCTTATTACATCTACCTGCACTCTGTCCTGGAACTTAATGACAAGTAATTGTAAACATGGAACCAGTCTTTCAGTTTCTGCATTGGTTAAACACCAAGCAATATGTTTGAAATTACCACCTGAAAATGGTAAGATATGTTGATGTGAATGCTTATCCAAAACAATCAACTAGATTGGTATGCTATAAAAGGGCAGAGAAGATTAAGAGGAGATTTGATGGAAGTGTTCCAATTGATGACTAGTTTTAATGGAGTAAAAAAGAAGAAATGATTTCCAGTGCAAAGGCAGAAGGTCTGTAACTAGAGGAAACATCTTTAAAGGTGATTGTCAAAAGAAACAGAGGCAACATGAGGAAACATTTTTTTATACAGCAAGTTATTGTGATCTGGAATGCACTGCCTGAAATGGTGGCGGAGACATTTTAAGTTGTAGCATTCCAAAGAGAATTGGATAAATGCTTGAAGGAAAAAAAAATTGCAGGACTATTGGGAAAGAGCTGGGGAGTGAAATTCATTGCATAGCTCGACCAAAGAACCAGCACAGGCACAATGGACTGAATAGCCTCCTTCTGTATTGTATCAATCTATGATTCTAAGTGAAAGATGTTAAAGACTTAGGGGAGGTGGTGCATAGTGGTATTGTCACTGGACTAGTAATCCAGAAACCCAAGGTATTGCTCTGGGGACAGTGGTTCGAATCCCACCACAGCAGAAGTTGGAACTGGAATTCAATTAATAAATCTGGAATTAAAAAGCGAGTCGAATGATGGCCAGGAAACCATTGTCAATTGTTGTAAAAACCCATCTGGTTCGCTAATGTCCTCGAGGGAAGGAAATTTGCTGTCCTTGCCTGGTCTGGCCTGCACCTGACTCCAGACCCATAGCAATGTGATTGACTCTTACATGCCCTCTGAAATGGCCTAGCAAGCCACTCAGTTGTATCTAAACGCTACAAAGTCAATAAAAAGGAATGAAACTGGACGGACCATCCGGCATTGACCTAGGCACCAGAAACGACAATGGCAAACCCAGTCCTGTCAACCCTGCAAAGTCCTCCTTACGAACATCTGGGGGCTTGTGCCAAAGTTGGGAGAGCTGTCCCTTAGACTAGTCAAGCAACAGCCTGACATAGTCATACTCATGGAATCATACCTGACAGACAATGCCCCAGACACTGCCATCACCCCATCCCCGGGTATGTCCTGTCCCACCGGCAAGACAGACCCAGCAGAGGTGGTGGCACAGTGGTATACAGTAGGGAGGGAGTTGCCTTGGGAGTCCTCAACATTGACCCTGGACCCCATGAAGACTCTTGGCATCAGGTCAAACATGGGCAAGGAAACCTCCTGCTGATTACCACCTACCGCCCTCCCTCAGCTGATCAGTCAGTACTTCTCCATGTTGAACAGCACTTGAAGGAAGCACTGAGGGTGGCAAGGGCACAGAATGTACTCTGGGTGGGGGACTTCAATGTCCATCGCCAAGAGTGGCTAGGTAACACCACCACTGACTGAGCTAGCTGAGTCCTAAAGGAGATATCTGCTAGACTGCATATGCAGCAGGTGGTGAGGGAACCAACAGAGGGGAAAGCATACTTGACCTCGTCCTCACCAATCTGCCTGCCGCTGATGCATCTGTCCATGACAGTATTGGTAAGAGTGACCACCGCACAATCCTTGTGGAGACGAAGTCCCGCCTTCACATTGAGGATTACCATCCATCGTGTTGTGTGGCACTACCACCGTGCTAAATGGGATAGATTTGGAACAGATCTAGCAATGCAAAACTGGGCATCTATGAGGTGTTGTGGGCCATCAGCAGCAGCAGAATTGTACTCAACCACAATCTGTAACCTCATGGCCCGGCATATCCCCCATTATACCATTACCATCAAGCCAGGAGACCAACCCTGCTTCAATGAAGGGTGCAGGAGGGAATGCCAGAAGCAGCACCAAGCATAGCTCAAAATGAGGTGTCAACCTGGTGAAACTACAACCCAGGACTACTTGCATGCCAAATTGCATAAGCAGCATGCGATAGACAGAGGAAAGCGATCCCATAACCAACGGATCAGATCTAAGCTCTGCAGTCCTGCCATATCTAGCCATGAATGGTGGTGGACAATTAAACAACTGGTGGAGGCTCCACAAATATCCCCATCCTCAATGATGGGAGAGCCCAGCACATCATTGCAAAAGATAAGGCTGAAGCATTTGCAACAATCTTCATCCAGAAGTGCCGAGTTGATGATACATCTCGGCCTCCTCCTGAAGTCCCCAGCATCACAGATGCCAGACTTCAGCCAATTCGATTCACTCTGCGTGATATCAAGAAATGACTGAAGGCACTGGATACTGCAAAGGCTATGGGCCCTGACAATATTCCGGCAATAGTACTGAAGACCTGTGCTCCAGAACTTGCCGCACCCCTAGCCAAGTTGTTCCAGTACAGCTACAACACTGGCATCTACCCTGCAATGTGGAACATTGCCCAGGTAAGTCCTGTACACAAAAAGCAGGACAAGTCCAACCCGGCCAATTATCGCCCCATCAGCCTACTCTCAATCATCAGTACAGTGATGGAAGGTGTCATCAACAGTGCCATCAAGCGGCACTTGCTTAGCAATAACCTGCTCAGTGACGTTCAGTTTGGATTCCACCAGGGCCACTCAGCTCCTGACCTCATTACAGCCTTGGTTCAAACATGGACAAAAGAGCTGAACTCACGAGGTGAGGTAAGAGTGACTGCCCTTGACATCAGGGCAGCATTTGACTGCGTATGGCATCAAGGAGCCCTAGCAAAACTGAGGTCAATGGGAATCAGGGGGAAAACCCTCCGTTGGCTGGAGTCATACCTAGCACAAAGGAAGATGGCTGTGGTTGTTGGAGGTCAATCATCTGAGCTCCAGGACATCACTGCAGGGTAGTGTCCTAGGCCCAACCATCTTCAGCTGCTTCATCAATGACCTTCCTTCATTCATAAAGTCAGAAGTGGGGATGTTTGCTGATGATTGCACAATGTTCAGCACCATTTGTGACTCCTCAGATACTGAAGCAGTCCGTGTAGAAATGCAGAAAAACTTGGACAGTATCCAATTTTGGGCTGATAAGTGGCAAGTAACATTCGCGTCGCACAAGTGCCAGGCAATGACCATCTCCGACAAGAGAGAATCTAGCCATCTCCCCTTGACATTCAATGGCATTACCATCGCTGAATCCCCCACTATCAACATCCAAGGGGCTACCATTGACCAAAAACTGAACTGGAGTAGCCATATAAATACCAAGGCTACAAGAGCAGGTCAGAGGCTAGGAATCCTGCGGTGACTAACTCACCTCCTGACTCCCCAAAGCCTGTCCACAATCTACAAGACACAAGTCAGGAGTGTGATGGAATACTCTCCACTTGCCTGGATGTGTGCAGCTCCAACAACACTCAAGAAGTGCGACACCATCCAGGACAAAGCAGCCGGCTTGATTGGCACACCATATACAAACATTCACTCCCTCCACCACCGACGCACAGTGGCAGCAGTGTGTACCATCTACAAGATGTACTGCTGCAACTCACCAAGACTCCTTAGACAGCACCCTCCAAACCGCGACCTCTACCAACTAGAAGGACAAGGGCAGCAAATGCATGGGAACACCACCACCTGCAAGTTCCCCTCCAAGTCACACACCATCTTTACTTGGAACTATATCGCCATTCCTTCACCGTCGCTGAGTCAAAATCCTGGAACTCCCTTCCTAACAGCACTGTGGGTGTATCTACCCCAAATGGACTGCAGCGGTTCAAGAAGGCAGCTCACCACCACCTTCTCAAGGGCAATTAGGGATGGGCAATAAATGCTGGCCTGGCCAGCGACCCCCACATCCCATGCATGAATAAAAAAAATTTTGATAGCCCCAAAACCAGGCACAGGGATTACGATGCGCGATTAACCTGCACCCCATGACTGCAATGCAGGTAACATGCCAACTTTGTGTTGTCTGCTGTTTTAAATGATTTCAGCATCCAGCCAGCACTAACCATGTTTGGTTTGTTGCCTGAGCAGTGGCTCACACCAGTTAAAGCTAACCTATACTGCTTAAATTTAGCCTGCACCAGTTAAAGGGAAGGTGCATTGCAGCTGGAGAAGGTGCTGGCAGTTAGACAGGAACTGAATCCCACCTGGGAAACAATGAAGAATGGGACAACATGGAAGTGTGAAGGCACCAAGGTTTTTGAATGCTGCACTGGGGGCCTTGGTGGAGGAGGCGAAAAGGGGAAGATAGCTCCTGTCTCCACTGGGAGCCCTCCAGACATATGCTCAGATGGCAGTCGGAGCAGATAGCAGTGGAGGTCAATGCCAGGAGTCAAGCCGCAAGGACCTGGATGCAGTGCCGCAAAAAGCTCAATGACCTCGTACAAACATGGTCATGGTCAGTAAATGCATCTTCAATTGTCATATCCTACCAATTGCACCACTAGCCTCAGACACTGTTCACCAGAACCCCATCACTCATCTACCAACGATCTCCAGCAATCAGGACTCATACCTAAAGTTTATAACTTTACCTCACCCTCACACACTTAACACTGCTGGAAGCCTCACACCCACATCTCTCAGTTTGCATACATTGCCAGCTATTCAGCCATGACAGCCACATCGGTCAAACAGACTGCATGACACGCACTGGCCCACTTCACTCTCTCTTGTGGATAAGGTGACGCACAACCAGAGGGGGACAAGCATGCTTGCATGCCATAACCCTGCTGGAGGTGACAATGGTGGCCATTATTAGAAAGGCCATTGTTGAGGGTGTAACCAGCGACGTGGCTAAAACTATCACAGATATCAATATCCTCACATGATTTCACACTCGCAACCACCAGCTCAGCTAGAGACACTGTGCACAATTTAGAGGATAGCACAGAGGTGGGATCTGAACATGTTGAGAAACCAGGCACAAGTGGGCTGCAACCAGGGCAGGAGGCAAGGATAGTGCAGGTGCCAACTCACCAGAAAGCGAGGTCCCAAATGTCTTCTGTTGGAGAGGACTCAGATGAGCACTGATGAGGTAGCTTACAGAAGAAGGCTGATGGGTATACACAATGGTGCATTGAGTGTTATAACTCTAATAGCCAGCTGGTGAAGGATTGAACCAAAGCCTAAGCTTTACACACTTATAAGCTTTTATTGACATTACAAACATGCACCTTCAAAGCCCAACAACCACAGTTTCAGTCTGCTCCTATTTTTTGGAGCACACCAGAATCCCCAGTTAATGCCGACCTTCTGAATGCAATTAAACACACAATTAATATAGAATTTACAGTGGAAAGCCTGCCAGAGAGCCTGCAGTCAATGTTAAGGAGCATGGAGGAATCCAGCACCAACTTGGCACAGGAATTTCTGCACACCTTGGAGCCCATCCCTTCCAGCATGGATGTGCTGACCAACTCCATCAGCACACTTGCAGACCCAACAGTGGTGCAGTGTTTGATGTTTGATGTTGAAGGTTCCATTGTAGCACAAGCTGCTTCCACCAGAAGTCTGAGTGCTGCCGTGCAAGTTCATACTACTGCCATCATGGCTGGAGATTAAAGTGTGCAAAGGGTCTTGCAGAATATCACAGCAGTCCAGCAATCTGTCCTCTGACAGATTACCAGGATTGCTGAGGAACCACACTGGGGAAATGGCTGTGGCTCCATGGAGCACAAACCCGGTGTCCTCTCTCAGGAAGACAACATTCATCCTCCCACATCTGCCTCTCCCCCAGTGCCTTACTGGCCAGCCAGCCCAGACTGCTGCCGCTCATTCTGAGACAGTGCAGCCCACAGCCGAACCTTCTAGTCTCAGAGCTGCAAGACATCATCCTCCAAGGGCATCTCTAGTCTCCTCCATTAAATGTCTGTAGTCTTCCAATAGCCATCCTGTAGCTGCTAGGGTAGAATTGCATAGAAGCACTAGGACAAGCAAAGGCACATAGAAGACAGGCATGAAGGAAATGCACGAGGCTGATTAGTTGAGTTATATGCAAAATGGAATGATTTAATTTATAAATTTTGTTTGAAATGTTTATTTTATGGTGGCCTTTACTGTAATGGCCAGTGACAGAGGGAAATTAAGGTGTGGGACTACTGGTGAATGGAGAATTGGGATTGTGGTTATTGGTCCTGTACTCGGATGAGTTCTTCACCGACAGCAAGGCCAAAAAGGGACTGTGTTGGTTACCTCCTCTCTTCTTCTTGCTTCTCCTCCTCCTCCTCCTCCTCCTCCTCCTCCTCCTCATGCTTCTCAGCTGCTTGCTGTATAGCTGGTGGCAAATGCTGGCCCCTTCATAATGGCAAAGTTGTGCAGCATGCAGCAGAGCACAATGAATCTTGACACTGCCAAGTACTGCAGGGCTCCTCCAGATCAATCCAGCCAGCTGAAGCATTGTTTCAGGACGCCAGTGGTCTGCTTCATCACAGTATGGCTTTCAATGTGTGCATGCTGCACACGTGTGCATGGGTTGCACTACAGTCATCAGATTTGTCGTCAGTGGATTGCCCTTGTCATCCATGAACTACCCTTTGGTTTGTTGTGGTGGCTCACATGCAATTGGTACAGTGGTCTACTGCAGAATGAAGGCATCATGACTGCTGTCAGGATATTGAGCATTGAGTCTTTGCCTGTGGTCACACACCAGCTGGATGTTGAGGGAGTGGAATGCCTTTTGGTTATGGTATAGGACAGAATTGATATGCAGCACCTGCAAAGCGATGTGCTTGCAGTCAAGGGCACCTTGCACCATGAGCAGGTCTGCAACCCAAGCGAAGACACATGCTTGCTCCGCCTGCTTCTTTCTGGCAAAAGAGTCACAGAGTCATAGAGTTTTAAAGCACAGAAACAGGGTCTTCGGCCCAACGCGCCTGCGCAGACCATCAAGCACCCGGCCTAACTAATCCCATTTCCCTGCACTTGACCAGTAGCCTTGTGTGTTATGACGTTGCAAGTGCTCATCTAAATACTTCTTGAATGTCGTGAGCGTTTCTGCTTCTACCACCCCCTCAGGCAGCGTGTTCCAGTTTCCAACCACCCTCTGGGTGAAAAAATTCTTCCTCAACTCCCCTCTAAAACTCCTGCCCCTTACCTTAAATCTATGTCCCCCAGTTATTGACCCCTCCGCTAAGGGAAAAAGTTTCTTCCCATCCATCCTATCAATGCCCCTCATAATTTTGTATACATCAATCGGGTCCCCCCTCAGCCTTCTCCGCTCCAAGGAAAACAACCACAGCCTATCCAGTCTGTCCTCATAACTGAAATGCTCCAGCCCAGGCAACATCCTGGCGAATCTCCTCTGCACACTCTCCACTGCAATCACATCCCTCCTATAGTGTGGCGACCAGAACTGTACACAGTACTCCAGCCGTGGCCTAACTAGCATTTTATACAGCTCCATCATAACCTCCCTGCTCTTATATTCTATGCCTCAGCTAATGAACTTCAAGTTCACTGCTGTCTAGAATAGATATAGATGTATTAGTTCTTTAAAATTTAGCCACTGCCTGTCTACCATCATACCTTTTAATAAAGGCAAAAATCTGCAGATGCTAGAAATCTGAAATAAAAGCAAAAAAGTGCTGGAAATATTCAGCAGGTCTGGCAGCATCTGTGGAGAGAGAAGCAAAGTTAACGTTTCAAGTCAGTAACGTTTCATCATAGCTTTTAACGTAGTTTCCCAATCCACCATAGCCAATTTGCACCTCATACCTTCATACTTTGCTTTGCTTAGATTTAAGACCCTAGTTTGTGATTGAACTATATCACTTTAAAACTTAATGTAAAATTCTAACATATTATGATCACTCTTTCCTAAAGGCTCCTTTACAACAAGATTATTAATTAACCCTTTTTCATTGCATAATACTAGATCCAAAAAAGCCTCTTTCCTACTTGGTTCCTCAATGTACTGCTCTCGAAAAGCATCTTGCATACATCCCAAGAATTCGTCCTCCACAACATTAGAACTAATTAGGTTTACCCAGTCTATATGTAGATTGAAATCTTCCATGATTACTGTACTATTCTTGTTACATGCACCTCTAATTTCCTGATTTATACTGTGACTTACATTACCATTGCTGGTTGGTGACCTATAAACAACTCCCACCAATGTTTTCTGCCCCTTGCTGTTTCTTAGTTCCACCCAATTTGATTCTACATCTTGATCTTTAGAACTAAGGTCCTCTTTATTTAACAAAGCTACCCCACCACTTTTTCCCAGCTTCCTGTCCTTCCTGAATGTTAAATACCCTTGGATATTCAGCTTTGGTTTCCTTGTAGCCACCTTTCTGTAATGGATATCAGGTCATACATATGAATTTCTATTTGAGCTGACAATTCATCTGTTTTATTGTAAATGCTGCGGGCATTCAGATGCAGAGCCCTTAATTCAATACATGGATTTTAGAAAAGCTTTTGACAAGGTCCCACACAGCAGACTGGTCAGTAAATTAAGAGCTCATGGGATCCAAGGGAAAGTGGCAAGTTGGATCCAAAATTGTCAGGAAGCAAAGGGTTATGGTTGACGGGTGCTTATGTGACCGGATGGCTGTTTCCAGTGGGTTTCCGCAGGGCTCATTACTGGGTCCCTTGCTGTCTGTGGTATATACAATACCCAAGACTGAAATGTAGAAGGCATGATTAAGAACTTTGCAGATGATACGGAAATTGGCTGTGTGGTTGATAGTGAGACAGGAAGCTGTTGACTGCAGGAATATAATAGATAGGTCAGATGGGCAGAAAAGTAGCAAATGGAGCTCAACCTGGGGAAGTATGAAGTAATGCACCTGCGAAGGACAAACAAGGCAAGGGAATACACAATAAATGGTAGGACACTGAAAAGTGTAGATGAGCAGAGGGATCCCGACATGCATGTCCCTGAAGATAGCAGGGCAGGCAGATAAGGCGGTCAGGAATGTATATGGGATACTTTCCTTTATTGGCTGAGGCCCAGGGTATAACAGCAGGCAGGCTATGCTAAAACTGTAAAAAGACACTAGTTATACTGCAGCTGGAGAACTGCGAACCGAAGCCCCAACTTATGGATTGTATGGTGATTCCCAACTTTACCCATACAATCCATAAGTTGGGACTTCGGTTTGCAGTTCTCTAGCTCCGGTCTAACTAGTGTTTTATACAGTTTTAGCATAGCCTGCCTGCTGTTATACCCTGGGCCTCAGCCAATAAAGGATAGTATCCCATATGCATTTCTGACCGCCTTATCTGCCTGCGCTGCTATCTTCAGGGATCTGTGGACATGCATGCTGGGGTCCCTCTGCTCATCTACACTTTTCAGTGTCCTACCATTTATTGTGTATACCCTTGCCTTGTTTGTCCTTCCCAGGTGCATTACTTCACACTTCGAGAATGAAATGTAATTAGCTCTCAATAAATAGACATGGTCAGTGACCTCCCTCACACAATAGTGGATGGCAAACTGCAAAATATTGCAAAAAAATGCCCGGATGGAGCTAGATGCATATAGATTCATGGCCACAGTCACCTTCATAGCCATTGGCAAAATGTGCCTTGTCCTGCTCTGAGGTTGTAGCTGTGGCTGCAGCAGGTGGCATATTTCAGTGAGGACCTCCTGACTGAAGTGCAGATGTCACACGCGTTGTTCCTTTCTGAGATTCAGGTTGGACAATTGCTTCCTGAAGACCCTCGGTGGATATGACCTCCGGCTGAGAGCCCTTCTTAGTCTCGTCCTCCCTTTTCCAGTGGCTTATCCTGCTCTACATGGCATCCGTTTATTCTCCAAGACATGCTGTATTCCAAGGGAAATACCTACTGGTGCACCTTTGTCTGGAAGCAACTGGTTTGAGGAAAAGCCTTGAAGTCAGCAAAAACTATTTGAGCACCAGCCCACCATTCCCTGTAGACTTATGCGTATGAAACAATCATATAATTGAAACAACAGCCAGAAGAAATCAACCAGCAACTAACCTGTAAGTTGTTAATGATCCCTTTAAATAGCACCGGTGGCCAGGTTGGTGTGGAAGTAGGTGTGATTCCTTCCTGCTGCTGATCCCATGTTCAGCTGTGCAAAGTTAAGAGAGGCCATTAGCTGGAGCGTTGAGCTCTAAAAAGGCACTGCTGGCATCAACTCAACGTCATGATCTGCCTGCTCTGCATAGTTTCGGCAGCCATTCACTGCATGCGTGTTAATGTTCTCTCTAATGTGCGTACAACGCAATTCACCCCTAAAGTGTAAGTGCGTACTGCGGGTTTCATTTTCCACACCAAACGGCACCTGTAACACCCAAACAATGGGTGACAGTGATCCCAATTTCCTGCCAAAAGTCCAGTGTGATGATTTAACGGTTGCACAACAGTAGGTGTGCCTTGATTTGAAAATAATGATTAAATCTTAGATGATTAAATCACAGCCATGAGACATATTGGAACAGATTTTTAAGGACGTTGTGGCCTCGGCTGTCCAGTCGTGTCCTGCTGGTTTTCCAATGGTTCTGGGGGTTGCAGCCAGCAATGTACTTGAGGATGTATAAGTACTACACCCTCTGCCTCCCTTTTCTTTACATGCAAAACATAGGATAATGAATGAAACACAGCTTCTATCATGTCTCCTGCATTTACCGAGTTCAAACACTATAATGCAGAGATGCCCTTATGCCTGCAGTATCCAGTGTTGAAATGCTAAAGGCCCTCAGTGTTCCCAGAGCACAGCTGTGCATAGGCTCCATCAGTCGAAGTAAAAACTTGCAGCAGGTGCCTCTTCCTCCTCCTGCCCAATGGTCTGCGACAACAATTCTCTGCTCCAGTCTGGCACAACTCCCTGGTGGATGTCAGTGATTCCACCTCCTGCATATAAATTTCCTCAAGGTCATAAATATAACCAGAGTCAGGGCAACAACTCTGGGACAGGCTAAATTCCTGTACCGCTGGAGGTGCCCCTGGTTCGGACAGCATTGACTTTTATCTCAACATGAATATTTGTGGGATATCATTTTTATTTTTGCTCGGCAGAAGTTTCTCATGCATGTTAAAATTTAAATGTTGGATTTTAAATCCATAAGATACATATAGGCTGGAATTTTACTGACTAGCCAGCAGCTCTTGGAGACGGGACATTCTGCTTCAGAGGTTTCAGAAGCCACTACTGCAGGCAATTAAATGCCTGAACCATGCAAGATGCAGTCATAGCCTCCAGAGCGACCAGCAGCCAGCTCGTGACTGGCTTTCCAGCTGGTTTGTTGGGTCACTGCCTCTTCATAAAATTACGGCCATGATTTTATCGTCAAAGTAACTACTGTGTAGAAATAATACGTATTTTTCATACTTAATTTCCTTAATTCTACAAATAATTTTTTCCTCATTTTGTAGAACCCATCAAGCAAGAGGGCAGGAAAGCTTCTTTTATCAGGCCTTTGCCAATTCCCGTTTTGAAAAAGAAAACTTCTGTTCTCAGAGTATATGCCTTCTCAAGATGCCATTCTAGATGCCATATCATTGTGAAATTCAATGGCTTATGAGCTTTATCCTCCTTGCTTATTTTAGTGTAATTCTATATTTAATACTTGTAGGTTGCAGGTTATGAAAGAGATGAATTTGAGTATTAATTAGGAAGATAAGAATACAGGAAAATGGAAAGATAATTCTGTCCATCTACCTTTATCTTCACTTGGTTTCGCTCTAAAAACGGGTCCTACCCTGCTGTCCAGCCTATATTCCTATACTCTTTCATGAAAAGGAATACCTTATTAAATAAAGTGATTGTCATCAGTTTTCCCTAATTGAGAAAGAAAATGACTGAACAATAATTTATTTAGAGAAAATTTTCCTTTCTTTCTAATTTGATAAACTGGCTGCTAGAAATTTTTAATTTTAATTTCCCACAATTAATGAGGCTATGTCTTGACGTGTTTTAAGATGATGAGGTCTGTTGCTACAAACTACTTATGTATTAGCATATCATATAAAATATCAGAAAATATTGATGGTTTACGGTGTTATTCTCATCACGTTATGAGCAGTCATTATCTAATTGAATCCTCGTGGATAATAAGCTTTTTATGTCAACCTTTGTTGCTGACAAGTTGTTATTGTGTTTCTGGACACCTGATTTAGACATGTAGAGCTTGATATACCTCACTGCTTAAGTACTTGAATCTGGCTTGTAACTTTGTGTAAATGCCATTCTACTGAACTTCCTTAAGAACAGAAGACATTTATTTTAAAGTAACAGTGATACTTAAATGGATTGTGATGTAATATGATACTGGACTACTGGAAAGGGCGCATAATATTCTGCAAGGGGCAGGGTATGAGCCAGAAGTTGTGGTACATGTCAGTACCAATGACATAGAGAGAGCAGCTTTGGTCAGATTCTCAGGAGCTCGGGAGGACATCGAAGGTAGTCATCCCTGGATTACTCCCAGTGCCATGTGCTAGCAAGAGTAGAAATAGGAAGATAGGAGGATCAATATGTGGGTTAAGACATTGTACAGGAGGGAGGGCTTCAGATTCTTGGGACATCGGGACCAGTTCTGGGCCAGGAGGCATCTATTCAAAATGGTCAGGTTGCACCTCAATAGGACTGGGATCATTTTACTCGCGGCAAGGTTCACTAGTGTGGTTGGGGAGGGTTTAAACTAAATTGGCAGGGGGTGGGCACAAGCATATAGAAGTAGAAAAGAGGAATGAGGTGCATAAAGAAAGAAGAGTGTTGGATGGTATTAGAGAAGGAAGTAATACCATATTAGATAGAAGCAGCGTAAGAAGGAGTACAAGGAATACAAAGACGGGTTTACAATGCATGTATGTAAATGCACAAAGTGTGGTGAATAAGGTTGGTGAGCTATAATCACAAATAGCTGTGTGGGAATATGATGTAGTGACAATAACAGAAATGTGGCTCAAAAATGTGGAGGACTAGGCACTTAATATTCAAGGATACAAAGTGTTCAGGAAAGATAGAGAAGGAGAAAAAGGGAGGTGGGTGGCAGTACTGATTAGGGAAGACATTGTTGTGTTGGAAAGAGATGTCCTTGAGGGGGCAAGGACAGAATCCATTTGGTTAGAGTTGAGCAGCAAAAAGGGGATAATCACACTACTGGGAGTATTCTTTAGGCCTCCAAATAGTGAGAGAAATAGAGGAGCAAATCTGCACGGAAATCATAGAGATGTGTAAGAACTATATAGTGGTGATACTGGGGGACTTTAATTACCCAAATATCAATTGGGATAATGTGAGAAAAAAGGGTAAGGAGGAGGAGGAATTTATGAAATGTGTTCAGGAGAACTTCCTTGACCAGTATGTTCTCGGTCCAACTGTGAATTGCTGGATCTGGTGCTGGGGAATGAGATGGGCCAAGTGGACCAAGTGTCAGTGTTGGAACACTTGGGTAAGAGTGATCGTTGTATCATAAAGTTTAGATTAGTAATGAAGAAGATCAAGGAACAATCTAAAGTAGAACTTCTAAATTGGAGGAGGGCTAACTTCAATAGGATGAGAGGGGATCCAGCCAGGGTAAAATGGAAGCAAAGATTGACAGGAAAAAATGTAACAGAACAATGGATGATCTTTAAGGAGGAGATGTTTCAGGTACAGGCTAGGTACGTTCCAACAAGGGTGAAAGGTAAGGGAACCAAACAAGACTCCCTGGGTGATGAGGAAGATAGAGAATATGATGAAACAAAAAAAACAGGGTGTTTGATGCATGTCAAGTGAATTCTGCAAGCGAGAACCAGGACAAATACAATAAGTTGAGAGGGGAAGTGAAAAGAAAAATAAGACTGGCAAAGAGAGAATATGAGAATAGAATGGCAGGTATCATAAAAGGGAACCCAAAAATCTTCTACTGGCATGTAAATAGTAAACGGGTAGTAGGAGGTGGGGGTGAGGCCTATTAGGGACAAAGAGGATGATTATAGGCTTAGAGGTGCAGGGCAAGGTTAGAATGCTTAATGAGTACTTTGTGTTATGTTTACTAAGGAAGAGAATCCTGACAAAATATCGATAGAACCAGAGATGGTCGAGGCAATGGATGAAGTGAAAAGTGATAGGCAGGATGTACTGGAAAGATTGGCTATGCTTACAGTGGATATGTCACCTGGTCTGGATGGCTTGCATCCCAGGTTGTTAAAGAAAGTGGGAGTGGAGGTAGTGGAAGGGCTTGCCATAATCTTCCAATCTTCCCTAGATATGGGGGAAGTGCCAGAAGTGTGAAGAGTGGCAAATGTGACACCCTTATTCAAGAAAGGGTGTAAGGGCATTCCTCATAACAGCAGGCTGGTCAGTTTAACATCAGTGGTGAGTAAGGTTTTAGAAACAATAATCAGGGAAAACAATCAACAGGCACTGTGATTTCTCAGGACTGGAGTGTGGTTTAGCTGAGTTTAGTAAGAAATATGAGGCAAAGACTGAGACAGCATGCTGCTGAACATAATGCAGTCTTCTTTATTCGGTTTTACCTTCACATTCTCTTTCAGCTCCCTCTGCTGGCTCATGTGTACATGGTAGCCTCAGGTGAATAAAATGCACAATGCAGTTTCAAAACAATCTCAAAACACTGCAGGCAATTGGAGAGGTTTGAGTTAATTAAGGATAGCCAGTGTGGATTTGTAAAAGGCATATCGTGCTTGACTAATTTAATTTTTTGATGAAGTAACAGAGAAGGTTGATGAAGGGAAAGCAATGTATGTTTTCTGTATGGATTTTAAGAAAGCCTTTGATAAAGTACCAGATAAATGGCTGGTTACCAAAATTAAGGCTCATGGAATCGGAGGGTCAGTGTCAGCTTGGATATGGAGACTGGTAGACAGTGGTGGTCTCCAAGGGTCAGTGCGTCAGTGTTAGGGCCACTGCTTTTTTGATAAATGACTTGGATATTGAAATACAGAGTAAAATTTAAAAATTTGTCTATGATAACCAAACTTGGAGGTGTGGCAGACAGTGAGGATGATACCAATCAACTGCAATAGGACATAGATAAGCTAGCAGAATGGCTAGACAAGTGGCAAATGGAATTGAATACAGGGAAATGTGAGGTGATGCAGAAGGGATAGGGAGAGGCAATATAGACTAAATGGTACAATTCTAAAGAGTGTACAGGGACAGAGGGATCTGGGGGTTTATGTGCGTAGATCGTTGAAGATGGCAGGACATTTTCAGAGAGTAGTAGCAAGGCATATGGGATCTTGGGCTTCATAAATACAGACATTGAGTACAAAAGCAGGAAAGTTATGCTGAACCTTTATAAAGCTCTGGTTCGACCATAAATAGAGTATTGCATCCAGTTCTGGTCACCACACCTCAGGAAGGATGTAAGGTTCCCTTGCGACAGTGTGGAAGAGATTTACCAGAATGGTTCCAGTGATGAGGGATTTTAGCTACAAGGTTAGGTTGGAGAAGTTGGGACTGTTCTCCTTGGAGCAAAGGAGATTGAGGGGAGATTTGTTGTGGTCTGCTGCATGCTGCACAACCTCACCAGCATGAGGATACAGCTTTTTCCACCAGTTATATGGTGATTAGCCCAGGAGCAAGAGCACAAGGAGGAGGAAGAGGAAGAAGAGAGGAAGCAACCTAGACAGCTCTTTTTTTGGCTGGGCTATCTGTGAGCAACTCATCAGAATGCAATATCAGTAACCACAACCCCAATTCCCCTTTCACCAACAATCCCACACCTCTCTTCCCTCCATCACTGACCATCACAGTGTCCACTTGGCCACAATGCAAAAATAAAATCCCCCATAATAAACATTTCAAATCAAATTTATAAATCAAATCCTTCTGTATTGAATACAAAAATCAATTAATCATGTCTTTGCATTTCCTTACTGCCTGTCTTCTGTGTGCTTTTGCCTGTCCTAGTGCTCCTATGCAGTGATCCTCCAGTGCTGACAGCAAAGCTGGTATAAGGCTGCTGACTTTCAGTGGAGGAGACTGCTGATGGCCTTGGAGGATGATCTCGAGCAGCTATGGGACTACAAGGCCCAGGTGCAGAGAGCACCATCATCAATAGCTGGCAGTAGTCTGGGCTGGCTGGCTGACAGGCAATAGCAAGGACGTTGTTGGAGAGACAGGGGTGGGAGGATAAATGATGTCTTACTGAAACAGGATGAAGATCCGTGCTCCGTGGAGCCACTGCTACCCTCCACCCCCCACCCCCCCAAGAGTGGTGGCTTAGCGATCCCAGTAATATGTTGGAAATCAGATTGCTGAACTTCTGTGATACACTGCAAACCACTTGCACACTGAAATTCACAGCCATGATGGCAACAGTCTGAGCTTGCAGGGCACCAAGCTGACCTTGCACAATTTCAGTCTGAGCTTTCACAGCAGCACTCTGTCATTGGGTGACTGCTGGTTGTGCTGCAATGAAATCTGAGATATTGGCCATCAGACACAGGATTGGGTCCACAAGTGTGCTGATGGACTTGGCTACCACTTCCATGCTGGAAAGGATTGGCTCCAATCTCTGTGCAAAGCCCTATGCCAAGTTGGTGCTGGACTCCTCAATGCTTTCTTGACATTGACTGCAAGCTTTCTGGCAAGCTTCCCAATGCATCAAGCATTTCATTGTGCATTCCACCTGATTCCCATTAACTTCAATTTTCCTAGGTCTTCTTGATGCCACACTTGGTCAAATGCTGCCTTGATGTCAAGGGCAGTCACTCTCACCTCCGGTTTGAGATTTTCCTGACAATTTTTGGTTCCGTTTTAGCCTGGCTGGATCCCCTCTCATCCTATTAAAATTAGCCCTCTTCCAATTTAGAAGTTCTACTTAGATTGTTCCTTACTCTTCTTCATTACTAATTTAAACCTTTATGATACAATTACTCTTAACCAAGTGTGCCCGCACAGACACTTGGTCCACTTGGTACACCTCATTCCCCAGCACCAGATCGGGCAATGCCTCCTTCTTAGTTGAACTGCAAACACACTGGTCAAGGAAGACATTTCAGAAATTCCTCCCCATCCTTACCCTTTGCTCTAACATAATCCCAATCGATATTTGGGTAATTAAAGTCTCCCAATATCACCATTCTAAAGTTCTTGCACATCTCTGTGATTTCCCTGCAGATTTTCTCCTCTGTCTCTCTCACTATTTGGAGGCCTAGAATATTCCCAGCAGCGTGATCATCCCCTTTTTCCTTCTCAACTCTGAAACAAATGGATTCTGTCCTTGCCCTTTCAAAGACATCCCCTCTTTCCAACACAACAATGTCTTCCCTAATCAGTACTGCCACCCCACCTCCCCTTTTTTTCCTTCATGACTGTGACAAAAGTAAAATTTCCCTCCTTGTCCTTCTCGACCTGTCTGCAGCCTTTGACCACACCATCCTCCTCCAACGTCTCTCCACTGTCATCCAGCTGGGTGGGACTGCTCTCACCTTGTTCCATTCTTATCTAATCATAGCCAGAGAATCACTTGCAAGGCTTCTCTTCCTGTTCCTGCACCCTTACTTCTGGTGTCCGCCAAGGATCTATCCTTGGCCCTCTCCTATTTCTCGTCTACATGCTGCCCTATGGCGACATCATCAGAAAGCACAGCGTTAGGTTTCACATGTATGCTGATGATAGCTCAGCTCTACTTCACCACCACTTCTCTTGACTCCTGTACTGTTGCTAAATTATCAGCTTGCTTATCCGACATCCAGTACTAGATCAGGAGACCTTTCCTCCAATTAAATAATGGAGAAGCTGCGGCTATTCTCCTTGGAGGACAGAAGATTGAGAGATTTGATAGAGATGTTCAAAATCATGAGGGATCTGGACAGAGTAGATAGGGTGAAACTGTTCTGGTGCTGGAAGGAATGAGAAACAGAGGACACCAATTTCAGGATGATCCAAGGTTATGGAGGGTAGAATGTGGGAGACCAGCCAGGAGTGGGTTGGAATAGTCAAGTCTAGAGGTAGCGATGGCAAGAATGAAGGTTTCAGCAGCAGATGAGCTGAGTCAAGGGCAAAGTCAAGCAATGTTACTGAGGTGGAAATAGGCAGTCTTGTTGATGGCGCGAATATGACGTTGGAAGCCCATCTCGGGGTCAAATGTGACACTAAGGTTGCAAACAGAGGCTTAATCTCAGACTCAGGGAGAGCAATGGAGTTGGTAGCTAGGGAACAGAGTTTGGAGCGGGACCGAAAACAATGGCCTCAATGTAGTGTTCCTGCCGGTTTTCTCGGAGAGCAACTCACCTTGTCCCTTTTCATCTTATCCTTGCAAATTTTTTCTCTTCAATTCCCTTTTTAAGGCCTCAATTAACTCTGCCTCCACCACACTCTCAGGCAATGTATTCCAGATCCTAACCACTCGCTGTGTAAAATTGTTTCCTCATGTCACCGCTGCTTTTTTCCGCAATCACCTGAAATCGGTGTCCTCTGTTTCTCGTTCAAGAACAAGAAACAAGCAACAAGAACAGTTTCTCCCTATCTACTCTGCCCAGATCCCTCATGATTTTGAACACCTCTATCAAATCTCTCAATCTTCTCTTCCCCAAGGAGAACAGACCCAGCTTCTCCAATCTATCCACATAACTGAGGTTCCTCTTCTCTGGAACCATTCTTGTGAATCTTTCTCTGCACCCTCTCTATAATGCCATCACATCTTTCCTAAAGTGTGATGCCCAGAATTGGACACAATATTCCAGTTGAGGCTGAACCAGTATTTTATACAGGTTTATCATAACTCCCTTGCTTTAGTACTCTATGCCCCTATTTATAAAGCCCAGGATCCTGTCTGCTTTATTAACCACTGCCTCAACCTGCCCTGCCACATTCAATGATTTGTGTACATATAACCCCAGGTTCCTCCGCTCCTGCACCCCCTTTAGAATTGTACCCTTTATTTAATATTGCCTCTCCTCGTTCTTCCTATGAAAATGAATCACCTCACACTTCTCTGCATTAAATTTCATCTGCTTCTTGCCTGTCTATTCCACCAGCTTGTCTGTGTCCTGAAGTTTGTCACTATCCTCCTCACAGTTCACAGTTGTTTATTTCTCAATCCTTAAATCTTATCAGTTTAGGAGATACACTGTTGGTCCCATCATGATCCTAAATGTCTTGTTACTTTCACAGTGCCGTTATCAGCTCACACTTCTGGCAACTTACAGGGCAAACACTTTTGAGCTGAACAGTGCAGAAAAATGTCTAACTAACCGGGTACATCATGAGATGTCCCTGTAACAAATTTCAACACATCATCAATGACCTTACACCTTAACAAGCAAAAATCGTCTTTTTATTCACTCTTTACTAATTTA
The DNA here is from genome assembly GCF_036365525.1 of Heterodontus francisci. NCBI lineage: Eukaryota > Metazoa > Chordata > Chondrichthyes > Heterodontiformes > Heterodontidae > Heterodontus > Heterodontus francisci. The sequence goes on from NC_090374.1 coordinate 70,974,732, forward strand.
GGTAGGGATGGTCAATGGTTTGATGTTTTTAAAAATTCTTTCATGAGATGTGAGCATCGCTGACAAGGCCAGCATTTGTTGCCCATCCCTAATTGCCCTAGAGAAGGTGATGGTGAGCCACATCCTTGAAGCGCTGCATTACTTTCGTGCAATTAGTCCTGCATCAAGCATTGCACATTTGTAGATTGCAAAACAAAGGAAGTAAAATAAAAGTAGCATGAAAAAAGCAAGATGCACAAATATTGATGTCAAATTAATACTGTGAATAAACTGGTCAATATTTAATTAGAGAAAATAATTTTTTTTAAATCAGTAGACCAACAGAAAATGAAGAATTAACCCTGTAATTTCAATTCTGGTTCTTTATTAAAAATAGAACTCTGAATGCACTACTGTTTCCCATGGTTACTGTAGTAGTAGCAGACAATTTTTTTTGCTGGCACTCACATTGGTGTGAATAAGATATTTCTAATGGGGTTTGAATTGAATAATTGAAAATAACTGCCCATCTCCCAATTTCCCAATTCTAACAACACAGCAATGAACAATATACACTGAATTTGTTTCTTTTTAAATAGTTGCAATCTCTTAGACAGAAAAGGATATATATTTACAGGTTATTCTGCACCATGGTGTTAGGTCAGACTTCTGAAGTATGCCATTCTAACGGCAGTGATATGTGCTTCTGGTATTACAAAAAAACAGAATCCTGCCAGTCAAATATTTTAGTGTTGTGGTCCTGCTCTTCTTGGCAGCCAAGCGAAATGCCTGATGTGTCACCATAAGACTTACATTTTTTGGTAAATATTTTTCCTTTCACCAGCAGAAAATTCATAATGTGCTTTTTAGAATTTGACCATTTATAACAAGTTTTTGGAAATTATTGTATTGTACAGAGTTGCAATGGCAAGACAGGATATTAGAGCTCCAGTATATGGTGACACAGAACAGTAGAATACAGGGTCCCAAACATTCCATACAAGAATTCCTAAGATCAGCAATTGACCCCAAAGATAACTTGTGACCAAATGTTGAACATAAACCTTTTTCCTTTTAAAAAGAAATAGAGTGGTGTATAGATGGGTATTCACTTCAACTATAATTCCTTCAAATGTTTGCTGCTGAAATGAATACCAATGACGACACTAAATTCTTGGTAAAATAAGAAAGAAATGGAAAAGGACACATTTAAAGGAAATCAAAAAAACAGTACAGCTACTTTCCCAGGTATGCAAATGTAAAATACAATTGTCTTAGCAATTTTACATCAGGCATTGAAAATTCAATTGTTTTTGAAACTGAAGTTGCAATTTCCTATGCCAATACATCTTTTTGGACTGATACATCTTCCTACTGTAATGCTAAGCAAATGAATGAGTACTGCAACTTAAAAATTCAAGTTCAAAAATAGTCCAGGTGCTTTATTGAACCATCATTAAGATTCTAATGATAAAACGGAGCAGAAAGTTCAGACACCATTTGAAAAGAGATATTCGTCTCAACGGTAACTACGGTTTAATTTATGTAAGAAATACTGCTTTTAGAAAAAAAACATCTGCATCCTTCACTTAGTCCAAGCAAACTTCAACCCATTTAGATGTCTATGCAACAGTGGGACACTGTGGTTATTTCCTATTTGCACTGGCATGTTTTGCTAAGAAAATGAAGGAATGTTCTACTGTACATCAGTAATGTAGGTGATCTCTTTACAGTATAGGCCTTCTTTCTTTCTTCTTTCTTCTTTGGCCTCCTTGTCTCGGGAGACAATGGGTAAGCGCCCGGAGGTGGTCAGTGGTTTGTGGAGCAACGCCTGGAGTGGCTATAAAGGCCAATATTAGAGTGACAGACTCTTCCACAGGTACTGCAGATAAAATTGGTTGTCAGAGCTGTTTCACAGTTGGCTCTCCCCTTGCGCTTCTGTCTTTTTTCCTGCCAACTGCTAAGTCTCTTTGACTCGCCACACTTTAGCCCCACCTTTATGGCTGCCTGCCAGCTCTGGCGATCACTGGCAACTGACTCCCATGACTTGTGATCAATGTCACAGGACTTCATGTCGCATTTGCAGATGTCTTTAAAGCGGAGACATGGACGGCCGGTGTGTCAGATACCAGTGGCGAGCTCGCTGTACAATGTGTCCTTTGGGATCCTGCCATTTTCCATGTGGCTCACATGGCCAAGCCATCTCAAGCGCCGCTGACTCAGTAGGGTGCATAAGCTGGGGATGTTGGCCACCTCGAGGACTACTGTGTTGGAGATACGGTCCTGCCACCTGATGCCAAGGATTCTCCGAAGGCAGCGAAGATGGAATGAATTGAGATGTCGCTCCTGGCTGACATACGTTGTCCAGGCCTCGCTGCCGTTGAGCAAGGTACTGAGGACACAGGCTTGATACACGCGGACTTTTGTGTTGTATAGGCCTTCACCATATAAAAAAAGTGCATATACATAGAACCCACTGATCACATACATACGATTGCTTGCTCATTGGGGGATCTAATTGACAAACGCTGACACTTACATCTCTAATCATATACTTGAGTGTCGATGGACACATTTTTTTCTGTTTTGCCATTGTTTCTTTTCTTGAATAACGCCAGTTATTTAAAGTATTTTATATTCGTGAAAAAGTGTTGGCAGACTCACTTTTTTATGCAGGGAAGAAGCAGCAGAATAATTGTGTCTTTTATTCGTCACATGTAGGTGATAAAGTCTGCATTATAATAGAAATTGTATTGTAGGATTTGTAAACAAGGAGGTGTATGAGGCTCCTTGTCATGAAGACACCATCCCTTTACTATCTCATGTCCTTTGTGCATAAAACTGCAACTTGATTGTGTCTAGAAGATGCCGCATAGCATCTGTATAGGAATATTTTTAAATTTTAATTTTAGTCCCAGTTTTCTTGCCTCTTCTTCTGACAGTTCTGATTCTTGATGGGGTATGATTCTATATACCCCAGCATTCCTTCAGTCTTTCAGCTAACTGCCAATTTTTCATATTACAACCTACACAATGGTGAGCATCACAACCCAATCATGTCCACGGCCAATATCAATGTACATGTACTTTCCAGAATGGATCACTAGATCGTGATCAAGACAGAACATTAGCTGATTTTCTTTTCCCTCCCTCCCTCGTCACAATTTTCTATTTTCAATTGTAGCATCCCTTTCACTGGCCCAGGTGGATCACCGCTGTTGAGGGATCAGCCTTTCCAGGCCAATATAGCTTTGAACCACATTGAGTTACACATTTACCTACAAAGCCATTTTAAGATAACTGAAAGATATTTTCTATCTTTTGCGGTTAAAAACTATTAAATGTGAAACTATTTTATAGAAGAGTACAAAGACACAATTACAAATGTATGAAAATTACATTTGCAACAAAATAGAAATTGTAAATACAAGCAATAGTGCAGTTCTTTTGAAAACCAGCCTTTCTTTCTTTATTTAATTATCACAGCATATAGATTCGAATAATGTTTCTCCAACTTTGTCATTACTTTAATATTTTTGAAATAATAGATTTTGCACTTCCTTTAAGGAACCACCTCCACTCGTGCAACATTTACTAATTTGCATACCAGTAATTCCACTAATTATTGTAAGTGAGCTAGGGTTACTACAGCAATGAATAAAGGTTATCATTCACTTGGTTTTGGTGGCATCAATGCATCTAAAATATCAATCAAATTGATTTGTGAAAAATAGTAACAAGGGTATTTTCCAGCTAAGTAACGGAGTTGATTTGTATTGTATATATTTATGTAGAGAATAATAGATGTTACAATGCCGTAACGCACTTGTGGGATTTGAATGATGTCATAAACTATAAAAGTGTAAGCATATTCCAGCTCCAAACACGTTCCCAGTCACTTTTTATTCTTTATTGTATGTACTGACTGTTTTATTTCCCAGTGATATACTGTGGATTTTCACTTTACAAATTTCCAGCAATGAAGCTCCGATCATTAATCCTTCAATGTGAGCTACATGGAGCGCATTAACTTTAGGTGTTAACTCAGTATAATGGCACTTGCTGATAGCAAAAGAAAAAACCCAAAACAGGTTTAAAAACTGCCACAGCAATTATCGCTGTAAGAAAAAAATAATTCATCTTGCATTCACTTCCTCATTCACGTATTTGTTACCTCTAGTCTTGAATATTCCAATACACTCTTGGCTGGTCTCCCACATTCTACTCTCCGTAAACTTGAGGGCATCCAAAACTTTGCTGCCGGTGTCCTTACTCGCACAAAGTCCCATTCACCTATCACCCCTGCGCTATATTGTCACGCTCACAGAGGGAACAGTGAGAAATATGAAATGAACTGGAGGAATTATGAAATAAAAGTAAACTGTTGAACTAAGCTACAGGAAAATGGACACTTTGCTACCCAGCAACATGGAGGGAGAGGTCAAGTGGTCCCCACCTGTACTGCCAATCAACATGTTTGTTGAAGACAAACCGTTATTAACATCTGGAATTGCCTTGAGGAGGCACATTGACATGTAAAACAGCCCATTCCATGCTAACAATTCCTATCATCAAAAATTGGGCTAGCAAAGGCTTTTACAGACAGACTGACTTTGAAGCCAAGACCAAGATAATAGGTGTGAAAGCACACCTATTTATCAAAATGGACCATATTCAGACACCATTATATAATAATGGTCCCGTTATCCTGGGACATTGTAATGAAGACCCCAGGGGCGAGCATCTTGAGTTCCCGGATCGAAACCCAGCCTGATTAGGGTTTTTCTTAAGGAAAGAGATTTCTCAGACAAGATGAGACAGAAAGTCATTCCAGCCAGAGAAGCTGTGAGATCAATCCAACTAAGCAAGGAACCCTGCCAGTATCATCTTTAAACTACTGAGGCAGAGAGATTGCAAGGTGACATTGAAAACTCCCCATCTGAGAAATTGAACCAGGACTTCCATCACCAACTTCAAACTGAGTTTTAACCAAAGAAGTCTGTGGCACTTCATCAATTCCAAGACAAGGAACATTCAGGCTTGCAACTCCGTTAAAAATTTCTCCCGGGAAACCAAGAAGGCTCAAAGTAAACTATTTTTACAACAATCAAACTCTAATTGCATGCTACCCTCTACTCTCTATCTTTTCTTGCATGTGTGAATGCATGAGTGGGTGAGGTTGCGAACATTTTTGGGTATTGTTTTCATAAATAGTTATCTTTCTTTTTAAACCTACATGAAAATCTGTCATTTGTCTGTTCATCTGACCCTTAAAACACTCAAGGCCTAAAAACTATATTTTCAATGAAAGCTATCTGCGGTCAGTTGAGAGGTGAAAAGTGGAAGCCACCCACGCTACTTCCCGCCTGTCCATAACAATATAAATACAAGTTATTGTTGTTGTTGCTGTCACAGTGCAGATATAATTCAGTATCTAATTCAAATTTTTGTGTTGTACTTACTGGTCTAGAAATTTGATGACACCGCATTCATGTCTCAGGTGCTAATTGACGCCTAAACTTCCAAAATGGCGGGTATGAAAATGCACACTCATTATGAGTTAAAAGTGTGCCCCCGCCATTTTGCTGAAAAGGACCACTGAGGGTCACCACCAAAAATGTTGTTAAACGTACTTAACTGAATTCAGAGTCAGGAGATGCAAGAGTTTTCCTCCCATCTGCACATCCCTTCACAGTCTTTAACAAGTCCAAAATAAGCATTTTCTTCATTAATTGTCTTTCAGCCTTTTTGCAACGGGAACAAGGCACATCGTAATCTGGAAATGGATTGTTCGTCTGTTTCTACTTACTACCAGTCTTGTGTAACCGCATAAATTACATCTACTTTCCTTTCCACTTCACACTCTGAAGCAAAAATACAACATCATGTAATATCATTCATGTAGTTCCCTTCTTGCCAGAGCCACTCAGCTCCTGACCTCATTACAGCCTTGGTCCAAACATGGACAAAAGAGCTGAACTCCAGAGGTGAGGTGAGAGTGACTGCCTTTGACATCAAGGCAGCATTTTACCAAGTATGGCAGCAAGGAGCCCTAGCAAAACTGGAGTCAATGGGTATCAGAGGGGAGAAATTTCCGCTGTTTGGAGTCATACCTAGCACAAAGGAAGATGGTTGTGGTTGTTGGAGGTCAATCATCTCAGGTAATCCCAGCTCAATTCTTGGGAGAGGGAGGAGGTGGGGGTGGGTGGTCCAATTACACAAAGCTATCACAATTACAACATGGCACAAAATTACAATCTCACTTTAAGGCCATAAAGAAGCTTGACATGGGAAGAATATAGAAATTGAATACATTGATGTTTGCTCCTGTTGCATCCTTATCACGTGTGGGGGTGGTGTGATTGGGATGGTGGCAATCAGGACATCAGTAAGTTGGGTAATTGGGAAGTGGATATGAGTGGTGGCCAGCAGCAGCCTGTGGTTTTAATGTGGAGAACACAAGCTGCACGTCAGTGTGCAAGTTATTGTTGAGCAAGTGCCTCTTGATAAGTGGCAAGTACCATTCGTGCCACACAAGTTCCAGGTAATGACCATTTCCAGAAGAAGCGAATATACATTCAAAGGCATTACCATGGCTGAAAGCAAACCACTAACATCCTGGGGCGTTACCATTGACCAGAAAATTAACTGGACCAGCCATATAAATACTGTGCTTACAAAAGCAAGTCAGAGGCTAGGAATACTGTCGTGAGTAATTCACCGCCTGACTCCCCAAAGCCTGTCCACCATCTACAAGACATAAGTCAGGAGTGTGTTGGAAAACCTTCCACTTGCCTGGATGAGTGCGGCTTCAACAACAGTCAAGAAGCTCAACATCATCCAAGACAAAGCAGCCCGCTTGTTAGGCACCCCATCCATCACCTTAAACATTCATGCCCTTCACCATCGATGCACAGTGGCAGCAGTGTGTACCATCTATAAGATGCACTGCAGCAACTCACCAAGTCTCCGTCGATAGCACCTGCCAAGCGCGCAACCTCTACCACCTAGAAGAACAAGGACAGCAGACACATGGGAACACTACCGCCTGCAACTTCCCCTCCAAGCCACACACCATCCTGACTTGGAACTATATCACCATTCCTTCACTGTCGCTGGGTCAAAATCCTGGAACTCCCCTCTTAACAGCACTGTGGGCGTACCTACACCACAAGGACTGCAGCAGTTCAAGGAAACGGCTTACCTCCACCTTCTCATGGACAATTAGGGTTGGACAATAAATACTGGCCTTGCCTGCAATTCCAAGAATGAATAAAGAGACAAAAAATCAGCAGCACCAGCTAGAAATAGGTCAGGTAGAATGTTCAGCAGAAGTAATGTCAGGTCAGGGCTGCAACAAGGATTTGGGCTAATGAGGAGTTTTATGGTCATATCTTCCCCAATCTACCAGTTTTTTTTTAACAGCATGTATTAGTTGTACTGGTGCATTAAGATCTTGAGCTTTTTCATATGGTCTCACCGCCATTCTGAATGGCATTTCAGAAATCAGTTTTCAGTTCTATCCCTCTGTGCACAAAGCTGCATAATTTTAACAAGCCTTTCACGTCTTTAACAAGTCCAAAATAATCATTTTGTTCATTAATTGTCTTTCAGTCTTTTTGCAACGGGAGCAAGGCACATCGTAATGCTGGAAATGGATTGTTGGTCTGTTTGTACTTAGTACCAGTCTTGTGTAACCGCATAACTTACATCTACCTTTCCTTTCCACTTTACACCCTGAAGCAAAAATACAACATCATGTAATATCATTCATGTAGTTCCCTTCTTGCTGTATTTAGCCCCTTCTTAGTAATATTGTCCGCATGATTTACCAGCTGAATGCAATCTTTGCCCTGAACGGCACAGCACAACGAAAAATGGAAGCTGTTAGCAGAGTGAGTGGCAAAAAAGTGTTATTGACCTATGCTGGCAGCCATGTGTTTCAATTATTTTCCAGAAACCATTTGTCAAATAAGTGAAGCGATGTGGGACGCCAAGTTCAAGCTGGGGTTAGTGCCTTTCCACATCAGATATGATGTATCTTCTGCAGCGGTTTAATTGAATTACCCAATTTATTTTTCAAGCAACAATGCCCTACCCAAACCCATGACAGCAAACAATTAAAAATCTAGCATGAGTTGAAAAATTCTTAACTTTGCCTCGTTCTTTTCATTGAACGGTGTACACTGTTACATTTGTGGCATGTAGTCGCAGTCCCCGATTTGAAATAGTCAATCAGAAGCTTGCATAAAATGTTTTCGTTGGGTCAGAAACTGAGCTGTTGAGCAATTCCGAAAGGATTTGCTATTTTTTGTTTGCTAAATAAGCCTCATAATTATCCTGCATTTAGGACTGTATAGCAAATGTCATACACAGATAAACAGAGGCAATAAGCCTTTCATAAATTCTCTAATTATCTATGTTGGATTTCTTTTTGCCTAGAGATGATTTATGAGCATATTGATATATCCTTAAGTATTGTTTCTCAAGTTCACAGATGCAAATAATTAAAGCACTAGTAATTTACCAAAAAAGCCCTGGGTCAGACTTGTTTCATCACATACCAAATTAGTTATATTAGTGATGTGTATCAGATTTGTGTAAATATACTGTATTAAGAAAGTTTTCTATAAAATTAGTTCATTGTAAAGACATTGTGATTTACAGTTGGTTAGCTTAAGAATGGTAGCAACGGGGTTCCTGATGTTAATTGATGACCGTTTATTCATTGCAGATGTGTTTATACAAATACTGAGTAATCTCTGACTAGTAACACTCCAGCATGCTGCCCATAGCCAGAATTAATAAGTAATTTCTAATTAATATATTCACTTCTTTAACTTTGCTAAACTGTAATTGTCAGGCCCAAAAAGTAAAAAACACGTAAGACCTCTTAATTTTCAGATCTGTAGTCTAAACTGGTCATGTAAAAGATCAATACTCGATTAAGGTGTACATAAACAAGAATAGTTTTACTCGCAGCTAAAGTCACTGATTGAATTTTATATTCTTTCATGTTACAGATTCTGTGGTCTGAAAGCAAACTTAATTCTAGCTAATCATTTATTTGTGAACTAACACCGGATTGTTTGAAACTGTTGTAACACTTCTAACAATAACAAGCTAAAACAATTTTGTCATGCAGGCCCCACCTGCCAAGAATGAGGCACATTAATTTCACCACATGGACATTAAATTTCAAATTGTTGCTGGGAAGAAGCAAAGGCCTGTTACAATGGGTTGCCAGGCCCCTTGGTGGAAAGACATTTTTGCATATTAACAGACAGTGTTTGGGAACAAAGGAGCTAATCCCTGCTCCAATACAATTCGCAAACAGACGTGGTCAAACCAGTTAGTCAGATGATTAACCTGCTTGGCAGTTTTTTTTTCTGGATTGTACAGTATTGAACTGAGAGCTGGCAGAAAGTAGAATGCTCCTGGACAGAAGCAGACCTCCTGTCCTGCCTGTCTGCTCCCATCTCTTTCTCATGGAACTCCAAAACCCACTGAAGACACATGAAACCCAAGAGAGAAAAGTCTCCTACAGTGAACAAGGTTTAAGAAGAATACTGGGCCCCAACGAAAAGCAAGATCTACCTGCAATCAAGGGCTCTACAGCGAGCTCGAAGCACAGTAACAAAAAAAAAACACTTCAGAAATTGCCTCAAACTTTTTCACTTTATTTTTCTTCTCTTTCTATCCCTATCTGCACGTGTGTATCATGTATGCATGCTAGCGTGAGCATGTCATGTATCTGTGGGCGTTAACTGAATTAGAGTTTAAGTTTAGTAAATTTCACTTTTCTTCTTTAAACCTAAGAAAACCTGTTGTGCTGGTTTCTTTGCCTTATAATTGGAAAGCGGTGAACTAGGATTCACCAAGGGGGAGCTAAAAACACGGTGTGTTTAAAATTAAACCCGGTTACTGTAAGACAAGGTGAAGGCGGAAAGGGAAACTTAGACCGCTTTCTCACCTGATCGTAACAATTTATTTAAGCTAACGTTGTTCCCCATCTTCTAAAAGATGCATAATATCTTTAATTTTTATTACAAATGTTTCTGGATTAGCTGCTGTCAAAAGCAAAAGGTTATTTTTGCATGGCTCTATTATTCTTTCTTTTTGTATCTGTCTTTCTGTCATATCAAATCAATAATGTTAAACAAAAGTTAAGGTGTTTGCATGCGATGTGTGCTTATCTCATAAATGTTGTTCTTTGACTTGGAATAAATATGGTACCAACAACTTCAAATTTCTCTTTAATTCCTGTCACTTTTCTGTCTTTTTAATTTGTTTTGCTTTATTTTCCCCATTAGCCATCTTGCAATTTTCTTCCATTTTATATCGATATCTTTTCCAACATTTAGTATCTTGTTATAATATCACTGCCTTCTGTATTTTTGTCTCTTTAATCTTTTTTAATTCCTTTTAGTCCTAAAATGGCTACACTGCCTCACCCTCTTCCAGGCTCCATGACTTCATTCAGCCTGACATTCTCATATATGCCCTTCACTCTCAGCTTTGGTATCTTTTGAAGCCTCCTTCCCTTTGCTCCACCTTTGACCACAGAGCATCCAGCACCCTGGAAAGCTCTCCCTAAATGCATCTGCCTTTCTACCTCATTCCTGTCCTTCAAAAGGCTCCTCAGAATCTATGGCCATGTTTCAATCCCCACCCCTAACCCTTTTCACACTATGCTCAGTTGCCAATTAGTTTTGCCTCCATGGTGCATTTTAGAATGCTTTGTTACATTAAGTGGTGTTATAAAATAGTGAGTTGTTGAATCAAAAATTGTTTTCCTAATTAAAATACGTTTAGGGAAAATGACTAGTGGCTATGGAAAATAGCATCCATGCTTTTATTATGTTCAGTTTTTTAAATAATAGGTCAGATTTTGCTGGAGCATGGCATCTTGTGGTGTGCCCCATTAGTCAGACATATTGTGCACATTTAGGTTTCACATTTTTTGCTGTGTAATTTGCTGGAAGTGTGAGCTGTTAACAGTGTGCCATGGGCAAGAGGGCATCTGGGACTTTGGGGAACCATGAGACAAACAAATGTATCTCCTTACCCAATAAGGTTAAAGGATTGATAAATAAAAAGAGGAGGGATTGAGAAGGAAGGTGAATGAGAGTGAATTAATACAATGTTAAATCAGGTACAAAAAGCAAAATAAAGAAAGGGAAAGAAAGATTGGATTAAGACAGAGAGAGAAAGACAGACAGGAAAAGTATGAAAATATTTAAATTTAGCCTTTTAGAAATCTCCAACAACAATTCACAACTTGAGGGAATGAAACTGTGTACTTTTAATGGTACTCTCTGTGGGCAGGAGAGGTTGAAAAGCAGTCACTAATAATGGTCACATTGTTAAATAGGTGCTTACACTGTTAATTACCAGGCTTAACTTTCTGTGCTGAGTTTAATGGACATTTAATCAGCAGATGCAACAACCTCATTAAACTCACAGGAAGATTAAGGACGAGATTTACCAGAATAATACCTGGACTCCAAGGGTTAAATGATAAGGAAAGATTAAACAAACAGAGGTGTATTCTCAGGAATTTAGCAGGTTAAGAGGTGATTTGATCAAAGTTTTCAAGATATTAAGGGAACCAGATAGGGAAGATGGAGAGAAACTATTTCTGCTGGGTGGGGAGTCTAGGGCTGGAATTGTACCCCCCCCCCCACCACAAAGAGCGGGAAGGTGGCGTGAGGGGAGCGTAAAATGAAGCGGGAGGCTCGGGGGACCCTTCCTGACCCGCTCCTGCCTCCGCCACAACTTTACGCAGTTCAACGGGGGTGACAAATGGCCCGCCCACCCAGGCCAATCAAGGCCCTTAAGTGGCCAGTTAACGGGGATTTTACCCTTGGTAAGCGGGTGGCCCAGGCCCGAGAAAAGCTGCCTGACAAAAGCAGGTGGCTCTCTGACGGCCTAGAGGGCACTCATGATCAGGCATCCTGTGCCCTACGGAGGGCCTCCCCCGCTGCCCCAACCACCCCCAACACGCCCCCCTGCCCTCCCAAATGACCACCACTGCCTCGCTGGGGCCCGACTGATCACACCCGGCAAGGCGACAAAAACTTACCTTGGTTCCGGGGCTCTCCGACATCTTGTTGAAACCGGGAGCGGTGGCCACTGCTGGGACTAAGAACTGACGGCCCGCTGATTGGCCGGCAGCTCCATTAGGCAGGACTTCCTGCCTCAAGCGGGTGGAAGTCCCGCCTCAGAACAGTTAAAGGCCAGGAACCGCAAAATGCAGATCGGATCCCCAGGCCAGGTGGAAGCGGGATCGCCACTGACTTTTCAGTCAGTGGATGGTCCCCGTCCACCAAGGGAAAAATCCCAGCCTAGGACTCAGGGACATTGGGCTGAATTTTATGGAAGTGGCAGGCGTCTCGATGCAAAGCCAGAAAGGCAGGGGGAACCTGTCTCAGCCATCTAAGGGACTCCCAACTGCATATTATGGTGCTCAGGCAGTTAATTGCCTGGTGTTGGAGCTCCTGTGCCTTTAAGGAAGGGGATCCCATCTCCAAGATCTGCCAGCCAATCAGTCTCTGCACCCAGCTACAAGAGACAACATGGACATCAACCTTGGAAAGCAGGCAAGCCGGGGTGGGTTTGTCAGGGCCAGTCAGGCAGGCCCCAGCGAGAGATGAGGAGGGAGTGATTAACGAGGGTGTGGGGTGGGCTGTTGGTGAAGGGCTGGCCTTTGCCACCGGGGGACCCTCCTTGGGCCACAGATTGCCCAAGCAGGAGGGCCTCAACACCCAGCACGCAGGGAAGCCAACTGGTTCAACTGGGTGGTCTCCCCACGTGGCGGGACTCCCACCAACCACCGGTAAAGGACCAGCGACGGTGGGAAGAGGCCCTTAAGTGGCCATTAATTGGCCACTTAAGGGCCTCAATTGGCCTCTGGGCGGGAAGGCCGCCCTCGACCTTCCCCGCCCCTGACAAAATTCAATGGCATCAGGAAGGCGAAGGGCACTCTCTCCCCTTGTTTTCCCATGCCATTTTGTGTGCCTCCCTGCCTATCCCTGGAGGGCTGATAAAATTCAGGCCAGCATCTAAAAATTACAGCCAGACCTTTCAGGATTGAAATTAAGAAACACTTGTACACACAAAAGGATGGTAGAAGTTTGGAACTCTTTTCCTTAAACTGCAACTGATGCTATATCAATTGTTAATTTTAAATCTGAGATTGATAGATCTTTGTTAAGCAAAAGTATTAAGGGATATGGGGCAAAGACAGGTTTATGGAGTTGGATTGCAGATCAAACATGCTCTCATTGAATGGTGTGCTGCGGCCAAGTGGTAAGGGGTGTGGGTGGTTCCAACTGTTCAACTCCCAACTGACCGCACCAAGTGTTTTTGTTACTCAGGTTTTAACCCCTTTGTGTTTGTGTTTTATTTGTCAAATGAACAGACAATGACAGGTTTTCTTGTAGGTTTAAAACAGAAGATTAACTATTTATTGAGCAATATTCATTCCTGAAACGTTTACAAATGCACCCCCACACACATTCACTGACACGCATACACACACACATGCACACACACAAGAAGAGATGGAGAGGAAAAGGAGTAAGTGGTTTGAAATAAAGTAGGTTTTCAGGGTTCACGGTAAACCTGTTGAATCTTCTCGGAGGTCAATTTCTCTTTTAAAGTTGCAAGCCTGGGTTTTGTGGATTTCTCTGGTAGCTGAGACTTCAATCTAGAGATGGGGGATCACTTTCAGTTCTCTGCGGGACAGGTTGAAGTGTAGAATTCACATCAGGGCACCACCTTCGGTTTTTGATCTCTCAGCTGGACAGGCTTTTGTAATGTTCTGGTTCTCTGCCTCTCTCTCCAGAGAGCTACTTTTTAATGTAAAAAATTCCTCACATGTTGCCCCTGTTGTGACCGACAATGGCCCAGGATGTCTGTACACAAGTTCTTTGTTTCAGAAGAGCCCATTCAATTCAGAAATGTCTCTGGATGGGTTCAGGATGGGTGTAACTGACACCTCTTAGCCTAGAGTGTATTATTTTGTCCTTACCAGATAGTAAGACAGTTTAAATAAACAGTTTGATCTTCGGTGGCCATTTTGCAGCACATTGTTCACTTTTTAAAGGAAAAGTCAATTTTTTATAACTCTTCAGTTTGGATTCTATATTTCGCTGCATGACAGGTGGAACAGGCTCAAGGGGCTAAATGGCTAACTCCTGTTACTATGTTCCTGTGCCATTTTCGCAAAGCTAATGGCGGCCCAAAGCAAATCAGCCAGCAACTTGTGGTGACTTGCAATCCATGTGATATCTCTTCCTCCTACAAGTTGCTGGCTGATTTGTGCATTAATAACAATGTGCATCATTCAAACCCCATTAAATTTCCAAAGTGCCTCCTGACAACGAACCAACGCATCAAAGTCATCAGAGTGCTCCCAACTGCGCACATGCACAGAACAGCTGGCAGTAAGGTGCTCCACATGTGCACCCTACGTTCTTACCAGGACTAATTCGCACATGTGCGTGAAAATGGCCATCATGTAACCTCCCCCACCCCTCCACCAGTCTCTCGCTCACACTCTCCGTCCCCTCCCCTCCCCTGCCTATTCCTATCTTGCCACTCTTTCTCTCTCTCCCCCCCGTGGGGAGCAGGAGCAGAGGGGGTGGGGGGAGAAATGGGATGGAGCGGTGGGGGTGGAGAAGTGGGAGGGAGCGGTGGGTGGGAGAAGCAGGAGGTAGTGAGGGGGGAGAAATGGGAGGGAGTGGGGGGAAGAGACAGGAGTGAGCAGCTGATGGGGATGAAGCGGTGAGGCTTGGAGAGACTGACCGACAGTGGGGAGGTGGGGGGTTGTTTTCAAGCGGTGAGCGGAGTGAGTGGCTGATGGGGATGAAGCGGTGAGGGGGACTGAGTGGCCAACAGGTGGGATGAAGCGGGGAGCAAGTGGCTGACGGAAGGCAGTGGCGAGGCCGGGAGCGAGCAACGAAAAGACGGGCGCCGGAGGCAGCGCCAGGGAACAGAAGTGGGATATTGTTTGAGGTGGGCTCGCAGTGATCGAATTTAATTTGTTTTTGTGATAAATTGAGCAGTACCATCTTTAATCATGGCAGCTGTTTAAAATGTCGCAGACAATGACATTTCAGTGCATGAGGCTGCACTTGCGCATGTGCAAGTACTGTGCCACCTAGTGGTTGCCATGTCAGCAAACGCAGCCTTAAATTTTCAGCAAAATCTGGTCCAATATTACTTTGAAGTGACCTGCTAATTTTTACAAAAGATTTTTCCTCCATATTTAGTTTATCTTCCTATTCTTTTGGTTTTAGGTTCATACGCTCTAATACACATCACTCCCTAACTAGATGGCTGCCAAGGTTGCTCTTGGCCTTTGACTCTTTGCCTGTATGGAAGCACCTCATCTGCCTTCATGGCATAATTCAGATTGGAAAATGACAAATTCAAACCAATATATTGCAGCTCCATATTCAAAGCAGTGTGCCACCTCCTCAGTGTTTTTGATACAGTGGTGCATTCATTTGTTTCATAGCAAGTTTCAACGTGAGGTGTTTATCATATTGTGGTGTGTTAAAAGCTGTCCAAAAGGTTTGCAAAATATATTTTTTGTACAGACAGTGCGTCTCTAAAAACTATAAGCTATTCACAAATCTCAGTGCAATTCCTGTTTCTGGCAGAACCCCTTTATTTTATTTTATGGTTGCTAGTGACATTTCTACTGTCCCAAAGTGATAATTCACAGAAGTGAAATAAAAATAATTATAAATGTGTGTGAATTATTACTTAATTGTCTCGGCCACACACTGCTTTCCAGAATGATTGTGAAAAAGGCTTTATTAAGGGAACCATGAAAGGTCTCATATCTCATAGAAAGTGTCTAAAAAACCTTTAGAAGTGTAATGAGCATGAAGGTATGTTTTTTTGCTTGTCTTTATTTCTTAGGACATGCTAATAAGCATATAATAATATAATATTAAAGCTATTTATTTTCTTCTAACAAAACCTCACCTATCCAGGCATCCATAATGCTTATGATTATGAAGATTTTTTAATTCTTTCATGGGATGTGGGCGTTGCTGGCTAGGCCAGCATTTGTTGTCCATCTCTAACTGCCCTTGAGAAGGTGGTGGTGAGCCGCCTTCTTGAACTGCTGCAGTCCATCTAGTGTGGGTATGCCCACAGTGCTGTTCGGAAGGGATTTTGACCCAGCAACAGTGAAGGAACAATGATATATTTCCACGTCAGCATGGTGTGTGGCTTGGAAGGGAACTTGCAAGTGATGGTGTTCCCATGCATCTGCTGCCCTTGTCCTTCTCGGTGATAGAGGTCACAGGCTTGGAAGGTGCTGTCAAATGAGCCTTGGTGAGTTGCTGCAGTGTATCTTGCATATGATACACGCTGCTGCCACTGTGCGCTGGTGGTGGAGGGATGTGAATGTTTAAGTTGGTGGATGGGTTGCCGATCAAGCGAACTGCTTTGCCTGCCTGGTGTTGAGCTTCTTGTGTGTTGTTAGAGCCGCACTCATCCAGGCAAGTGAAGAGTATTCCATCACACTGCTGACTTGTGCCTTGTAGATGGTGAACAGGCTTTGGGGAGTCAGGAGGTGAGTTAGTCACCTCAGAATTCCCAGTGTTTGAACTGCTCTTGTAGCCACAGTATATGCCTGATACAGTTCCGTTTCTGGTCAATGCTAACCCCCAGGATGTTGTTAATGGGGGATTCAGTGATGGTAATGCCATTGAATGACAAGGGGAGATGGTTAGATTCTCTCTGGTTGGAGATGGTTGTTGCCTGGCACTTGTGAGGTGCGAATGTTACTTGGCACGTATCAGCATAAGTCTAAATGTTGTCCAGGTTTTACCGCATGTGGACAAGGGCTGCTTCAGTACCTGAGGAGTTTGCCATGTGTTTAAAATACACTCTGATTAGTATGATGCCCCTTATATCACTCTTTTTTGGAACTTGCATAATTCTTATGATGGATGCCACAATTGATCCAAAAATTGGACAAGCTGTAGCTTGTCTGAAAAACTACAGATGTGTAGCATTAAAACTGTTTTACAGCATAATTATTTCCGTCTGTCACACCAATAACACTGCAGTTTTCAGTGGTGTCTGAAATATAGAATGGAGTAATGGCTTATTAAAGTTCCTTTTCACAAATAAAATGTGATTAGCTTTTATATACTTCACAATATTTGTGTTAGTCACTAAAGTTGATCAAGTTCTCTTTATGCCATAGATCATGTGCAGTATTGATTTTAAATTAGTTATCAAAGATTCAAAAAGAATTACAATTAAAATAAAGCATCTGATCATCTAGGGCCATTTCTCATACAAGCAATGAAAAGAAATAGAGCGAGCCTTATGTAAATGGATTTTGAGTAACATCGGGCAGAATTTTCCCAGCCAAGTGGAAGCAGGTTTCGGTGTGAGGGAAGTTAAATCCCCTGAAATTGACATTAGGTCAGGATCCTGATGACATTCCTCCCTCTTCCTGCTTTCCCTGGGGTGGATTCTGATTCCAGCGGGGAACCTCCGTGGGTCTGGCAGGAAAGCAATTGAGCCATTTAAAAGGCAATTAAAAGCCTTTTTAATAATGAATTCCTTCTTAACAGCGCACGGGTTCCATGCTATGTCTCCACCTTGCCAGGGTCACTGAGGCGAGTGCACAGTGGGAAGAGCTTCTTCAGTGAAACTGACAAGCTAGGAAGGCTTTTATTAGTTACTCTGAAGAGCTCCAGACATGGCCATGGGAGGGTACATGCTGAGAGGATGTTTCCTCTTGTGGAGGAAGCTAGAACAACGGGGCACAGTTTCAAATTAAGGGGTCTCCCATTTAAGACGGAGATGAGGAGGAATTTTTTTCTCTGAGGGTCATTAGTGTTTGGAATTCTCTTCCCCAGTGAGAAATGGAGGCTGAGTAATTGAATGTATTCACCGCAGAGTTAGACAGATTTTTGATCTACAAGGAAGTCAAGGGTTTCGGGGAGGCAGGTAGGAAAGTGGAGTTTAAGGCCACAATCAAATGAGCAATTATTATCTTATTGAAAAGTGGAGCAGGCTCGAGTGACTGAATGGCCTACTCCTGCTCCTATTTCTTATGTCCTTATGTTCTCTTAGAGAGTGCAATCACTGCATGACAGGTGATTGCCAACTTCTCGGAAGGGGTCAATCACCACTTTGCCCACTCCCAATCTGCACTCAGGTCTCTTCTTCTCATCAAATTATGTATTCTCTTCTGCAAGGAGAGAAAGCAGAGAGATGTGAGTGCTCATAATGGCTTGAATGGAGAGAAGAGGAGGTCAACATTTGTTGATGGTGACTGTGATGCATGGGTCTGAGATGTCAATAGGCTAAGGGTGAGTGTGAATGTTGGCTGTTTGGATGGGGATGTGAGGTGCCTGCAGAGAGAGGAGTAGATCTGTAAGGTATGTTGTCCTGAGATGTGCCATGCTGAAGAAAACTGGGCAAGTCAGAATGTGGGGCTTGCACCTGAAAAAGTTACACCACTCACCTGCCATACCCTCCTGAGGTCCTAGACCCTCTTGGTGCACAGTCTCCAGGTTGAAGGGACCACACTCCTGCTGCTGACTTCCTCGGCCACTTTCATTTAGGCCTGTTTGGTTGGAGAGGTTGTCCTCTTCCTCCTATCCTTGTAACAGCTCACCTCATTGCCCCTTGGATCCTACAGCACGACCCCCAAGTAAGAGTGAGACCCAGGGAGCAGCCTTCCCAGGTCTTCTCTCTATTCCTGTGGTAGCTGCAGCCTCAAAAATCCAACTGTTGGTGATCCCTTCTAACCCATGCCATGGTCCCTTTAATTAGAAATCCTTTCTTTGAGAGGATGGACACATCATTCCACCCACCTTCCTGAATTGGTCGGGGTGCCCAAAGGCAGGATTTATTTAGAGATACAGCACTGAAACAGGCCCTTCGGCCCACTGAGTCTGTGCTGACCAACAACCACCCATTTATACTAATCCTACATTAATCCCATATTCCCTACCACATCCCCACCATTCCCCTACCACCTACCTACACTAGGGGCAATTTACAATGGCCAATTTACCTAACAACCTGCAAGTCTTTGGCTGTGGGAGGAAACCAGAGCACCCAGCAGAAACCCACGCGGTCACAGGGAGAACTTGCAAACTCCGCACAGGCAGTACCCAGAACTGAACCCAGGTCACTGAAGCTGTGAGGCTGCAGTGCTAACCACTGTGCCACCCAAGATATTAATGCCACTGCTCTGGGAAAGAACCTCGGCAAAGCCCGGCCATTAGGAAATTGGTTTCCCAACCTAAAAATGGTCCCAACGATTCCAGCAGGAAGTAAGTCCACAATATTCTGCCCATCCTATCAGCTGTCAACACCAACCACTCAGAGGACTCAACTGGATGAAATATTGTAGAGATGATATGATAGAGATCTGTCTATAAGAGAAAATCACTAAATTATGTAATCATGAAAATACTGGTGACAAGCTCAAGCAGAAACACATTTTTCTAACTAGTGGTATCAATGAGGCAGGTCGTGAACATGGAGGATCCAGTCTGTGAAAGCTTGCACCTTGCTATTGCACACTTCTAGCCTGCCACTGTTAAGAGGAATGGGCAATGCAATTAATGTTGCATTTCGAATGAGAATGGTTTAAGTATTAGTTAGAAAATTGTGAGGAGGTGGCGAGAATAGAGGTTGAATGGAAGTGTTGTTAATTGGACGTTACAGCTTCTTTCCTGCTAAGCCTTCCTTTCATCTGTCTTTTTAATTATTTCATTATCATTTTGTACTGCAGTTCACAGTGAAATGACCAATTGTGTTTAAGTGAAAGCTAATTATTAGGACTGAATTATTGTGCAGTTTATTGATCCCTATGGTGGATTAAGGGCTTTAGGTTCGTCTAGACAGAATAGTTAGTGAAATGACAGAGGAAACATATAACACCCTTGGGAAGAATCCCCGCGCTCTGTAAGCAATTAATGCCTGCCAGGTAATGGAATTTAAGTTGATACTAAATTCTGCAGTGCTTTGGCATTTCAACTGCCTTATATACACATTAGCCTAATGAACAAGAGTGCCCGAGTAGGCTTCAAGCACATCAATAAACTGTGGAAGTTTCCCTCTTTTTTCAATCTCATACCATTTGAAAAATGTGTCATTCTCTATTGGATTTTGATGAAAAATGAAATGTGCCATCCATATTGTTTATCTTCGTTCGTTCGTGTCTCTTGATGGATGTGTATTAACAATTTCTATTTCCCAAAGAACTCTAATCTCCCTATGGATGTGAAAAGTATGTGGTGATAAACTAAAAAGAAAATACAGGACTGCTGAGTAAGAAGCCAAACAAGCCATTCATCTCAATCCAGTTCTCTGCAAGTTTAAAAGCAATCCGTCATTATCTTGATGAGCAAGTCACAGCTTGTGTTAACCATACAAACCTTTGCAGCTATTTCGATGAGCGTGTCCTTGAATGGACTAGGAGATCAGACAAAATGGATTTAATGTAGCCCTTTTTCTGATGCAGCTCTAGTTCTCAAGGGCCAATTTTCAATGACTTTCTGGGCAACTTGCCAGTCACAGGACATTTCAAAGCAAAAGCAATGTCTTTTATCCATGCAGAAAAGGCCAATTATACAGCTAAAGGAATACTGTGGTTTGCTAAATACTGGCAACTGAAACTGTTCTTTAGAGCTTACCTCCACTCTTGTGTTGCCAGATCAGTACTACTGATACGCTACTGGTCTTTAGAATCCTCACTGCAGTATGATGATTGTCTTCACTGTATCACTTTTCAGTGAAGATGCTTTTGATTTTTAAAAAAACAAAACAAAAGTAAGTGCAGCATTTTTCACCAAAATCCACCATCATCACGAATATCACTAGTATCACGAATCCACTATTTACAACTTTATCAAATAGCACACCGGTAGAAATGCGTACACAGTATTCTTTCTGATATATTGGGCTGAATTTAAAGAGACCACTGCTGGGACCAGCGGCAGGCCCAGAATTGGTTGCTGTTCGCATCCATCACATGGGCGGCTACCCCACCGCAATCACATGGTGGGTGGCAATTTTGCACACTGGAGATGCCAACCCCCCCAATCACATGGTAGGGATGGGATGCAAGTCGTCGATTACGGCGTCAAATGTCTCCAGAACAGATGCTGGTGCCATAGTTAAAAGCCTGCCAGCCCTGCATTCACTCCTGCCTTAGAGTCAGTGCAGCCTGGTACAGCTTTAAACTTTGCATGACTGGTTCCTGGATCCCCCACCAAGGAGGGCAGAAGACTATGGCCGAGGCAAGAAACAGGTCAGCTCCATGGTTCAGTGATGCCTCCCTGCAGATTCTCTTCCAGGCTGCAAGGGATAGGTGAGAGATTCTCTTCCCCAGCAATAGCAAGAAGATATTCTCCCACCTGACCAAGCAAGACTGGGTGGAGATCGCAGAGGAGGTCAGCAGCTGTGGGGTCACCCAACGCAGCTGAGTGCAGTGCAGGAAGAGGGTCAACGACCTCCTGTGTTCTGACAAGTTGAGTGCTCCATACCACTTGCCTTTTTGGGAACTGCATGTGACCACGTGGGATGATGGGGAGGGTGGCATTACCACGGCGATGGCAAAGGGGCGAGGTTATTACCTCATCCTGACAGATACATGGCTGCATCTTGACCAGAGGCCAGCGTCCTCCGTCACTCACCCCCATTAACTCCCCCGACAGCATTGTCAGCATGAGAAATATCAGATCTCCTGGTGGGGATGAGCAGCTGACATCAGCAGAACTGTCATGTTGATCTCTCTTCCAATCTCTACTATCTCCGTCCTTCCTCTTACTAGACAAGAAGGTCCATAACAGGAAAGAGACGGTCCAGACTGGCGGAGGAGTTCCTGATCTGCGCCCTCTCACTACCAACGAGGAAGAGGCCTTGGAACTGTGCAAGGGCAGCTGTGCAATTTTGGATGGGGAGACTGGAGTCCCTGCACAAGAGAGTGAGGATTGACTTCCATGGACATACTCATTAATGTTGGTGACCCACATCACGTATGGTTGGCATAATGAGATCTGCACAGCCTTAATCACACATGTTTGTGTTCTCTCATGCAGGTTGGCTTGTGCAGGAGACTGTAGCCACAGGGGGACAGTCCTCAACCTCTGAGGAGGAGGATTACTCAGAGGATGCACCATCCCATGATTCTCCTGCACTTTCCACCAGCACAGATACTTACACCACGGTAGATAATCGATCGGCTTTAGAATCAGGGTCACAAGCTGGTGAGAGCACCTCACACATGCCCAAGCAGCTGCCGGAGGCTGAGACAGCTGAGCCCTCCAACAGTTGAAGGACTGTAGGTAGCCAGGCCCATGCTGAGTCCCAGGCTGGTGACGAGCGTCTGGTGTCAACAGCACAGGGCATGCTGGAGTTGCAGAGAGGGGTAAGTCAACATTTGGTGGAGATGCCAGAGGCCATGCGCAGCCATAAGCAGATGCTGGAGGAGTCCATCCATGCGATGAGTGCTGCCATGTCTCAGGCGTGTGAGCACATGGCTTCCTACATCGAGACGTTGGACATCCTCATGAAGAGCCAGATTCCACAGTTGTGTGCAGACCTGTACACCATTGCCTTGGCCATGAACTTAATGCAGCAGTGACAAAGCAAGAGAAGGAACAGGAGCCTGGAGACATCCCCCCGCACCACCCCCCTCATCCTTCTCTGGTGAGCAGGGAGGTTCAGGTGAGCCTTGAAAGAGAGGCTTCCCTCCACAGGTGGGGGACTCCCCTCAGAATGCTCTGAGTGTGGACATCGGCTCCTCAGCCCCTCGACCAGTGAGCCCAGCTCCAGCAGCTGCAATGCCTGAGGAGAGTCCTGCATTCATTGTGGACACCTTCAGGCAACCAAGGCCTTCCTAGCCTCAGGCAGCCAGAGGAAGCCTGCCAAAGCCATCATAAATTTAGTGATTAATTAAGCTCTTTGTGCAAATCATTAACATTCATTGTCTGAAATCCATGTTCCATTGTGCCTTAATTGCAAGCAGCTGACTTCCCCTTTCCACCTCAATGAAATGCCAATGTGACCACAACCCTCATTAACATATGTTCTCCCATGGGCACGATTGTGCATTGCAGCTGGTTGCAAGTCAGGGAACACAAATGGAAAGGAGGCAACAGAATACATGCATGAATTTCATTCATTATTAGATTCTCTGTGAGTGGACATCAGGGTGGCTGGAAATGGGTAATTATAAGGTTGTCTCTTGCCTCCTTTGCATGTCGGTCAACTTGTCTGGCCTCCAGCACCACGTTGTCACCGTCCATTGCTGCTTGTCCCTCTCCCATCTCATCGTCCTCCGCATTGATGGAGAAGTGTCACTCGGGCATCTCATCATCATGTGAGGCCTCCCTCCTTTGCAGTGCTAGACTGTGCAGAGCACAGCAGAGCATCACAATACGTGATACCCTCACTGGGGCATACTGCAGGCCTCCACCAGATCGATTGAGGCAGCGAAATCTCATCTTCAGCAGCCAATGGCCGCTCGATGGTCGCTTCAGTGGAGCCGTGGCAATTGTTGTACCTCTCTTCCACTACATTGCGAGGGTTCCTCACAGGCGTAAGCAGCCATGTCATCAATGGGTAACATTTGTCCCCGAGAATCCATCCCTGAAGATGAGCAGGGAGTCTGAAAAGCTGTGACACCTGGGATTTCTAACTATGTAGGTGCCATGGCTGCTTCCCAGGAAGCAGGCACACACCTGCAGGAAACACTTTTGGTGGTCACAGACCAGTTGAACATTGATTGAATGGAAGTCCTTCCTGTTGATGAAGGCAGCTGGCTGTTCTGTGGAAGTCTTGATGGCCACATGCATGCAATCCATCATACCTTGCATCTGGGGGAATCCAGCGATGGCCCCGAACCCAGTGACCATCTTTGCTTGACTATCAGGGTTGGTCCGATAGCACACATAGTCACCAGCCCTCTTGAATAGGGCATCGGTAACCTCCTTAATGCAGAGGTGGTGGGAGACCCAATACATGTCCCCAGTGGATCCCTGGAAAGATCCAGATGTGTATAACTTTAGTGCCATGGTGATCTTCAGGGCCACTGGCATGGAGTGGCCCCAACTCCCAGATGTCGCAACTCATCCTGCAGTTGGGTGCATAAGTCCAGTGGTGGCCTCCCTGGAGAGCCATAGTCTTCGTTGACAATGGCAGTCAGCCATTTGGAGGTAGCTGATCCGAGTCCAGTACACTCTGTTGCATATGTTGACCCTTCTTAGCATGGCTGGCTGCTATTGCTGTCATCGTGGAGCTTCACGACAGGTGCAGCTGCCTCTTGGCCTTCCCTCCATCCATGGCGCCACAGCACGCCACGGGCCTCAAAAATACAGGGTGTATGAGACCCATGCCAAGTGACTTGTGGGCCTGCAGATCGCTGTTAACGCAGAGACAACCTGCCTTGGCAACTGAGCTTTTGACAATTCTCTCGGCGGAGTCCCTGATGGACCTCAGGGCCCAACCGTGCAGATGGACCAACATCTGTTTGAGCAGTGTGAGCAACCAAACATATCACACAGCAGTTTGGTAACTCTATACTGCCCCCAGTATTCCCCCCCCCCCCCAACCCACACTAAAGCCTTGCAGAGCCCCTGAGACCCTGAACCCCCTTGCAGAGTCCCAGAGACCTCACACCCCCTTGCAGAGGCCCCAAGACCCCGAATCGCCTTGCAAAGCACACAGCAACGCAGTCCGACTATGGTCTCTGAACCACCCACTTCTTCTATGCAGCAATTCTCAGGGCTGCCTCCCCGATGGGGGCAATGTGGCCTCTCACTTCAGTGCCACTAGGTTTTAACGATGGTGAATCCAAAGGCACGAGAGTGCCACCCGCCGTTCACAAAATCAAGGGGCAATCATTAAGTCATAATAAATTATATTTAAATACATTTAAAAGAGTAGTTAAGCAATTTAAAATAGCTTGCTGTCATGTCGGGGCGTCAATGCCCTGATGGAGCTTTCCCACCACTGACAAAATTTGGAACTGACGTCACAACGCTGGATTTCTGGCCAGATGGCTGCAATGCGATTCTTTGCCCTGCCACACCACCATTCCCGCTGCATTAAATTCTGCCCACTATATGCAAACTTTGCTGCATTTAGTAACATTATTTGTAGTTATGGAGCCATTATAGTCATTTACAGCAAAGAAGGAGGCCGTTCGGCCTATTGAGTCCCTAGCGGTTCTCCGCAGAGCAATCCAGTCACTCCCACTCCCCTGCTCGATCCCCTTAGCCCTGCAAGTTTATTTCCTTCAAGTGCCCGTCCAATTTCCTTTTGAAATCATTGATTGTCTTCGCTTCTACCACCCTCATGGACGCGAGTTATTTAAAATTGTTTTCTTAGTGCTTTTCAAGAATATTTCCATGAAACACATTCTTGTCACAACTGATCATCAACCTGCTTTTGTTTCAATGCATTTTAACGTCAGGCATCAGTAAAATAATGTCAGATCCTTGTGCAAACTGCACTTAACCAATGTATTTTTCCATTGTGCGAGAAATTTTTCAAACGCTTATCACTAAATTCAAGGGATTCTAATAAATTGCATGAACTGGAAAACAAATGAAAGCTGTTTGAATCCTTTTCGTGCTGAGATTCTGAAGGATGTGTGATAATGCATGAAAATCTAATTACTATACATATCAAGAGAACAAAACTCATTTTTTCAATCTGTCCTCCAACTTCATTTTAAACTGCAAATCTTGCCTTTCATAGGAATATTCTTTAGCTTTGTTAATTCTTTAAAGAAGTCTTCAAAACTCCATTTTTTATGTTTGACAGAGAATTCTCATACATGGAAGGAAAGGCTTGATTGTCGTGATTTTTTTTAAAAGGCTTTCTTCAGTAAATGTATAACTTGTAAATGATCAAACACAACTAATCTAAGAGATTGACACCTGTACAAAATGAAGACAAATGATGTCTGAAAATCATGTTGGCATTGGGCAAAGGGCAAATATGCAGGTCACAAACAGTTTCTTGACTTAGCAATGTATTTAAATTTGTGGTTTCAAGGTCAAAACCTAGGTTCAGAGCTCAAAGTATCACATTTATCTATTCATAATACTAACTAGACATTCGCTGGTCCACGGTTTTCCACCATTCATTTTAATGAGGCAGAAAAATCATGATCAGGTGAGCCACAAGTGAAAAATCATGGCCAAAATATTTTGGTAGTGGGTGTAATAGTTAGGAACATGGGAAAATAAAGGCCTGGAAAACACTCCAGTGCACTTGGCCGATCCCAAATAAATAACACTTCTCAATTACCCATTCAGATAAGCAAGAAACATTTTTGTCTATTAGCCAGTTTTGTATCCATCCCTTTAATCCCATGCGCTTCAATTTTGCCAATGAGTCTATTATGTGCTACTTTATTAAGGGCCTTTATGAGAGTTCATATGCACAACATGAACTGCACTACCTTCAACAGCAGTCCAAGTGAAAATTAATTTTGTCCAGGATAATGATCTCTAGAAGGTTTCCCATCACCGACATAAGGCTTATTGGCCTTGAAGCTTATCTCTCTCTCCCCTTTTTTTAAACAAGGATGTAATGTTTGGAACCTTCTAGTACTCTGGCCCCATTACCAAGGAAGATTGAAAGATTGCGGCCAGAACCTCCGCTATTCGCACCGTTACTTCCCTCACCAACCTAAGATGTATCCTAAGACTGGGTGACTTTGTTTACATTGAACATTACCAATTGTTTAAGTACCTCCGCTTTATATATTTTTATCCTATCTAATTTTTCTACTTCTTTTACCATGATATTAACAGCATCCTCTTTGAATGAAAACATATACAAAGTACTCATTCAGTACCTCAGCCATGCCCTCTGCCTCCACAAGAAGATTTCCTTTAGGTCGGTCATCGGCCAGCCCTTCCTTTCACTACTCCCTTATATTTTTCCACAACAACAGCCTCTAATGTGTCCCCAGGAAGCCCACTCCACATTTTCATCACCCACTCTACATTTTCATCACCCACTCTGTAAAATAATTGAATCTAAACTATTACTGCATCTTTCCTCTTCTAAGCGGCACAGTGGCGCAGTGGTTAGCACTGCAGCCTCACAGCTCCAGGGACCCGGGTTCAATTCTGGGTACTGTCTGTGTGGAGTTTGCAAGTTCTCCCTGTGTCTGCGTGGGTTTCCTCCGGGTGCTCCGGTTTCCTCTCACCGCCAAAGACTTGCAGGTGATAGGTAAATTGGCTGTTATAAATTGCTCCTAGTGTAGGTAGGTGGTAGGGCATATGGGATTACTGTAGGGTTAGTATAAATGGGTGGTTGTTGGTCGGCACAGACTCGGTGGGCCGAAGGGCCTGTTTCAGTGCTGTATCTCTAAATAAAAAATAAATAAATAAGCTTGAGTTCATATTCTCTGGTTGTAAAGTTTAAGGCAATCACAAATATGCAATTTAATTTCATTTCCTTAAGAATCTTAAACCTTCTTTTCTCCATAATAAATAGTCTCTAACCACTCCACACTGTTCAGATGTCTTAATCAAGTAGGGAATTTTAACCTATGCCACCTGATGGTAAACCGATGGGACCTGATCAGCTGTCTGTACTACATTCCACCTGATTTTCCTTCCCATTCACTTCAACAGAAAGTAAAATCAGGCAGGGTGTAAAACTAAGTTAAAATTGCCCCCAGTTATCAGTTTGGTAGACCTTTACTTTGCATTTGTATAGTGCCTCTGGATATGCTTTCTTACAATTAATTAAGTGTCCTTCTGTAAACAAACACAGAAACCGATTTGTGCAGAGTAAGATCCTGAAAACAGCAAATGACTAAATGAGTAGGTGAAAGTTATGGGGAGACAGTGATGTAGTGGTAATGTCACTGGATTAGTAATCTAGAGGCCCAGACTAATTCCATGGGGACACAGGTTCAAATCCCATCACGGCAGCTGATGGAGTTTAAATTCAGTTAATTAATAACTGGAATTGAGAGCTAGTCTCAGTAATGGTGCCATGAGACTGTCATTGATTGTTGTAAAAACCCACCTGGTTCACTACTGTCCTTTATGGAAGGAAATTTGCCATCCTTAGTTTTATTTTCGGCAGGCGCAGACACGATGCGCTGAATGGTTTCCTTCTGTGCTGTAATGTTTCTATGGTTTTCTATGCTTTTACCTGGTCTGGCATACATGGGATCCCAGACCCAATGTGGTTGACTCTTAACTGCCCTTTGAAATGGCCCAGCAAGCCACTCAGTTGTCGAGGGCAATTAGGGATGGGCAACAAATGCTGGCCTTGCCAGCCACACCCACATCCCATGAAAGAATAAAAAGAAATCTATTTTTAATGATGGAGAATTTTGGCCAGGAGACTCAGAAAAGTCTCTGCTCTTCAACAAATATTGCCATGGGATCTAGCTGAACAGACAAATAGCGCCTCAGTTTAACATCTCATCTGAAACCTTTGCCAACTACAAACTCAAACAACTTTCTTTTTGTCCCCAGTTCCAAATTAAATCCAAATCCAATGAAAAATTTTAATAACAGAATGGCTAGGCTACAGTTAGAGTACTGTTTGCAGTTTTGGGCACTCCATTATAGAAAGGATATTTAAATCATAGAGCATGCAGTGTAGATTTACGAGGATGATACAAGGACTCATAGGGCTGAGTTTTATCATCCCGCCGCTACTGTGGATCAAGATAATACACCGGTCGGGCCCCCCCACAATCACGTGGTGGGAGAGGGCTCTGAGATACTGGCAACAGCGTCAGCTGCCTGTGCACAGGCGTTGCCATCATTTTTAAAGGGTAGTCAGACCTGCCACTAAATTTAAATATTTAAAACAATACCCCACAGTACACCGCAATAAAAATTATCGCTCCTCCCCCCCAATAACACTTACAGATAATAGTTGCCCTCTCCCCCCCTCACCCCCACAAAAAGCTTACATGCAAGACTTGACCTTCCCCCACCAAATTGTTCAAAGTGCAGAGGTCACCCCAACACCCCCTCTCATACACTATTAATGCACATTTGTCCCTATACCCCCCCCCAACTAAACTGAAAATTCGAAGTTCCCCCCTTCCCCACCTCTGTGGCGCCAGCTTTCCCTGGACTGGAAAGTGGAAAGTGAAGGGGCATGAGTGCCGGCTGCCGCACGGAAGATCCCAAGCAGTAGGTAAGATCACTGACAACTTTATTTAATTATATTAATTTTCTTAACTTTACATATTCAAAGTCAGGTCCCGTCGCCCAGCAACGATGGTGGGGGTAGGTGGGCGGCTGCCACCACACAGCCTTGCCGCAGCCAGGAAGTTCGGACCCGGCACTCCCAGCATCAGGCTCCGTGGACGGCTGCTGCCGGTACACTCTTCTGGCGCTCCCCTCCCGCAACGGATCCTGAAGTCGGGACTTCAACAAAATCCAGTCCAAAGAGTCATACAGTCATAGAAACATTTACAGCACAGAAGGAGGCCATTTGGTCCATCAAGTCCATGCCAGCTCTCTGTAGAGCTATTCAGTCAGCCCCACTCCCCTGCTCCATCTCCATAGCCCTGCAAGTTTATTTCCTTCAAGTACCCATCCAATTTCCTTTTGAAATCATTGATTGTTTCCTCTTCCACCACCCTGGTGGGCAGCGAGTTCCAAGTCATTACTTCTCGCTGCATAAAAAAAATTCTTCCTCATTTTCCCCTTGCAACTCTTGCCCAAAACCTTCAATCTGTGTCCCCTAGTCCTTGTACCATCAGTTAATGGGAACAGTTTTTACTTGTCTAACTTACCTAAGCCTGTCATAATCTTGTACACCTCCATCACATCTCCGTTCAATCTCCTTTATTCCAATGAGAACAAGCCCAGCTTTTCCAACCTAACCTTGTAACAAAAATCCTCCATCCCTGGAACCATTCTGATAAATCTCCTTCACATCATTCCTATAACAAACAATTTTTATATGGAGAGTTCAGATACAGGTACTCTTTCCATTGGAGCTGAAGGAGGTAAAAAGAAGAACTAGAAGAGATTTTTAAATTTATCATGTTTTGATGGAGTCAACACGTAGAAAATATTTCCTCTGACTGGTGAGTCAGTGACAAGATGTCATAAATTTAAAATTGTCGCTGAGAGGGTAAGGAGAACCATTAAATTAAATTTCTTTACATAAAAACTTGTTTGAGAATGGAATGCTTTGCCACAGGGAATATTAGAGGCAGGGGCCTTTGCATTTCTTTTGAAAGAGAAAGTGCATAAACATTTCAAGCAGAGCACGATATAGGGCTATGGAGAAACAGTGGGGAAGTGGGATAAGTTTTGAATTGTGCTCGCAAAGACATAGGTCAAGTACAATGGGGTGAATGGCCTCCTCCTAGTGCCGGAAAATTCTATGGTTCTTCTAAATCATTTATATACACTATGAACATGAATGCCCCTACTCTGATTTCTGTGACACCCCCCCTAGTGAATAGTTGCTATGTCGACAAAGCTCCATTTGCAACAACCCTTTGCTTCTTTGATTTAGCCAATTTTCATTCCACCTCAGAAAGTCTCTTTTTCATGCCTGTCTATGTTGCGGATTAATCACTTGTGTGGCATGTTCTAAAATGCTTTGCTGAGATCTAAATATATCACATTCATACATTGTCAGCAAGGTGCAACATTTCCTCGATGAGCTCTAGTAAATCTGTTCAGCAACATAAATCAAAGCTGACTCTGTTTTACCACACCCCACTTATTTTAAGATATCTTCTAATACATAACCTACAAAGGATATTAGGCTTACTGGTTGTTTTCTTTGGAACAGAGAAGGCTGAGGGGAGATTTAATTGCAGTCTATAAAATTATGGGGAGCCTAGATAAAGTGGATAGGAAGGACCTATTTCCCTTAGCAGAGCGGTCAATAACCAGGGGGCATAGATTTAAAGTAATTGGTAGAGGGATTAAAGCGTAGTTAAAGATAATTTTTTTCACGCAGAGGGTTGTGGAGCCTGGATCTCAGTGTCTGAAACGGTGGTAGAAGCAGAAACCCTATTGCATTTAAAAGGTACTTGGATATGCACTTGAAGTGCCATTACCTATAAGGTTACAGACAAAAAGCCGGAAAGAAGGATTAGGCTGAATAGCTCTTTTTTGGCTGGCACAATGGGCCAAATGGCCTGTAGAGTGTAAATTTCTATGATTTTGGTCTCTAGTTTCTTGGGTTGTTGGTAAGGGGCTTGAAGGGCTGGATGGCATACTCCTGTTTCTATGTTTTCAATATTGTTTTTCGGTTAACAACTTTCCAATCCTTGGGCACATGAGTTAGTTAAGGACAGCCAGCATGGATTTGTAAAAGGTAGATCATGCTTGGTTAAACTAATTGAATTTTTTAATGGAGTAACAGAGAAGGTTGGTGAAGGAAATGAGATGGATGTCATATGTATGGATTTTAAGAAAGCCATTGATAAGGTACCACAGAAAAGGCTGATTAACAAATACGAGGCTCATGGAATTTTTTTAAAATGGCTTAAGGACAGAAAACAGCGAGTTGAGGTAAATGGCTTTTTTTCAGACTGGAGAATGGTAGACAGTGGTGTTCCCAAAGGATCAGTGTTAGAACTACTGCTTTTTTGTGATATGTATAAATCACTTGGATCTTGGAATACAGAGTAGAATTTCAAAATTAGCCGATTTTTAGTTGGAAAAGCTGGGGTTGTTCTCCTTGGAGCAAAGGAAATTGAGGGAAAATTTGACAGAGGTGTACACAATTATGACTGGCTTAGATAAGGTAGACAAGGAAAAGCTCTTCCCATTAACTGATGGTACGAGGACTAAGGGACTGTTATGGTCAAGTGAGGAGGGGTCGAATAGCTTCCCTCTTTTCCCTCTCCTAGTTTGACCACAACAGGTTTAATTCTTTTTTTAAAGTAGATGTACTGGCCAATTCAGTAGGTGTTTGATTACTTACTTGCTATGATCATAACACGAAACAATCGGACAGGTTTCCTTGAGTTTAACAAAGAAAGAGGTTAACTTTATTGTACTTAAACCAAACTAATTAAAATAATAAACTACGCACTAACTTTCACATGCACACACACACTAGAGGTTCACTCACACAAATAGGTTACAGTGTGGGGAAGGGTAGATTGGTTGAGTTAGAGCCCACAGAAAAAAAAGGTATACAGTGGAGTTTGGTGATTCGGCTGGCTTCTAGCTAAATCCGGTGGTTCTGAGGCTTTTAGTTTGAAGAGATAGATGACGGATTCGGTGGGACTCTTGGAGACAGTGATGTGGATGATTTCCTCCAAAGGGGTTTCTGATTGTAGCTGATGTATGCAGAAGTGGTTAGTCAACAGGCAGGGTTTGTAGCTTGCCAGCTGGAATGGAGAGAGAGAGAAAGAGGGAGGGTCTGCACGTGTCAGAGTCCAGATGCTTCTGCTTGCTGTTGCAGAGAAACAGCAGCTTAAAACCACATATGGGGGAGGGGGGGGGGGCTTGTCACATGACAGTCACCCAGTGTTTCAAGCATGATAGTTAGCAGTGTATTTCTTCTTGCTAAAAGAAACAAGCAATTCCCTCAAACTTCCTGGGTCTTGGTTCTTCCTGGGATAAACAGACATTTTGTCTTCACCGCACAAGACTTGCAATGTAGGATACAGGGTTACAAATTAGGTGGCCATCTTACGCTGCTAGCAAAGTCATCTTTTATCTGTTCTTTTTGAAAATTTCTTTTAAAAATATAAATTCAGATCCTTAGTTAGTGGATTAAAGAAAATGATCATTCAACAAAGCATGTTGGCGTGACAGGGACACAGATAGAAGGTTTTGGGCAAGAGATGCAGGGGAATGTGAGGAAAAACATTTTTACACAGCGAGTGGTAATGACTTGTAACTCGCTGCCCACAAGGATGGTGTAAGCAGAGGCAATCAATGATTTCAAAAGGAAATTGGATGGGCACTTGAAGGAAATAAACATGCAGGGCTACGGGGATCAAGCGGGTTATGGATCTGACTGGACTGTTCCACAGAGAGCTGTCATGGTTTCAATGAGCCAAATGGCCTCCTTCTGTGCTTTATATGCTGGGGGAGACAGTGGCGTAGTAGTAATGTCACTAAATTAGTAATCCAGAGGCCCAGGCTAATGCCCTGGGATCGGGATTCAAATCCCACCATAGCAGCTGGTGGAATTTAAATTAAATTAATTAATAAATATCTGAAATGGAAAGCTAGTCTCAGTATTGGTGCCATAAAACTATCATTGACTGTTGTAAAAACCCATCTGGTTCACTGATGTCCTTTAGGGAAGGAAATCTGGCGTCCTTACCTGGTCTGGCCTACATGTGACTCCAGATCCAATGTGGTTGACTCCTAACTGCCCTCTGAAATAGCCTAGCAAGCCATTTATTTGCCAAGCGCATTTAGGGATGGGCAACAAATGCTGGCCATGCCAGTGATGCCCACATCCCATGAAATTTTTTTTTTAAAATGACTCTATGACTGCACTCAGTTTTATTGATCTGGTAAACATAGAGGCAAGAATGTATCTGATTTCACAAACCACTTTAAGTACTCCTGTGTGACATCTAACAGGTCTAATTGGGCCCGATGTTTTGTTACCTTTTAACATTTTCAACCAATCACTTTATCTGAAATAATATTTTCCAAAAATATTTTAGTAGTTTCTGGGCCCATCCACCAGAAAATCAACTTCCTTGTTGGAGAGACTGTCCGTGCTTTCTTTCATGAACACAGGAAATATAAAATCATTTAAGCTATTTGCTGTCCCATGGTCACCCAATAGCAGGTCATCATTGGGATCTATCAATAGCCCAAATACTTCTGTTTTTATTTGCTTGCTGCAAAATTGTTTTTGGAATGCCTGACACTTCTTTTAATAGTCACTGCTGCCTAACATCATTTTCTACTACAGAAGCAAAATGCTGAGAATATTGGAAATCTGAAATAAAAACAGAAAATGCAGGAAATTCTCAGCAGCTCTGGCATCATCTGTGGAGAGAGAAACAGAGTTATTGTTTCAGGTTGATGACTTTTCATCTTTTTGCCTGACCTGCTGAGTATTTCCCATATTTTCTGTTCTTATCTCATTTTCTGCTGTTCCTCTCCTACCGAGTATTTTAAACTTCTTTACTTTGCTTTTATATTCATTTCGGTTACCCCACACCAACCATTACTCTTTACTTTGAAGTTAATTTGTTAAAATAATGAAACTTTGGGATTTTAACATCAAAGCTGGGGTGAAAGTTCTTGCTGTGAGGTTCAGTGGCCCCACAAGCACTACCAGTATTGTTCTGTGTGGTACAAGGCGTAACAAGGTGTAAAAAACCTTGCAGACTGGTTCAAGTTCATTTGGTGATTTTTCCTACTTCTGAGGTGGAGTGCTTTGCCATCGCAAAATAATTCTCCTTTTACACAAATAATCCAAATGTTGCTTAGTTGTGACTTTTACATTCAGTTTCTAGATCTTTGCAAACACAAAACAACTTCCTATAGATAATCTGAAATTGAAAATAGTCCACCTGGGCAGTTTTTTAAAGGCGACTTCAGAGATGTCACCATATGCATTTTTTAAATACCAGTGGTCCTGAAATATCAGCTAGATATGGATAATAACAGATTTTTAAATGTTCATCATCACTTCCAGAAAATCCTTCTCTGGTATATAACCTGGTATTTTTGCGATTTAATTCCAGCTTTTTTTAAATGATTAACCCTTCTGCAAGATTTATTTGAACCAATCCTCTGGCAACCCACGGTGTAAATAACTAATTCTCCTAACTCCCCCTTTCATTTTGTTAATGATGATTTTAAATTAATGATCTCTAGTTAGTGGACCACCAACCAGTACTTTTTTCCCCCAACTTATCAAAACCCATTAATAATTTTGAATGCAAAATTGTTGGTACTTCCTAAAAACAGCCATTACATCTGCTTTTCTTTAATTTGCTTTCAACTGAATTGGTGCTGCAGTTCTGACATTTTTGGTTGTATAATGGGATGAATAGTAATACAATCTTATAATTGTCTAGAACTCTGATGAAGCTTTTCCAGTTGCTAATTAGATTAACTACCATCTCTATTTTTGCTCTTCTAAATAACTTTTGGTTTGATAGTCACCCATAGCAGAATGCAGCTAACCCAAACCTGTGTTTCCTTTTTTGTCAAGACCGTTCAGGATCTTATATACTTCAATTAAGTCTCCCCTCACCCTTCTAAACTCCAGTGAAAACAAGCCCATTCTGTCCAAACTTTCCTCATAAGACAACCGTTCATTCCAGGTATCAGTCGAGAAAACCTCCTCTAAACTATCTCCAACATATTCACATCCTTCCTTAAATAAGGAGTCCAAAACGGCACACCATATTCGAGATGTGGTCTCACCAATGCCCTGTATAACTGACGCATAACATCCTTACTTTTATATTCAATTCTTCTCATAATAAAGGAGAGCCTCCTTTATTATCTGCTGTACCTGCATACTAACTTTTGTGACTCATGCGCGAGAACACCTAGATCCCTCTGCACCTTGGAATTCTGCAATTGTTCTTCATTTAAGTAATACTCTGCTTTTCATTCTTCCTGCCAAAGTGAACTACTTCACATTTTCGCACATCATACTCCATCTGCCAGATTTTTGCCCGATCACTCAACCTGTGTATATTGATCTGCAACCTCCTTATGTTCTCTTCACAACAAACTTTCCTACCTATCTTTGTGTCATCTGCAAATGTAACTACCATGCCATCTCTCTCCTCATCTAAGTCATTGATATAAATTGTAAAAAGTTGAAGCCCCAGCACAGACCCCTGCGGGACTCCACTCATAACATTCTGTCAATCAAAAAAGGACCCATTTCTGCATACTCTCTGTTTTCTGCAAGCCAGCCAATCTTCTATCCATGCTAATATGCTACCCCCTACACCATGAACTCCAACTTTGTGCAATAACCTTTTATGTGGCACCTTGTCAAATGCCTTCTGGAAATCCAAGTCGAGTATGTCAACGGGCTCCCCTTTATTCACAGCACATGTCACTCCTTCAAGGAACTACAAAAAAATGATTGAACATGATTTCTCCTTCACAAAATCATGCTGACTATTCCCGATTACCTTAAGTTTTTCTAAGTGCCCAGCTACAACCTCCTTAATGATCGATTCTAACACCTTCCCCATGACAGACATCAAGCTAACTGGCCTATAGTTACCTGTTTTCTGCCTCCCCCACTTTTTCAATAGAGGGGTTATATTTGCTATTTTCCAGTCTGAAGGAACCTTTCCAGAATTAGTAAATTTTGAAAAATTAACACCAATGCATCTACTACCTCATTAGC
Organism: Heterodontus francisci; assembly: GCF_036365525.1. Lineage (NCBI taxonomy): Eukaryota > Metazoa > Chordata > Chondrichthyes > Heterodontiformes > Heterodontidae > Heterodontus > Heterodontus francisci. The sequence goes on from NC_090374.1 coordinate 71,011,053, forward strand.
CACCTCTTTTAAGACCCTAGGATGAAGCCCATCAGGACCCGAGGACTTGTCAGCCTGCAGCTCCATCAGTTTGGTCAGTACCGCTTCCCTGGTGATTGTAATTTCACCAAGTTTCTCCCTTCCACCTACTCATTTACAGCGATTACGGGAATGTTTTTTGTATCCACTATAGTGAAGACAGAAGCAAAATATTTGTTTATTGCGTCTGCTACTTCCTTATTATCTACTATTAACTCCCCTTTCTCACTCTCTAGAGGACCAACACTCACTTTACTTACTCTTTTCCTTTTTAAATACCTATAGAAACTCTTGCTATCAGTCTTTACATTTCTAGCTAGCTTCCTCTCATACTCTAATTTCTTTCTCCTGATTAACCTTTCAGTCATTCTGTGCCGTTCTTTATATTCTGACCAATCATCTGAACTGCCACTCATATTTGCGTAATTATATGCCTTTTCCTTAAGTTTGATGCTTTTCTTAACTTCTTTAGTTAACCATGGATAGTGGGTCCTCCCCTTAGAATTTTTCTTTATAGTAGAAATATACTTATTCTGAGTATTCTGAAGTATCCCCTTAAATTTCTGCCACTGCTCTATCTTCAAGCCTAGTAACCCAGTTCATGTCAGCTAGCTCAGCTTTCATGCCCACATTGTTGCCCTTATTTAAATTTAAAATACTAGTCTTAGACTCACTCCTCTCTTTCAAATTGGATGTAAAATTCAATCATATTGTGGTCGCTGCTACCTAGAGGTGCCTTTACTCTGAGATTATTAATTAGTCCTGTCACATTACACAATATGAAGTCTAATATAACCTGCTCTCTGGTTGGTTCCAGAATGTGCTGCTCTAAGAAACTATCTTAAATGCATTCTATGAACTCCTCATCCAGGCTACTATTGCCAATCTGATTTTTCCAGTTTATATGTAGCTAAAATCACATCATGTCGTTTGCTTGATCTGAGCAAGATGCTTGTATGCCAGATTCAATACCTCTGCTTGTCAATGACTTCCAGAGCATGTTGTGTTGTTGCTTCTTGTTGAATCTGGAAGATTTCATGCGCTGTACTAACATCATCAACTTCCTTCAAACGAAGTGCACCTATCTACAGCATGTGGGTGATGTGCATCTGCTTCACGTGCTTGTACTTCACTTCCAAGTGAGATCTCTGCAACTGAAGTAACATCCTTTGCAAATGTTTTGGAGCAGATAGAAGTGGTTTGAGAAAGGTGCTTTGACGTGGCTTGTGGTCTGACTCCACCATCACTTTCTCTCTCTGGTTGAAATGCTCACAAGAAAAGACAATAGCCAGACACTCTTTCTTGTTCTGTGCATAACAGCATTCAGTTTGCGTTAATGCCCTGGATGCAAATGCAACTGGTTCTCCTTGCTGCATGAGAGTTGCTTGCAGTCCTGTTTCATTGGTATCACACTGCAGGGTGACTTCCTCCTTGACATTATAGTATCTCAGCACTGGTGTTGTCGTCACTAGTTGTTTGATGTGAGTGAAAGCTACTTTTTTGTTTCGTGCCCCAATGCCACTCAACATCTTTTGCAGTGCGCTTGTGTAGAGGTTCACATTCTGACGACAGATTGGCCAAGAACTTGGCTAGGTAGTTCACAAATCCAACAAATCTTTGAGCTGCCTTCGCATCTATTGTTGCATCTCTGCTACAGCTCACACCTTATTAGGATCAGGGCAAAGTCCTTTAGCTGTCAGTGCATGTCCTATGTACCTGGCTTCAGTCATCTTCAGCTGCAACTTTTTCTTGTTCAGCTTTAGGTTCATCTGGCAAGTTCTCTCTCGCAGACTCACTAGATTCCGATTATGGTTTGCAATGGCTTCACAATCGCTTCAACCCCTGGTAGACCATTGACTATCTCATGCTGTCTGTATTGGTACTCTTCCAGAGCAGAGGAAATGCCAAACAACATGCGCAACCATCTGTACCTCCCAAATGGTGTCCAGAAAGTAGTCAGAAAGCTACTGCTTTCATCCACCTTCACTTGCCAGTATCAATTCTTAGCATCTCGGGTAGTAAAGACCTTTGCCTTAGTAAGTTGAAGCAAAATCTCTTCAATGGTTCCATAGGATAGTGAGATCTCTTCAAAGCTTTATTATGGTCCTTTGGCTCTATCTGTCCAGGTTTTATTACTGCTACCAGGCAGTCTATTCAGCTATTCAAGATAGGGAAATGGCCACATTCATGTAATTCTGATATATATAAGTTTTATAAAATTAACCAACTACTATTTAGGTCAATGAGCATTTAAGAAAATAGAAAGATGCTAGTCGCAGATTTCACTGAGCCTTCGTGATCAGACGTTTGCTGTGGTAAACTTCAGTTTTCTGTTCACCCTTTTGCACAATGTTGCTGGTTTCAGCTTTTCAGCAACTGAGGCATCTTCTTGTTGCAGAATGCTACAGCTTGTATTATATATGGATTTTCAGATTTTTTGCTGCTTTTCCCCCCTCATTTGTCCTATTTGCTCTGTGACCTTGTGAGCTCTGCGTTTTTCCCCACAGTAAAGATTACTGAAGCAGCAAAGGGAGAGAGAAAATATAAGTGTTTGTAACATATTTTCATTTTTTAAAGAATTTTATTTTTCCCAATTGATACAGATGAAGCAAATTTTGAATAATTTATCCTATCACAGGCTTTCAAGATTTTGGATATATAACTGCTTGTGGTTCTTATTTATAGGCAGTGAGTCTTCTACCTACAGATGGTGTTTGTGGACTATGGTCCACAGTTGCGATATGTCTTCTATCTTTTTATGGATTATTAGTTATTTGATGGTCCATAGTTGATCAACAGCCTGCACAATTTTCATTTCAAGTTCTTTATGCTTACTGCTCTGAAATTTTTCTGACTGATGAGAATGGTTACAGATATACTACAGAAATGGGAGTTGATTTATGAAAGATCCTACTTGCTGCCTCCTGCCTTCTCACTTTCACTCCATGGAAAACAATATGCCTTGAAAATAAAAGAATTGTAAAAAAAAAACTTTGAAGTAAACAAAATAATCCCTTTTCTGACATCTTGTTGAAAAAATGCTGCCTCTTGCCTTTGTGGTTTTTCTTCCAATGTTCCAGCAACACTAAGGTGCAAATATAATATGAGCAATCTTATTTTATCTAATATAGAAACAATGGAACAACAGTAGGCCATTGAGCCCCTCGAGTCTGTTCCACCATTCAATTAGATAAAGGCTGATCTGTATCTTAATGCTATTTATCCACCTTGGTACCATAACCCTTACAACTCTTGCCTTACAAAAATGTGTTAATCTAATAAGAATATAAGACTTTTCAGAGACAGGAAATGGTCATTAGGCCTAAACAAGTCTATCCATTTTCATAAATCAACCCCACCCCACCTGCCCTGCATTTCACCATATTCATCAGTCCTTTCTCTCTCTTCAAAAACATAATCAATTCTCCTGCCTGCTTCAATGCCTTTGCTGCTAATTTCATCTCTACCTCTGCTTCTGCCACTGCAAACCTGTCTTCCAGAACTCCCTGTCTAATACTTTGTGCCTTGCCACATCCTTCTCTGCTGTAAAAAAAGCTATTGCATACTCATCTTTTTGACGGTCCTTTTAGTGTTTTTTACCCCTCTTGCTCAGCATCTACTGTTTTTTCCCTTCATAATATAAAGCATTTTGAGACATCTCCCTGTAAGAGTGCTATAGAAATAAAAGTTTTTGCTGTGATTTATTTCACAACTCTGATAAAATGGTTTTACTTAACTCTTGTACTTACTCCTAATTTCCTACTTATTAACTTGTGTACCTTGGTGTTTTAACCTTTCACTGTAGTGAATCCTTTGTCCTTTTCTATTTTGTCAGTTCCTTTCAACCTTGAAAGTTTCTTTTTTATTATGTTGAAACCACCTGTTTTCCAAAGACAACAAACTTAACTGGCTTAACCTCACAATTTGAAGCGTCACGCTTGTAGTACCTGAAAAAAACTCATATTCTTCCTGCATAAAATAAAAATAAGGTGGAAAGGTGTGTATACCTTTGTGAGTTAGTGTGAGAGAATAGGAGTTGTGAAGAAGACATCAAAGGAAGGATTTGACTTGCAGCTGCTGCTCTTGGAAGATTAACATGATATAAAGTATAAAGATATTTTGGTAAAAAAAAGGTGTTTGTGCAACAATGGTTATCCTCATATTATTGTACATACCTGAGTGTTGGAACATGAGAAAACGTTGATGAGTGAAAGGTGCTAGCAGCAAAGATGAGTTGCTAGAAAGAAATACTGGGCATATCCAGGATGTAAAGAATCAAGAATGATATAATAAGAACATAGCTCGGACAAGAAACTGTTGTGTATTGTTGTAGCATAGATCAAGTGTTGTCTACAGAAGTCTCGGAGTTTTTGTAGGACAAAAGAAAAAATTGTTTATGATAACCTAATACCCATGTGACTATGACATTGTTATGAAAGTGATTCTGTTGCTGTTGAAATATTTTTTGAGGAATTCAAAGTCAAACTGAAGAAATGTTGGACCAGTTTTTTTCAAGAGAGTCATCAAGAGGACACTGCAAGAACTGGTTTGGCAACAATGTTTACTGGTTTTCACATGACTCAAGTTAAAAATAGAACAGAAACCCTGGTAACTAGGGACGATGTGTGCAGAGAAGTGACAGTTATGTGCTCCTTGATAGGACACCCTGGGGAGCAGCCGCACACACCTGAGAGAGCAGAAAACTCGCAAGCTTTTTGTTGTAGTGTCAGTGTTTACCTTCTGGAATGAGGACCAAACTTAGCACCTAAAATAAAAACAGAAAGTGCTGGAATTATTCAGCAGGTCAGGCAGCATCTGAGGAGAGAGAAACAGAGTTAACATTTCAGTTTGTCAGCAGTAGTTACTTGTATTGTGCTTGCTGTATATTGGATTTGCTTCACATCATTGCAAAGATGAAGATGAATACGTTGTTCAAAGTCTTTTTTTGTTCTGCTCATTCATTCATTCAACTGAGTTGTTTATATCTACTTCGCAGTCCCAATCACTTCGATGATAGGCAAGTAAAATTATTGTCAGCAGCAATAAAATAGAAGATTATTGCCACAAAATTGGGCTATGAGCACCCGTAGTTCTGGTTAACGTTTCAGGTCTGTGACGTTTCATGGGCATGGGGAAGAGAACAAAGGGAGAGGTGTTTGATAGGGCGGAAGGCAGGAGAGATTAAGTAACAAACCTGTCCTGGGACAAAGGCAAAGAGTGTGTTAATGCTAATGGTGAAAGACAAAGCATTAGTCCAGAGAGAATGTTAATAGCAGAATAATGAGCAGCTCTGACTACATGAAAAACAAGAATATGGTTAAAAAATAAAATAAAATACAAAAATATAAAGTTAGCGCCCGCTGCTGAAGAAGTGTCAGGGAGGAAGAAACCAGATCCTTGCTGAATGTTTGAAGAGTCAAGCCTGCAGAAGGAGAAGAGAATTCTCAAGGAAGGAGAGAAGACCACAACCCAGCTTAGCTTTCCAGCACCTCTCTCAAATACCCTGAGAAGTCCACTGTAACAACTCATATCATCTCCTGTCTTTGAACAAAGGCCTGCTAAATTAATTCTCAATGCCACCTGAAAAGAGCTGTTCTAAAAGATCTCAGTGACCCGTATACGTGTACTCGGAGGCTAGATTGTAGGCCAGTTTTGGAACACAACATATCTCATCTGCTGTTTTCTTCAAGAATGAGCAAGTATTCAGCCCATGTGTTTTTTTGTATGTAACAGAACTCTGAACAAATATCCCCTTCATTTTTACGGTTAATCGGTGTATAAGTGTATGTGTGTGTATGTGTGTGTGAGTGTGAGGGACTAAGGTGTGTTTATGCTTTACTTCATTACTGGTTAAGATTTATTTTATAATAAACTGATAATTTTGTTGTTCTTTAAAGAAACCTGGTTAGTGTGTTTTATTCTGGGAAAAATAAAGAATATGATTGACCCGATAGGTAAGTGGGAAATTTTAACTCGATGTTGTGACCTGGGGAGAAGTGGAACTAGAATAAAAATTAAAAATAAAAAAGAATGAAATCGGTCGGACCACCCGGCATCGACCTAGGCACTGAAAATGACAACGACAAACCCAGCCCTGTCGACCCTGCAAAGTCCTCCTTACTCACATCTGGGGGCTTGTGCCAAAGTTGGGAGAGCTGTCCCACAGATTAGTCAAGCAACAGCCTGACATTGTCATACTCACAGAATCATACTTTACAGACAATGTCCCAAACGCTGCTATCACCATCCTCGGGCATGTCCTGTCCCACCAGCAGGACAGACCCAGCAGAGGTGGCGGCACACTGGTATACAGTCAGGAGTGAGTTGCCCCGGGAGTCCTCAAATCGACTCCGGACCCCGTGGAGTCTCATGGCATCAGGTCAAACATGAACAAGGAAACCTCCTGCTGATTACCACCTTTTTTTTAATACATTCATGGAATGTGGGCATCGCTGGCTAGGCCAACATTTATTGCCCATCCCTAATTGCCCTTGAGAAGGTGGTGGTGAGCTGCCTTCTTGAACCACTGCAGTCCATATGAGGTAGGTACACTGACAGTGCTGTTAGGAAGGGAGTTCCAGGTTTTTGACCCAGCGGCAGTGAAGGAACGGCTATATAGTTCCAAGTCAGGATGGTGTGTGGCTTGGAGGGGTACTTGCAGGTGGTCGTGTTCCCATGCATTTACTGCCCTTGTCCTTCTAGTTGGTAGAGGTCACGGGGTTGGAAGGTGCTGTCTAAGGAGCCTTGGTGCGTTGCTGCAGTGCATCTGTTGCCACTGTGCGTCAGTGGTGCAGGGAGTGAATGTTTTTGGATGGAGTGTCCATCAAGCGGGCTGCTTTTTCCTGGATGGTGTCAAGATTCCTGAGTGTTGTTGGAGCTGCACCCATCCAGGCAAGTGGAGAATATTCCATCACACTCCTGACTTGTGCCTTGTAGATAGTGGACAGGCTTTGAGGAGTCAGGAGGTGAGTTACCCGCTGCAGGGTTCCTAGCCACTGACCTGCTCTTGTAGCCACGGTATTTATATGGCTACTCCAGTTTAGTTTCTAGTCAATGGTAGTCCCTAGGATGTTGATACTGGGGGAATTCAGCGATGGTAATGCCATTGAATGTCAAGAGAAGATGGTGAGATTCTCTCTTGTTGGAGATGGTCATTGCCTGGCACTTGTGTGGCACGAATGTTACTTGCCACTTATCAGCCCAAGCCTACATCTAACTAGCCTGGTTGCATCGCGTACTCGTAGTCATTAACAGAATTAGAGTTTAAGGTTAATAAACTTCAATAAACTCAAATTGTAAGGAAGTAAAGCTGGTAACAGGAGGTAGAAAAGTAGCAAGTGACATTAGAAGACAGGCGAAACAAAGGCAAGTGGCAACTAGGCTTAGAATGCAGAATAATGTCAAGAAGACAAGGTGAAGGGCACTGTACCTGAATGCACGCAGCATTTGCAACAAGGTAGATGATTTAAAAGCCCAAATAGAGGTAAATGGATATGATCCAATTGCCATAATGGAAACATGGCTACAGGGTGACCAAGACTGGGAACTGAATATTCAAGGATATTTGACATTTAGGAAGGATAGGCAAAAAGGAAAAGGAGGTGGTGTTGCGCTGATAATAAGGGATGGGATCAGTACATTAGTAAGGGAGGATCTCAGGTTGGAAAAACAAAATCTGGAATCTCTTTGGGTGGAGTTAAGAAACAGCAAGGGGCAGCAAACATTGGTAGGAGTTGTTTATAGGCCACAAACAGTAGTGGTAGTGTGGGGCATGGCATTAATCAGGAGATTAGAGAAGCATTTAGCATGGGTAATACAGTAATCATGGGTGACTTCAATCTGCATATAGATTGGGTTTAGCTAATAAGCACAAATGCTGTGGAGGACCAGTTTCTGGAGTGTGTTAGGAATGTTTTTCTGGAATAGTATGTTGAGGAACCGACTAGAGAACAGGCTATTTTAGATCTGATGTTACGACCAGGTGAGAAAGGTGTCTATGGGTCTTTTACTGTCTTCACCTGGTCTTACTGTAACAGGGTTTAATTTTTAAACACACTATTTTGAGCTCCCCCTTGGTGAATCCTTGTTCACCACTTTCCAATTATAAGGCAAAGAAATGAGCATAAACAGGCTTTCTTAGATTTAAAGAAGAAAAGTGAAATTTATTAAACCTTAAACTTAAACTCTAATTCAGTTAATGCCTACAGATACACCCCATGCCCCACGCATGCATGCATGCATATGCGATACACATATGCAAATAGGGACAGAAAAGAGCAGAAGAAAAAATAAAGTAGAGAGGTTTGAGGCAATATCAGAAGAGTTTCTTGTTACTGTGCTTCGAGCTCACTGTAGTCCTTTTGTAGGTAATTATTGCTTTTCGCTGGGGCCCAGTATTCTTCTTAAACCTTGTCCACTATAGGAGACTTTTCTCTCTTGGGGTTCATGTGTCTTCAATGGGTCTTCAGTTCCATGAGAAAGAGATGGGAGCAGACAGGAGAGAGATGTTCTCAGTCCAGGAGCAAACAGCTTTCTGAGTTCTAAAACTCTGTGGCAAGTTCAAATTCAAAAAAACTCCAACTGTCAGTTAGTCATGTGACTAAACTGGGTCTGACCACGTCTGTTTGTGTATTCGGCATCTTAGCAGTTAACCTAGAATGCTAGCCTCCCCACCTTCAACGTCTGTTAATCAAAAGTCCATTGTGAATTAAATTAGAGCAGGGAGTGGCCCCTTTGTCCATTCCAAGTACTGTCTGTTACTATGCAAATGTCTTTCCAGTCAGGTGCTTGGCAATCCCTTGTAATAGGCCTTCTTTTCTTCCCAGCAGCAATTTTAAGAGTTAATGTTCATGTAGTGAGTGGGCAAGAATGTGGCAGATGGAATATACTGTGAAAAAATATGAGATTATCCACTTTGGTAGGAGGAATAGATGTGCAGAGTATTTCTTAAATGTTAAGAGATTAGAAAGTCTAGATGTACAAAGGGACCCGTCAATAAGTCACTGAAAGCTAACATGCAGGTGCAGCAAGCAATTAAGAAGGCGAATGGTATGTTACCCTTATAACAAGAGGATTTGAGTACAGGAGTAGTGAAGTCTTGCTTCAATCGTATAGAACCTTGGTTAGACCGCACCTGGGGTACTGTGTGCAGTTTTGGTCCACTTACCTTAGGAAGGATATTATTGCCATAGAGGGAGTGCAACGAAGGGTCACCAGACTTGTTCCTGGGATGGCAGGACTGTCCTATGAAGAGAGATTGGGGAAACCTGTATTCTCTAGAGTTTCAAAGAATGAGAAGTGATCTCATTGAAAGCTACAAAATACTTAAAGGGATAGACAGGGTAGATGCAACTAAGATGTTTCCCCTGGTTGGGGAGTCTAGAACCAGGGGACACAATTTCAAAATAAGGGGGAAGTCACTTAGGACAGAGATGAGGAGAAATATCTTTACTCAGAGGAATTCCCTACCCCAGACAGCTGTGGAAGCTCAGTCATTGAATATGTTTAAAGCAGAGATTGACAGATTTCTAAATACAAATGACATAAGGGGATATGAGGATAATGTGGGAAAAAGGCATTGAAGTGGATGATCAGCCATGATCATATTGAATGGCGAAGCAGGCTCGATGGGCTGAATGGTCTATTCCCACTCCTATCTTCCTATGTCCTTCCTATGTTCCAAATTCTGTTACGGCCAAACCAGAGAAGGGGCGAGAGGGGAGCCTGAGTCGCCTTCCTCACCTGGTCGTAACACTAACAAATTAAAAGTCTGCATAATGACCAAGAACTTTTTGCATTATTTCAAAATAATGAAACAGAGGCTTCTAGTTCTTTGTTCATTAGAAAGGATGTATCTACGTTTTATTTGAATATTTTTGGTTGGAAAATAAAACTCCACTGAGGGTGACTTGTAAGGGGTCAATGTATAAGTTCCTGAGTGAATGTACGCAATCGATACTACAAGCAGTGTTAAATATTTCCTTCGATGTTAAATTAAGACACTTATTAGCTTAAACTGATACAGGTGAAACATTTAGGTTCAATAGCTGCATTATTTGCTTGCTTGATCTCTAAGGACCAAGAGATGATATTGCAATCTCAATCTACACCTCATATAATTCAAACTAATCGGACTCATTGGGCCTGAAATTTCGGTTGGGCCAAAGGCCCTGTCAGAATTCCACCTGCTTTCTGAACTTCAGCTGATTTGCAGTAGGGAAGAGGAAGGGATGTAAGCAGATCCTTTACACATGCTCCCCACAGCAAAGTGGCATGGTTGGGGTGTGCCTTATGTTTGCGCTGAGGGTAGTGTTCAAAGCTAATAGTTGTAAGTTAATTACAGATAAGAGAGGCCATTTGATCCATCTTAATTCATCCATCTAGAAATACATTTAAGCCCTGCCATTATAGCATCTGAATGGTTCTTCATTAACTGCAAGACTTTTAGCTCTACTGTTAGCTGTGGTTCAGTGGTAGCATTCTAACCTCAAAGTCAGAAAGTTGTGGGTTCTAGTCCCATTCTAGAGGCTTGAACACAAAACCTCAGCTGACACTTTGATGGAGTATTGAGGTGCTGTCTCTCAGATAGGTATCAGGTAGATATAAAACATCTCATGTCACTAATTTAAAGAAGAACAGGGAAGTTTTCCTAGGTATCCTGGACAATATTTATGCCTCAGCCAATATCACTAAAGCAAATTATCTGGTCATAACCATATTGCTGTTTGTGGACCTTGCTTTGCAAAAATTGGCTGCCGCATTTCCTACATTACAACAGTGACAATGCTTCAAAATTGTTTCCTTGGCTGTAAAGTGCTTTGGGACATTGTGAAAGGTGGTATATAAATTACTACTCTGTTTCAAAATCTAATCCAGAGATTGGTCTGAAGAAGAAGTCAGTCCTAAATTCACCTTTCATTATTTTAAACCTACATTCCCTTGTATTACTCACAAAATTCTCTTTGAAGTAAATTTTTGTGTTGAGTTTTTCTGCATTTTAACTATATTATGTATGTTTATAAGATAATTTCCTGAATGTTTCATTTCAAGGCTGAAAAGCTTAAGTTTCTTTCTTCATACTCATGATTGGTGGCTCTTCTCTGCACTGTTTCCAATGCTGCATGTCTTCCTTCTGTCTCAATGATCAGAATTCGACACAGAACTGCAAGTGCGCTCTGACTAGATCACTATATAATTTGATAATCATATCCTCTGACTCTGGTTAAAGAATTCAGAATCTATTGGCTTTCTTCATTGCTTCTCTGCATTGATTGCACATGTTCATCAGAACTTCCAACTTTGGCGGGGCATAAAATAAGTGCTATCTGTTCACTCGTCTATTTTGGTAGAAAAGACTTGACGGGGAATACAATGGATTGTTAATTTTTTTTTAATTTGTCCATGGGATGTGAGCATCACTGCACAGGCCAGCATTTATTGTCCATCTCTAATTGCACTTGAGAAGGTGTTGGTGAGCGATCTTCTTGAACTGCTGCAGTCCGTATGGTGTAGATACACCCACAGTGCTTTGAGGAAGCGAGTTCCAGGATTTTGACCCAGCGACAGTGAAGGAACAGCGATATATTTCCAAGTCAGGATGGAGTGTGACTTGGAGGGGAACTTGCAAGTGGTGGTGTTCCCATGCATTTGCTGCCCTTGTTCTTCTAGGCAGTAGAGATCATGGGTTGGCAGGTGCTACTGAAGAATTCTTGGTGAGTTGCTGAAGTGCATCTTATAGATGGCAGCCACTGCCACCATTGTGTGCCATTAGCGGAGCAAGTGAATGTTAAAGGTGCTGGAAAAGGTGCCAATCAAGTGGGCTGCTTTGTGCTGGATAGCGTTGAGCTACTTGAGTGTTGATGGAGCAGACTTACCCAGCCTAGTGGAGGGTATTCCATCACACTCCTGGCTTGTGACAGGCTTTGGGGAGTCAGGAGGTTAGTGAATTGCCACAGAACACCCACCCTCTGACCTACCCTTGTAATCACAGTGGCTGGTCCGGTGGCTGGTCCAGTTAAGTTTCTGGTCAATGGTAACCCCCAGGATGTTGATTGTGGAGGATTCAGCGATGGTAATCTGATTGAATGTTGAGCCGAGGTGGTTGGAGACGGTTATTGTCCGGCACTTGTGAGATGCACATGTTACTTGCCACATCAGCCCAGTCTTGAATGTTGTTTAGGTCTTGCTGCATGCCAGCTTGGACAGCTTCATTGTCTGAGGAGTTGCAAATGAAACTGAACTCTGTGCATTCATCAGTGAATGACCCCACTTCTGACCTTATGACAGAGGGTAGGTCATTGATAAAACAGCTGAAAATGATTGGGCCTAAGACATTGCCCTGAGGAAGTCTGGCATCAATGTTCTGGAGCTGAGATGATTGGCCTCCAGAACCAGAACAATCTTCCTCTGTGCTAGGTGTGACTCTAGCCAGTGGAGAAATTTCTCCTAATTCCCATTGCCTTCAATTTTACTTGGGTCACTCTCAGTCAAGTGCTGTCTTGATTTCAAGGCAGTCACTCTTGCCGCACCTCTGAAATGTTGTCCATGTTTGGACCTAGGTTGTAATGAGGTCTGAGGCCAAGTTGTCCTGTTGGAACCCAAACTGAGCATAAATGAGCAGGTTACTAGTGAGGACGTGTGGCTTGATATCACTGTCGCTGACACCTTCTATCACTTTGCTGATGATTGAGAATAAAGTGATGGGGCAGTAATTGGCTGGTTTGGATTTGTCCTGCTTTTTGTGGGCAGGACATATCCAGGCAATTTTTCATATTGTCGTGTAGATGCCAGTATTGTAGCTGTGCAGGAACAGCCTGGCTAGAGGTACAGCTAGTTCTGGAGCACAAGTCTTCAGCACTACAGATGGGATGTTATTGAGGCCCATAGCTTTTTCTGTATTCAGTGCATTCAGCCTTTTCTTGATATCATGTGGAATGGATTGAATTGGCTGAAGACTGGCATCTGTAATTCTGAGGAGCTGAGAAGGAGTTCAGGATGGTTCATCTACTCAGCACTTCTAGCTGAATTTGGTTGCAAAGATTTCAGCCTCGTCTTTTGCACTGACATGCATAGCTCCCCTGTCATTGAGGATGGGAATGATCATGGAGCCTCCTCCTCCCATTCACGACTTGAAGTGGTAGGACAGCAGAGCTTTGGTCTGATCATTGGTTGTGAGATCACTTAGCTCTGCCTATAGCACGCTGCTTCCGATGTTTAGCATGCATGTAGTCCTCTGGTGTAGCTTCACCAGGTTGGCATCTAATCCTTTAGTACACCTGGTAAATTTCAGTAATGGTCCCAAGATCAAACCTTGAGACATCTTGCTTGGCACCTATATCACAATGACATAACTTCTCTAACAACTGCGCATTGTTTTCTACCCTTTAGCCTATTTCTTATTCATTTCCAAGCTTTTGCATGAATCCCCACAACTCTGAACTTGTCTAAGGTGAGTATTTTTGACCTGTGACCAGCGAAACCTAGAACTAGCACAATGGAAAGCAGATTCAATCAAACAACACGATGCTTCTGGAAGACAGCTAAAACCATTAGACTTCGCACTTGTAATAAAATATGACAATGAACACAATAACAAAACTACAATTTAAAAATAAATATAAGTAAAGGAGGAAATACATTTTTTTAAATTGTCCTCAAAGTAATCTAACTAGAAAATGTAAGGACACAAACAAGGAATTGATCATTTTCACATGCGGCTAGTGATGTGATGAATATTTTTCTTGACAATGAAATAGATATGCGAAAGACTCCCCTACTGAGTAGTAAATACCATGGGGCTAATTTGATGCTCAGCTGTGCCAGTTGAGCAGTTGTGGAATGGTGCAGAGGGATTGGTAAATGAGGTGAACAGAGCTTAAGCATATTTCAGAACTGCAGTGGTTTACAGCACACAAGACTATTTGACCCATTGTGCATATGCCCGACACTTTGCTAGTGCAATCTAAAACTAAGCCCCATTTTCTGCATATGATTTTCTGGTTGGCTCCATATTATGTGTTCGAATATGCTTGCGCACATTTTGTACCATGGCCTCATTAGGATTCCAGAATGCATGCAAAAATGTTTACATGAACACCTGGCATGATTTCTTGGCTCGATCTTTGGATTGCACAAATTTCCCTTCAAAGCCTATTTTGAACAGACACAACAGAAAGATTCAGATGTAACGTATCTTGACGGGAGAACTGACTTTGAATGCTTGCCATATCATTGTGAGACTCTGCTTTTATTGCAGGCATTTTCAATATATCTATTGGGGGGCTGGATTTTGTGTAGGAGGCAGGGCTCCTGGCACCAGGCCGAAAAGGCGGGGAGACCCCGCCTCGGCCTTTTCCTGCCCCCAACAGCGATGTTCTAGTGTTTTGAGATCAAAGTTGCACAAACCGGGATCCCCGTTGATTTAAAGATGAGGACCTGCCTCCATGAGCTGCTGGCCAATCAGAGGGCTGGCAGCTCAATGGTATCGGTAGCGCCACTGGAAGCAGTGGCCACTGCCGGTAGTGTTGAGTCTTGGACCAGAGGTAGGTGAGGCTGGGTCACTGGAAGGCCCTGGCGAGGGGCGATGGGTGGGGGGAGCGGGGTGGCAGGGAGTCGAGGGGGTGGTCGTGCGGTCCAGGAGGAGAGGGTGTCCCGGGAGGTGGAATGGTTCCCAGTTGGGGTCCTCCATTGGTCATAGATTTCAAATGGAGGAGGGACCCCCCACCAAGCCCACAGGGAGTGTGCCTCATTTTACAAGGCACCCCACCACCCCCCCACCCTACCCCACCGCTAGTAAGATCACGGTGGCGGTCAGAGGAGGCCCTTAGTTGGCCATTAATAGGCCACTTAAAGGCCTTAATTGCCTCTGGGGGGGGGAAAGCTGTAACCAGCCTAGCCTGCCTCCAGGCAGATCACTTGGCAACAGGGAGGCGATGGGCATTCTGCCTCCAATAATGATTCTCCATGCCTCCCCGCCTCTGGTCCAGCCTCAGGGGGGCCCATAAAATTCAGCCTGATATTTCTATTAAAATGTATTATTGGAATTAATTTTTGAGGAATAATTTTTATTTATTTGTCACAATAATTTTGCTTTGTAATGTCCCAAATAAGGCTCCATTATTCCCTGGTAACCAGACTATAACAGTAATATTTACAGGACTTCAACAGAGCAGAAGTTGATGAGAAATTAAGAAATGTAGAAAGGAGCACTTAAATACCAATGCACTGAAAATGTCTCGCCAATTGAATAATGAAGGAAGAGATACAAAAGAAACCAGAGTCAACAGAATAATACATATTAGAAGGACGGAAATTGTAGAGCTGGAAGAATTAACAGAGATAGGAAGGGGATGCCATGGAGGCATTTAAACACATGGTGGGAATTTTAAAATTTGAGGTCTTGGTGGACTGAGAGCAAATGGTGAATAATGAAGACAGGGCTAATCCGGGGATTATCTTACACTCTCGGATAATCTCGATTAGCGAGTTGATTTGGCAGAGAGGAGTGAGCTTGATGTGGTCCAGCCGATCTGCGGATTTGTCTGCAAGGTATGCCTCTTTGATTTACGGGAGTAAAAATAAGGCTGTACCACAGGAATGACTGAAATGGGAAACAACCAAGATTTTATGGAGATAAGGACATCAATGATGGAGGTGAAGTAGTGATTGAGCAAATAATCATCTGGAGAGGTAGCATGTCAAATGGGATTTTGAAAATGCAGTCATAAGTAACTTGGAGCCAGTCAGAGAGTTGCTAGGTTTCCTTATGGGGCCTGAACACTCCTACTCATGTTGGCCCACAAGGAAACATTTATTTAATAAAGATCAGTTCCCTTCTCAGCGCTCTTCCGTGTCTGATGATCCATGGTGCTGGGTTTCCCTGGTAATATGTGCCATGCTTGTGATACAGATTTAAAATAGAATCGGGGTCTGATCGATGTAATCAGACCCTGAACTTTGAATCTCAATGAGGCCCTCACCTGCCAGGGGTGAGTGTTCTACACCCTGACCAAAAGGTACCTGTTAAAATGGTCAGCGTGCAGATGGTGAGTGGGGTGCTGTTTCAATCTAAAATATCGTCTAAGGCTCCTAACTAGTGTATTCCCTATCACTACTGGTGGACAGGCAATGGGAAGACAGGAGGTGAGTCACTCTCCACAGAATTCCCAGCCTCTGACCTGCTCTTGTAGCTACAGTATTTATGCAGCTGGTCCAGTTCAGTTTCTGGTCATGGTAACCCCCAGGATGTTGATAGTGGGGGATTCAGTGATGGTAAAGCCATTGAACATCAAGGGGAGATGGTTAGATTCTCTCTTATTTGTGATGGTCATTGCAGGCACTTGTGTGATGCGAATGTTACTAGCCACTTATCAGCCCAAGTCTGGATGTTGTCCAGGTCTTGCTGCATCAGGACATGGGCTGCTTCAGTATCTAATGAGTCGCAAATGGTGCTGAACATTGTGGAATCATCAGCAAACATCCCCACATCTGACCTTATGATGGAGGGAAGGTCATTGATGAAGCAGCTGAAGATGATTGACCTCCAATAACCACAACCATCTTCCTTTGTGCTAGGTATGACTTCATCCAATAGAGAGTTTTCCCCCAATTCCCATCAGCTCCAGTTTTGCTAGGGCTCTTTGATGCCATACTTGGTTAAATAGTCATAGAGAGATACAACACTAAAACAGGCCCTTCGGCCCACCAAGTCTATGCCGACCAACAACCACCCATTTACACTAATCCTACATTAATCCCATATTCCCTACCACATCCCCACAATTCTCCTACCACCTACCTACACTAGGGGCAATTTACAATCGCCAATTTACCTATCAACCTGCAAGTCTTTGGTTGTGGGAGGAAACTGGAGCACCCAGTGGAAACCCACACAGTCACAGGGAGAACTTGCAAACTCTGCGCAGGCAGTACCCAGAATCGAACCCAGGTCGCTGGAGCGGTGAGGCTGCGGTGCTAACCACTGCACAACTGTGCCTTTTATCAAGGGCAGTCACTCTTACCTCACCTCTGGAGTTCAGCTCTTTTGTCCATGTTTGGCTCAAGGCTGTAATGAGACCAAGAGCTGAGTGGCCTTGGTGGAACTAAAACTGAGCATCAGTGAGCAGGTTATTGCAGTGCAAGTGCTACTTGAGAGCATTGTTGACGACCCCTTTCATCACACTATCCCATATCTCTTAATTCCCTAAGTGCCCAGAAATCTATCGACCTCTATCTTAAATATACTCAATGACTGAGCATCCACAGCTTTCTGGTGGAAAGAATTCCAAAGATTCCCAATAATTTGAGTGAAGAAATCTATCCTCATCTCAGTCCTAAATGGCCAACTCCTTAATCTGAGACTGAGATCCCGTATTCTCGACTTCCCAGCCAAAGGAAACATTTTCTGAGCATCTACCCTGTCAAGCCTCTGAAGAATTTATGATGTTTCAATTAGATCACCTCTCATTCTTCCAACTCCAGGGAATATAGGCCCAGTCCACTCTATCTTTCCTCATAGGACAATCCCCTCATCCCAGGAATCAGTCTAGTGAACCTTTGTTGCACTCCCTCCAGGGCAAGTATGTCCTTCCTTTGGTAAGGAGACCAAAACTGCACACACTATTCCCGGTAACAACTGTAGTGAGAGTAAGACTCTAATCCCTTTGTTACAAAAACTAACATACAATTTGCATTCCAAATTGCTTGCTGCACTTACATTTTAACTTTCCATGATTAATGTACAAGGACATCAGGGTCCCTCTGAATGCAAACATTTTCCAGTCGCTCACCATTCAAAAAATATTCTGCTTATCTTATTTTTCCTCCCAAAGTGGATAACTTCATACTTCGTCACATTGTATTCGACCTGCCATGTTCTTGCCCACGTATGCAATCTGTCTACGTTCCTCTGCAGCCTCTTTGCGACCTCCTCACCACTTACCTTCCCAACTAACTTTGTATCATCAGCAGACTGGATACATTATACTCAATCCCCTCATCTAAATCATTGATATGAATTGTAAATAGCTGAGACCCAAATACTAATCCTTGTGGTACCCTGTTGGTTATAGCCGGCTAAACCGAAAATGTCCTCTTTATTCCTATTCTCTGCTTTCTGTCCATTAATCAATTCTCAATCCATGATAATATATTACTCCCAATCCCATGAGTCCTAATTTTGTGTCATAACTTCTTGTGTGTCACCTCATCGAATGTTTTTTAAAAATCCAAATGCATTACATCCTCTGGTTACTGCTTATCCATCCTATTAGTTACATCCCCAAAAAACGCAAACAGGTTTGCCAAACATTATTCCCCTTTCATAAATCCATGTTGACTCTGCAAATTTATCATGTTATGACTATCTAAGTGTCTGGTTACTGTAATATATGGGTTTGAAAGTGTTAATGTCAGGAACAGTGTAACACCTCCCATTATGATGAGGTAAGAGATCACATGAGAGAGAGACTTGAAGGAGAAGCAGCATGGCATCGGTGGAGTTACACATGCTTATGTAAAGCTGTATATAGTTATCTAATATGTAATAAACTAGTTATTCTTAAAACTTACCGAAGACTCAGTAATCTCTCCTAGCTAGACTAACCAAACATACAACATGGCAAACAATGGTGGTTCTTGCCAGACAACACCCAGAAAATTTCAAAAAGAAGATTGGAAAGTCAGACCTGAAAAAAGTGGAGCCAAAACTGAAGAACGCAAAGAGATTGCGAAAAGCTCCAGAGCTGATCCGCGGACAAACGAGGCATGGAGAGTCATGGAGTCAGTTTGCAGAGGCATTCAAGCTACACCACAGAGGTGTGGGGGTCTGTGGAAAAAAAAATCCTGGTCCAGCGATCGCAGGCTTCAAATCAAAGAACCAAGCAACAGTCGTGGGTCTGGTGAACAACCCTTAAAAAGGGTAGAAGATTGTTTTTAACAGAGCACTTGGCAGGCAGCACTGGGAAAACCAAATCCCGAGCAAGGGCGGATCTGAGGTTGGCACCATTACACATAGTGACTGCGAGGCAGCAAGGGGAAAATAAGTGGCTGCAAATACTTGATACTCTAGGGGAAGGGAGTGAAGAGATTATTGAAATAACACTGCAAAGCTGCGTTCAAGAAATAAATACCCAGTCGAGCAGAGAGATTTCCCAGGGAAATCAAATGCGCCAGAAACGGGAAGGTAAGTTGAGCTATAAAGTACTTACCTTGTGATTCGGCGGACGCAGACATGGGGACTGCTGGGTAAGTGAACTTATATATTCGGGCATAAAAACAAGAAATGCTGGAATCACTCAGCAGGTCTGGCAGCATCTGTGGAAAGAGAAGCAGAGTTAACGTTTCGGGTCAGTGACCCTTCTTCGGAACTGACAAATATTAGAAAAGTCACAGATTATAAGCAAGTGAGGTGGGGGTGGGGCAAGAGATAACAAAGGAGAAGGTGCAGATTGGACCAGGCCACATAGCTGACCAAAAGGTCACGGAGCAAAGGCAAACAATATGTTAATGGTGTGTTGAAAGACAAGGCATCAGTACAGATTAGGTGTAAATACACTGAATATTGAACAGCAGCAAGTGCAAACCTGAAAAAAAACCTGAAAAAAACAATGGGGAGTTTGCATGCTCCTGTTGCAGGATGTGGGAGGTAAGGGTCACCACTTGTGTCCCTGCTGACTTCACCTGCGAGAAGTGCACCCAACTCCAGCTTCTCACAGACCGCGTTAGGGAACTGGAGCTGGAGCTGGATGAACTTCGGATCATTCAGGAGGCTGATGGGGTGATAGAGAGCAGTTATAGGGAAGTAGTGACACCTAAGTTACAGGATAAAGGTAGCTGGGTGACCGTCAGGGGAAGGAAAGGGATTAGGCACACAGTGCAGGGATCCCCTGTGGCCGTTCCCCTCAATAATAAGTATACCGTTTTGGATACGGTTGGGGGGGACGACTTACCAGGGGAAAGCCACAGCAGCCAGGTCTCTGGCAATGAGCCTGGCTCTGTGGCTCAGAAGGGAAGTGGGGAGAATAGGAGAGCGATAGTGATAGAAGATTCAATGGTTAGAGGAACAGACAGGATATTCAGTGGTCGCCAACGAGATTCCTGGATGGTATGTTGTCTCCCGGGTGCTAGGGTCAGGGATGTCTTGGATCGAGTCTACGGGATTCTTAAGGGGGAGGGGGAGCAGCCAGAAGTCATGGTACACATCGGTACCAATGACATAGCTGGGAAAAGGGATGAGGACCTGAAAAGCGAATATAGGGAGTTAGGTTGGAAGCTAAAAGGCAGGACGAGCAGAGTAGTAATCTCAGGATTGATACCGGTGCCACGTGCTAGTGAGGCTAGAAACAGAGAGCGAGTGCAGCTGAACATGTGGCTACAGAGCTGGTGTAGGAGGGAGGGCTTCAGATATGTGGATCATTGGGATACCTTCTGGGGAAGGTGGGACCTGTACAAGAAGGACGGGTTGCATCTGAACTGGAGGGGCACCAATATCCTGGGCGGGAGGTTTGCTAGAGCTCTTCGGGAGGGTTTAAACTAGTTTGGCAGGGGGATGGGAACCGGAGCTACGGATCAGTGGATGGGGTAGCTGTTGAGCAGGCAGATACAGAGTGCAGAGAGTCTGCGAGGAAGGTTAGACAGTTGACAGGGCAAAGTTGCAGCCAGTATGATGGATTGAAGTGTGTCTATTTTAATGCAAGAAGTGTCAGGAATAAGGGTGATGAACTTAGAGCATGGATCAGTACTTGGAGCTACGATGTTGTGGCCATTACGGAGACGTGGATATCACAGGGGCAGGAATGGATGTTGGATGTTCCGGGGTTTAGATGTTTCAAAAGGAATAGGGAGGGAGGTAAAAGAGGTGGGGGAGTGGCATTGCTAATCAGGGATAGTATCACAGCAGCAGAAAGGGAGGTCGTCGAGGAGGGTTTGTCTACTGAGTCATTATGGGTGGAAGTCTGAAACAGGAAAGGATCAGTCACTTTATTGGGAGTTTTCTATAGACCCCCCAATAGCAATAGAGATACGGAGGAACAGATTGGGAGGCAGATTTTGGAAAGGTGCAGAAGTAACAGGGTTGTTGTCATGGGTGACTTCAACTTCCCTAATATTGATTGGAACCTCCTTAGTGCAAATAGTTTGGATGGAGCAGTTTTTGTCAGGTGTGTCCAGGAAGGTTTCCTGACTCAATATGTAGATAAGCCGACTAGAGCGGAGGCTATGTTGGATTTGGTGCTTGGCAACGAACCAGGCCAGGTGGCAGATCTCTCGGTGGGAGAGCATTTCGGTGATAGTGATCACAACTCCCTGACCTTTACTATGGTCATGGCGAGGGATAGGAGCAGACGGGATGGGAAAATATTTAATTGGGAGAGGGGGAATTACAATGCTATTGGCAGGAACTGGGGAGCTTAAATTGGGAACAGATGTTCTCAGGGAAATGCACGACAGAAATGTGGAGGTTGTTTAGGGAGCACTTGCTGCGACTGCTGGATAGGTTTGTCCCGATGAGGCAAGGAAGGGATGGTAGAGTGAAGGAACCTTGGATGACAAGAGATGTGGAACAGCTAGTCAAGAGGAAGAAGGAAGCTTACTTAAGGTTGAGGAAGCAAGGATCAGACAGGGCTCTAGAGGGTTACAAGGTAGCCAGGAAGGAACAGAAGAATGGACTTAGGAGAGCTAGAAGGGGACATGAAAAAGTCTTGGCGGGTAGGATTAAGGAAAATCCCAAGGCGTTCTACACTTATGTGAGGAACAGGAGGATGGCCAGAGTGAGGGTAGGGCCGATCAGGGATAGTGGAGGGAACTTGTGCCTGGAGTCTGAGGAGGTAGGGGAGTTCCTTAATGAATATTTTGCTTCAGTATTCACTAGTGAGAGGGACCTGGACGTTTGTGAGGACAGCGTGAAACAGGCTGATATGCTCTAACAGGTTGATGTTAAGAGGGAGGATGTGCTGGAAATTTTGAAAGACATGAGGACAGATAAGTCCCCGGGGCCAGACGGGATATACCCAAGGATATTAAGGGAAGCGAGGGAAGAGATTGCCGCGCCTTTGGCGATGATCTTTGCGTCCTCACTGTCCACTGGAGTAGTACCAGATGATTGGAGGCTGGAAAATGTTATTCCCTTGTTCAAGAAAGGGAATAGGGATAACCCTGGGAATTACAGACCAGTCAGTCTTACGTCGGTGGTGGGCAAATTATTGGAGAGGATTCTGAGAGACAGAATTTATGATTATTTGGAAAAGCATAGTTTGATTAGAGATAGTCAGCATGGCTTTGTGAGGGGCAGGTCATGCCTCACAAGCCTTATTGAATTCTTTGAGGATGTGACAAAACACATTGATGAAGGAAGAGCATTGGATGTGGTGTATATGGATTTGAGCAAGGCGTTTGATAAGGTTCCCCATGGTAGGCTCATTCAGAAAGTAAGGAGGCATGGGATACAGGGAAATTTGGCTGTCTGGATACAGAATTGGCTGGCCCATAGAAGACAGAGGGTGGTAGTAAATGGAAAGTATTCAGCCTGGAGCTCGGTGACCAGTGGTGTTCCACAGGGATCTGTTCTGGGACCTCTGCTCTTTGTGATTTTTATAAATGAATTGGATGAGGAAGTGGAAGGCTGGGTTAGTAAGTTTGCCGATGACACAAAGGTTGCTGGAGTTGTGGATAGTGTGGAAGGCTGTTGTAGATTGCAAAGGGACATTGACAGGATGCAGAATTGGGCTGCGAAGTGGCAGATGGAGTTCAACCTGGAAAAGTGTGAAGTGATTCATTTTGGAAGGTCGAATTTGAATGCAGAATACAGGCTTAAAGACAGGATTCTTGGTAGTGTGGAGGAACAGAGGGATCTTGAGGTCCACGTCCATAGATCCCTCAAAGTTGCCACCCAAGTTGATAGGGTTGTTAAGAAGGAGTATGGGGTGTAGGCTTTCATTAACAGGGGGATTGAGTTTAAGAGCCGCGAGGTTATGCTGCAGCTCTATAAAGCCCTGGTTAGACCACACTTGGAATATTGTGTTCAGTTCTGGTCACCTCATTATAGGAAGGATGTGGAAGCTTTAGAGAGGGTACAGAGGAGATTTACCAGGATGCTGCCTGGACTGGAGGGCATGTCTTATGAAGAAAGGTTGAGGGAGCTAGGGCTTTTCTCATTGGAGCGAAGAAGGATGAGAGGTGACTTGATAGAGGTGTACAAGATGATGAGAGGCATAGATAGAATGGATAGCCAGAGACTTTTTCCCAGGGCGGAAAGGGCTATCACCAGGGAGCATAATTTTAAGGTGATTGGAGGAAGGTTTAGGGGAGATGTCAGAGGTAGGTTCTTTACACAGAGAGTGGTGGGTGCGTGGAATGCACTGCCAGCAGTGGTAGTAGAAGCAGATACATTAGGGGCACTTAAGCGACTCTTGGATAGGTACATGGGTGATAGTAGAATGAAGGGTATGTAGGTAGTTTGATCTTAGAGTAGGTTAAAGGGTCAGCACAACATCATGGGCTGAAGGGCCTGTACTGTGCTGTACTGTTCTGTGTTCTATGTTCTATGTTCTATGAAAGTCAGTGACCACAGCGGGAGTCAGTGTGAAGCTGAGCAATGCGGGAAAACTTCCAAAACTGGAAGGAAAATTTAAAACAGCAAGTAAACTACCTAGAAAGTTTAGAAAAGCTATGGATCTTAAATTAACACTACTAGAGAGGTTTAGACACATGGAAAGTTCAAATCAAACTCAAAACTGGTCACTTTGTAGAAAAAGATTTTTGAGGTACAGAATTACTTCAAAATTAGACAGCAAGTCTGAAGCAAAACAAGTCAACACATTACTTTATTCCATAGGAACAATAGTAGATGATGTTATTGCAAGACAAGGCATTAGTGCGACATCAGATAAATTTAGGGAAGTCTTAAAAGCCTGTGGAGCAACAGGATTTTAGAAAGGTCCAATTTCAACAAAAGGGTCCAGAAACCAGGTAAACCACTAACTGCTTTTAATAATGACCTTTACAAGCTAGCTGAAGGATGCAAAAATGGAGATCTAAAAGCAGAATTAATATGATATTGCATTGTAGTATGTATTGCTGATGATTCACAGCTTCAGAACTGTTGGTGAGATGGAAGCTTAGAATGCAAATTCCAATCCTACCCAAAAAAATTACTTCCAGGGCTAAAAGTCCAGGATTATCAGAGAGTTCAAGACAGAGAAAAGTTTTATCGGAAACAACAAGCTTATAACTATAACAAGAGATATTGTACCAGGAACCTGCCCAAGTTGATGGAAGGAGAAGAGGTATGAGACCAAGGCAGAGAAGGAGTAATTTTCCAGAGAGATGATAATCAACAGAAATCTTATTTAATACATACTTCAGAAGGTACTATAAGAAGAAACAGAGAAATCTTATTTCTATTAATTAAAGATGTCAATCAGTCATACATTTGGATGAACCAGATGTTGAACCTGAAATTCAGAAAACACTGGATACTACAAACCTCAATGAAGGCCATCCAAGTCAAGAAACAAGAGTTCAGAGAAACACTACGGATCTTCTGAGTCTGACAACACCATCAGGGAGAGCTATGAAGCCTCCTGACAGATTGAATCTGTGATGTCAGAGACTTGGGGGAGATGGGGTAGTATGTAAAAGTCAAAATGAATGAACAAAAAATATATGGACAATGACTTGGGTGGAAATGTAGTATACGGGTTTGAAAGGGTTGGTGTCTGGGACAGTGTGAGTAACACCTCTCACTATGATGATGTAAGAGATCACATGAGAGAGAGACTTGAAGGAGAAGCAGCATGTCATCGGTGGAGTTGCACATGCTCATGTAAAGCTGTGTATAGTTCTATAGTTCTCTAATATGTAATAAACTTGTTATTGTTAAAACTTACTGAAGACTCAGTAATCTTTCCTTGCTAGACTAGCCAAACATATAACAATTACCATGTCCCTAATAATAGATTCTAGCATTTTGCCTACCACTGATGTTAGGCTAATTGGTCTATGGTTCCCCATTTTCTCTCTTCCTCCTTTTTTAAATAGCGGGGTTATGTTTACTGCCTTCCAATCATTGGGAACTGTTCTGGAATCTAAGGAATTCTGGAAGATCAAACCAATATATCCATTATCTTTGTAACTACCTCTGTTAAAACCTTAGGATGCAGGTTGTCAGGTCCATTGGATTTGTCACCACTCAGTCCCATTAATTTCCCCTGTACTATTTCTTTACTTTTACTGATTTTATTTAAGTCCCTCATTCTCGCTAAACCCTGATTTCCCCATTACTTCTGGAACGTTTTTTGTTTTTTCGACTGTGAAGACAGATATAATGTATTTGTTTGATGCCTCTGCCATTTCTTGATTCCCTACCATAATTTCATCTGCCTCTGCCTCGAATGGGCCTACATTTACTTTCATTAATCTCTTTCTATTTATATACCTAGAGACATGTTTCCAATCTGTTTTTATGTCTCTTGCTCATGTACTCTTGTATTCTCTTCTCTATTTCCTTCTCAATTTCTTGGTCCTCCTTTTCTGAATTCTAAAATCCTCCCAATCTTCAGGCTTATTACTCTTTTTGGCAGCATTATAAGCCTCTTCCTTCAATACTATCTTTAACTCTTCCTGTTAGCCACGATTGGACCATTTTTTTCTATGGTCTTAAAAGGAATTCGTTGTTAATTATTTTGTTGTAAATTATGCATTAATTCTTTAAATGCTAGCCATTGTATGTCTACTGCCATATCTTTTCATGTAGTTTCCAAATCCTTGTGAACAATATTTGCAGATAATAGCAACTAGTCTACTTAACACCTCCTTCACCCTCAGTTAACTGCCAGCTGACTTGCAGTTGCATAACTTAAAATGTAGGCTTAAACTTCAGTTCAATAAAAAAATACAATTTCTGCAACACTTAGTCTCAACTTGGCACTACTGAATTCTCAGTTTCATCAAATTCCTTTTCTAGAAGTCCTCACTCATATTCTGTTATCATCACATTCTGTTACCGGGGCTGTTAATTCAGTTTAGGATTGGGAACCCTGCGCAGCATATGTGTCAGTAATATGACACTATTTTAATAGGCAAAGCCCCTAATTGGGCTAAAGGCAAGCTTGGCACCCCGTTAGTAGTGAGAAATGGATCTGGAGTGCAATGCTCAAAGGCAGATGGCAGTCATGAATGGGCTTGCCATTGGCCTGCAGGCAGGAGAGAGGAGGCCAGCAGCCTCACAGTGCATACGTGGCCAAATGGTTAACCACAAGGTACTTGACCTGCTCTGCTCAAGTGATAGCAGCTTGGTGGCACCGCTTGAGCACCTCAGTTTGAAAATGCCTTTTTTTAACCCCTTTGATTCAGCAGCAACATCACAGTATGGCTCCCGGAAGTGCTCCCAACAGGTGCACACTAACGTGGCCCAGATCATTTGCACTTCCCGTTTGCCGCTTTGAAACTTTCCTTCTGGACTTCTCCAGCCTGTTAGCAAGCTCTTCAGCAAGCTTAATGGGCAGTTAGTTGGAGGTGAACGAGTTGCTGGCTCCCCCCACCCTTGCTTTGAAGATTGCAGCGTGTTCTGGAGGCTTTGGAAGACTGACACGCTGTCCAGGATTGCTGTTTGGAAAGCATGACCCCACCTGCCATCTCCCTCATGGGCATTTAAAAAGCCATCCCCGGGTCTCTCCATGGTGTCATCTCAGCTCAAAAGTTTTCAGATCCAGTGATTTGAAATGTCGAGCTAGACTGGTGGAGGATTATGAGCACAGCAAATAAAAGCAAATACAGGCTATGCTTTAAAAACATATCTACCTGCTGTACAAAAAGAAAAGTAGCTTCTTAGAAAAAAGGATCTGTGCTAATTGAAAGCATACAACAGAATGATGCATAAGATGGTCATAGATTGAGTAAGGAACACCGAAGAAGACTGCCGACAGCTTGATGCAACAGAACAATTCCAATAAAAGGGCATGGATAAAGTGTCAAGAATTGATGTAGAAGAAAATAACATGAAACAAATTGTGCAAAATGTAACCAGTTCAAATAAGTCTTTCTAATCTTTGTGTTCGACATCTTTCCGTCAACTGGAGATTTTATTTAGTTAGATTCAGGGAGAAATTTCACAGGCTTTTCACTCTTTGGAAGTTTCTCTTTAGTTATAAACTCCATAAGGCACTGCCACTTGATGCTCTTTCTGCCAGCATCCACATTTACTCATAATTATTATTCCTCCATCCTGAGATTTTTATTTGGTGGAGAGCTTTGCTCATTAGTAGTGCAAAACAAAAGTGCAACCATAGTTTTTTAACCATGAGTCAGCTAATAAAAAGGTCAGTGTTACCTCGGTTGAATGCTTTTGGATAGATTTAGTCTCTGGACCAGCCTTATCCAAAATATTGTCAATATATGAATGTTTTTCTTCGTTTTTAATAAAACTAAGTGTAATCTTAGACCCAATTGTCAATGCAATTGTACTGGCTATTGCATTATGATACTCACCTGACATATCTAGAAAGATTCACAAGCATAAAACGGATGCAAAGCATACCAGTTTAACAGTGGAACAGCTTGCCCCCAGTCTGCGCAGGTGTTGGTCTGACTGCTAAATTCATGGAAACCATTTTTTAGGCATCTGGTTAAGTTTTTAAAAATGTTTAAAAATCTTTCTGTGGAGTCAGGAAGAGTGGAGCTGTATACAAATCTGTTTTTTGTCGAAAAGTAATTGGGCAAACTTGCCTTGTGTGATATTAAAACACAAAAGCGTCATACATCTGACCACACATCTTTAAGGAATCTTTAAATTGTTCAAACTGAAATAGCACTTTCATGTTATAAGGTTGGCTTGCACATTCAAGTACAAACTGGAATGTTGAAGCTTTTTTACTCATTATTATTCATTACTTTGAGCGTTTCTTATCAGCTACATAATGGAAGTCACTTGAAAAAGTTTCTGATAAGGTTAAAAAAAACGTGCTTACCCTTCATTTCAAAGATTTAGAACTTCAAGCATATAAGCCAAGATTTTATATATAAATATAAAATTTTGACTTAAAGTACTTTTTAACCACAGAGCATCTTCAAATAAACAATCATCTTCCAATAATCAATCATCTTCCATTTCCTCTGTTTCTGTGTCCCCAATGTGCTCTCAGGTCAATTAGGGTTAGATTCAGTATCAGACATGATAGGCAGCTTTATTGTGTTACTGAATCAATAGTCTAAAGAAATCAAAATAAGGTTGGGGAACAGAACTTCGGATTGGGTCACAGCACAATCCAATTCCCACATGCTCTTTTAAATACATGAACCTGCTGATGAGTAAAATTACTCTTTTGTTTTTCATTTCTTTTCAATGAAAATAAAGAGTTTTTATATTGTTTTATACCAGGAGTTCGTTACTGGACAAGTATATCATGGAACTTACGTATAATGTTCCATTAAATACAATATATAATGTTCAGTATTTGTAACAATAGTGGTGTTTGGATGAGGGTATGACATTGAGAAGAAGTTTAATCTTATGGTTTTCCAGAAAATTTTAATAAAATCACAATTAGTCAACAAGCATCAAATGCTCTTGACCAACATATATTCACCAGTTCAGGTGTCCTGTTACAAAAATGGCAGAGATCTTCCTAGCAATGTAAGTTACTGGATTGTAAAAAAGGTAGTGGGATCTCTTTTTTTATTCTTTCATGGGATGTGTGTGTCGTTGGCGAGGTCCGCATTTATTGCCCATACCTAATTGCTCTTGAGAAGGTTGTGGCGAGCTGTCTTCTTGAACTGCTGCAGTCCATCTGGTGTAGGTGCACCCACAGTGCTGTTAGGAAGGGATTTCCAGGTTTTTGACCCAAAAATCTATTGTAATGCATTTTTATTTATTGGACTTGTTCATTTGTTAGTATGCATGGTATACTGTAAATGATTGTGGGTTCAAACTGGACTCCAGAATTTTAGAAGACACTTTCAGAAAAGTACTACATTGCTGGAGATGCTTGTTATTTTTTGAATGAGATGTTAAACCGAGGCTGCATTTGTCTGTTCAGGTGAACATAAAAGACACTGTAGAACTATTTGAAGAAGAGCAGGGAAGTGGAAGCTTTCTCAGTGACTTGGGAACAATATATCCCTCAATACGCATCTCTAAAACAGATTAACTAGTCATTTATCTCTTTTGCTGTTTGTGGGACTTTGCTGTATGCAGATTGGCTGCTAAACTTGTATACACTGTAGCCCTGCTCTTGTCCATGCTGTCAATGACTGATGGGCTTTGGTTTATGCTGGCAGATCTTTGATACTTACATTATTGGGCAGACTCAAGAGTGTTTCAGATGATTGCTGCAGTGCAAAAGCTGAACAGAGACTGTTGCTGAACCATTGACCAGTTCTGAGTAGTAAGTCAGAATCACAAGAGATAAAAAAAATCAGAGAATGCATAATTTTCTCAGGGCATTTTTCTTATACTGTCTCAATTCACATAGACGAGGTAGGAGGGTCCTCCTGTCACCATTCAGTTGCTTGACCAGGCTTGGGTCTAGGGTGGTTCAAAGGCAGGCTTCAGAGGCAGAATCCTGGATTTGCTTTGATTGTATGCTTGGTGATTTAAGTTCCAGAGCTTTAACTTTTCCTGCTTTAAATATATTGACTATGCTATGAAATTCTCATGCATAGTAAACTTTGAGGAATTGTCATGATTCAAGGAGTTTTAATATGTCAAGATTGTTTGAAAACTAGTGACAATGAAAATAAAAATTACAGAACTAAGATCCTTTTGCTTCTATTTTTTCTTTCCTTTGCCCTTGTCCCTTATTAGGTATTCTTTGTTACATTATCCTTGTCCAATCAGGAGACAAACTTAGTGGTCTGTCAAACTCCTTAGTTTGAGGTGAAGTTGATGCACAGATTGATAGGATGGGGCATTAATGCATCGGTTAGTTTGGTACAGAATTCTAAGAATTAATTAAACTCACAGTAAGTTATCAGTTAACTGGATGATTAGTGAAAGGTAGTGACCTTAATTAGGATTCAGACCTAAGGCTCTAGAGAATTGGCTTAAATATTATTTTAGAGGAATATTCAGGACATTTTTTTAACATTTAAGAAACAAAGCTTCAAGGTAGCATTTAACTTTCATTCATATGTAAAAGTGTACATAGTGACTAGATTACTAGAAAAGAAAATACAGGCCAAAACCAGGAAGACAGGTTTTAAATTGCACCATGTATTGTGGCAATATTCACATTCACCAAAGTAATGTGCAGAATGGTTGACATCGGTAGCATGGAATTTATTTACTTGGTTTTCATTAATGTTTTCACTTTTCTTGTAACTCTAATGCTGATTAATAGATTTTCTGTTCTGAAACAATATTTTTTCATCTAATTTGTTTTGCTTTAGCTGACCTTGAGGTGAAACAAACAGAAGACGTATTCCCTCAATTGAATGCCAGGTCCGAGGTGTTTCTCTTGCATCATCAGATCAATGAAAAGTAAATAGCCTACACTTCTTGTTTCACAGTGCAGTATTGATCTTTCTTCAGCTTTTGCTTCCCATTTTTTCCTGCGTCTTGTGTCTTTCAACCCCTGGGACTGAAGTGATTGCCATAGATTGGACAAGCTAACAAGCACATTATGATGACCTGTATTTTGTGATGCACTCGCACATGCAAGCATTGGTATAAAGCTTGCACTGCTTTGTGTTAAGATAATGGTGCCATTTTGTAATGGCACAAGGAGGACTACAATAAAGCAACTGGGAGAGCATGTCAAAGCTTCTAGAGCTCTAAATCTTAGTCCAACTTTATCCTTTTAGCTGGAGCCACACTTGCTAAGGAATCTGCTCTTCGGGAAAGTGATCCAGGTAGCCTGTGGAGAACGCCACACGCTCTTCGCTTTAGAGAATGGAAAGATAGCGGCCTGTGGGTAAGTGATAAAACTGTTCATACTAGCAGGAGCCTTTGGTAGTAGAGTGATGTCCTATTGCCTTTTTCCTTTGATGTGAATAATTGCACTTGCAATATTAGAATTGATTTTCATCCTTAGAGTCTTTCTTGTTCTGGTTTCATTAAATTTAACTTGCTTTACATTCAACTTCTGTAAATTAACAAAATTTGATAATCATTATGACAATTTTATTCTAAGGGAATATTGCTTCCTGCATCAAGGTTAGCAATGCTGGAAAGATTGCCCATCTGTTCTTAGTGGCTAAATTGTATAAAGGAATAAGCTATGACTGCTACTCTTTAATGAACTGCCATGTACTGTACAATGCAGCTGAGCTCGGAATAGATACAAAGAGATTGAAAAGCTATCTTATGCAGTTCCCAGAATCTAGCTGACTTATTTTTCTCAAACTATACAGTATTATATGCCACAGCAGGCATGACAACTTGTCCAATAAATGATCCTATTATTAACAGTACCAGAACTGCAATACCTGAGTATAACAAGTACAAAGGCTATGACCGCAATGCAGCTTTTTATTGACATCATTTTCCTCAAAACACCATTAGTTTCTTATTGGATTACTATTTGCCACAGATGTTGTTCGATGTATTGTTCCTTTCCCTTCTTCAATGAATGTCCAATCATTGTTATTGTGAACCAGTTGGGGTTCAGCATAACCTTGTGGGATCTCATTTATTATTTACAGATTATAGATCTAGAGAAAAGAAAGTTGAGAAATGTGAATCCTGTTTGGGGTTAGTCCAGTTTTATAACCATTAACACCTTGTGAGCTGCCTTGCTTCACAACCAGTGTTAGAATTGGAAAAGGTTATCAGAAGGTTGCTTTTTATTTGCTTATTAGTTGTTTTCTTATATGCAGCTATCGGCTGCCATGAAAGTAATTATACTCCTGAATGATGTAAATAGATTGTGTTAAAAATAGAGTAATGTAATGAGCTATTTATTTGTGCTCGTGCACATTTTCTGATAACACCTTCCAGTTAGTACCTTCCAGTTCAAGTAAGATATGAGTACTGTCAAATGATTCATTTTGTGAGAATGTGAAAATGAAACATGACAGAGTACTGCAAATGCTCTACATGGAAAAATAAAATTTAAGTTAGTACAGTAATGTCTTAAAGTAAACCTCTAGCAGATCATAATTATTTACATAAACCTTTATCATAAAACATTATTTCATGATTGAAATTCTAGCAAGAGTAAATACAGTCTCTGCGTCAGGGTGGATGCAATATTTGTTAGTGTCTAGGATTAGTTTTTTGGAATCAATAAACTGACATCTTTCTAAACATTTACCTTTGTTAGAGCAGAAAACTATAAATCAGGTGAATTTCTTTAAATGTAATTTCAAATACACTTGAAACAATTGTGTGACATTGCATGATTTAATGATCCCCTCCCTAACTTGTGAAAGTTATTATTTCTGAGCTGCTTTCATTAATCTCCACCAAGAAAATGTGGTTTACCATACAGATATTATTCATCTGACAACAATGTGCAAAATGTTTGAACTATGATATAATTTCTGATTTGCTTATTGTTCTTCTACTGTGCAGCATAGGGCTCTTTCTCTAGAGAAGACTGAGAGGTGGCTTGATAGAGGCCTTTAAAATTATGAAAAGTTTCAATAGGGTAAACGTAGAACAAGTATTTCCACTTCATAGAAGTCCAAAACCAGGGGCCATAAATATAAGATAGACATGTCATAGATAGTTGCAGCGAGCTTGCCCAAATCGGGCCCACCTTTCCAAATCCAGCTAGCTCTGTCTGAGGAAAACATCCAACACTCCAACTATGGGAGTGCCTTCACTATATGGACTGCAGCAGTTCAAGAATTAGATCCACCACATCATCAAAGGCAATTAAGAATTTTTTCTGACTCATTCATGGGATGTGGTCATTGCTGACAAGGTCATCTCTAACTTCCTTTGAGAAGGTGGTGGTGAGCCACCTTCTTGACCCGCTGTGGTGAAGATATTCCCTCAGTACTGTTAGGTAGCAAGTTCCAGGATTTCGACCCAGTGACGATGAAAGAATGGCAATATATTTCCAAGTCGGGATGGTGTGACTTGGAGAGGAACTTGGAGGTGGTCGCATTCCCATGCACTTGCCATCCTTATTCTTCTAGGTGGTAGAGTCATGGGTTTCGCTGTTGAAGAAGCTTTGGTGATTTGCTGCAGTTTATCTTATAGATGGTACACACTGCATCCGTGGTGCGCTAGTAGTGGAGGGGGTGAGGGATCAAGTGAGAGAATTAAAGAGAGAGGAAAAAGCAAGAAAGCAAGGTAGCAATAAGGGAATTGATAATCTGAGTTTGTCAGGAAGGGACAGAGTGTACAAATTTAACAGCAGAGAAGGCTAGAGATTGCGAAAATAAAAAAAAAACCAGAATTAAAGGCACAAAGCATTTGCAACAAGGTAGATGAATTGACTGCACAAATGGAAGTAAACATGTATGTTCTAATTGCCATTATGGAGACATTGCTGCGGGGTTACCAAGGCTGGGAACTGAATATCCAAGGATATTCAACATTGAGGAAGGATAGGCAAAAAGGAAAAGGAGGTGGGGTAGCGCTGTTAATAAAGGATGAGATCAGTAATTAGTGAGAGAATGTTAGATCAGAAGATCAAGATGTAGAATCAGTTTGGGTGGTGTTAAGAGACAGTAAGGGGCAGCAAACATTGTTAGGAGTCGTTTATAGGCCACCAAACAGTAGTGGTAATGTACGACACGGTATAAATCAGGACTTACCTGGAGAGAGTCAGGAGCAGTGGTGGCACCTTTGAGGAACCTACCTCTACGCGCCGCTGGAGTTTGAAAAAAGAGAAAAAAAAAATCAAACCGTGACATCACAGGAAAGTTGATTGGCTGGTGAGTATTGTTGCTTAGGGACTGAGTCTAAATAACTGGGAGTTTAGAAACTTTAAAAATATTAAGTATTGATCGCAAGTAACAAGTGGGCAGCTGGTGAGTCTTGTTTATATTGGTAGGGTATATTAATAGTGGTAAGGTAGATTAGTATCGGTAAAGTTTAGTATTAGTAGTAGTAAGGTTATTATTACTATTGGTAGGGTTCTTAGTATTAGTGGTAGCAGGGTTTATTAATAGCAGGGTTTATTTGTAGAACCAAGGTATATTATCTAATAGATAGAGAAATGGCAAGGCTGCTCCAACCTCAGGAGTGCACACATCCTGTGCAATGTGGGAACTCCAGGTCACTTCTCCAGTCCTAGATAATCATATGTGCAGATGTGCCATCAGTTGCAGAAGATTGAGCTCCGGCTTGTGGAACTTGAGCAGTAGCTGGCATCACTACGGTGCATTCATGAGGATGAGAGCTTCGTGGATAGCAGGCTTATAGATGTGGTCAACCCACGGCTTAAGAATATGCAGGGAGAGAGGGAATGCGTGACTGCTAGACAGTCAAGAAGAAACAAGCAGGTAGTGCAGGAAACTCCTGACTGCATCCCATTCTCCAACTAGTATTCAGTTCTGAATATTGAGAAAAGTGATGGTTCTTCTGGGGAGTTCAGCCATATCCAAGGCCCTGGCACCACAGATAGTTCAGCTGTACAGGGGGGCACAAGGAAGACTGGAAGCACGATAATGATGGGAGATTCGATAGTCAGGGGAACTGACAAGTGTTTCTGTGGCATGATTCCAGGATGGTATGTTGCCTCCCTGGTGCCAGTGTCAAGGATGTCACTGAACAGCTGCAGAGCACCCTGAGACGGGATGGTGAACAGCAAGCAGTTGTGGTCCACATTGGTACCAATGACATAGGTAGAAAGAGGGAAATGGTCCTGCAGTCAAAATTAACGAGATAGGTAGAAAATTAGCAAGCAGGACCTCAAAAGGACCTCAAAAATCTCCAGATTACTCAGTGCCACGTGCAAGTGAGTATAGAAATATGAGGATAAAGCAAATGAATGTGTGGCTGGAAAAATGGTGCAGGAGGGAGGGCTTTAGATTCCTGGGACATTGGGACTGGCTCTGGAGAGATCAGACCTGTACAGGGCGGACGGTTTGCACCTAAATAGAGCCAGGACTGAGTTTCTTGCAGGGTGGTATGCTAGTGCTATTGGGGACTGTTTAAACTAACCTGTCAGGGGTATGGGAACCAGAAGGAAATATCAGAGAGGAATACCAAGGTGCACAGAATACTGAGAGAGATAGATAGCACTAGAGTTGCGAATAGTAAGTTATTAGGTGGGGTCAGAGTAAGGGAGAAAGTAATAAAGTCTAAATCAGGGTTAATGTGCATGTATGTGAAAGCACGGAGTGTGGTTAATAAGATTGGTGAGGTTCAGATGCAGATTGCAATGTGGAATTATCATGTTGTGGCCATAACAGAGACCTGGCTCAAAGAAGGGTAGGACTGGGTGTTAAATATTCCTGGATGCAAGGTGTTCATGAAAGATAGGAAAGGAAAAAAAAGGGGAGGGGTGGCAGTATAGATCAAGGAGAGCATTGCAGTGCTGGAGAAAAAGGATGTCCCGGGGTATCAAGCAATCTATTTGGCTAGATCTAAGGAGCAAAAAGGGTGCAGTTACATTGCTCGGTGTTGTCTATAGGCCACCAACTAGTGGGAAGGACGTGGAGGAACAAATTTGCAAGGAAATTACAGAGAGGTGCAAAAGTTATAAGGTAGTTATAATGGGGGACTTTAATTAGCCAAACATAGACTGGGACAGTAGTAGTGCAAAGGGCAGTGAGGGGCAAGAGTTCCTAGATTGTATTCAGGAAATTTTTCTACAATGTCTAGTAGTTTCTAATCCAACGAGAAAGGAGGCACTGCTAGACTTGGTTCTTGGCAATGAGGTGGGCCAAGTGATCAAGAATAGTAGGAGATCATTTAGGGTACAGTGATCATTGTATCATAAGGTTTAAGCTGACAATCAATCAAGAGTCAGAATAATTAACTGGGGGAAAGCCAACTTCAATGGGATAAGAATGGAACTGGGGTGAATAAATTGGAGTCAAAAGTTGGCAGGAAAAATGGTAGCTTAACAATGGGCTACCTTCAAAGAAGAGATAATTCAGGCATAGACAAGGTATGTTACCTTGAAGGGGAAAGGCAGGGTAAACAATTCCAGAGCTACCTGACTGGTAAAAGAGATAGCGATGAAGATGAAGAAGAAAAAGTGTGCTTAGGACAGATACCAGGTAGAAAATACGATTGAGAACCAGGCTGAATATAAAAGGTCCAGAAGGAAAGTGAAAAAGCAAATAAGAGAAGCAAAGAGAGAGCATGAAAAGAGACTGGCAGCTCACATTAAAGGGAATCCCAAAGTTTCTATAGACATATAAATAGTAAATGGGTGGTAAAAGGAGGAGTGGGGCCGATTAGGGACCATAAAGGGGATTTATGCATGGAGGTAGAGGAGATAACTGAGGTATTAAATGAATACTTTACATCTGTCTTTACCAAGGAAGAAGATGCAACCCACTAGAAGGGTTTAAAATTGATAAGGAGGATGCAAAAAATAGGCTGTCTGTACTTACAGTGGATAAAGCACCAGGACTGGATGAGATACATCCAAGGATACTGAAGGAAGTGAGGTTAGAAATCGCAGAGGCACTGGTCATAATTTTTCAGTCTTACTTAGACTCAGTGGTGGTGCCAGAGGACTGGAGAATTGCAAATGTTACACCCTTTTTCAAAAATGCTGTAACGATAAGCCCAGCAACAACAGGCCAGTCAGTTTAACTTCAGTGGTGGGGAAACCTCTAGAAAGAATAATTCGGGAAAAAATGAATAGTCACATGGACAAATGCAGGTTAATTAAAGAAAGCCAGCATGGATTTCTTAAGGGAATATTATGTGTAACGAACTTGGAGTTTTATCAGTTATGAAGATAGACTGGAGAAGTTAGCACTGTTTTCCTTGAAGAAGAGATGGCTGAGAGGTGATTTGTTAGAGGTATTCAAAAGCACAAGGGGCCTGGACAGAGTAGATAGAGAGAAACAGTCCCCACTCGTGAAAGGATCGAGAGCAAGAGGGCACAGACTTAAATTATTTGGTAAGAGAGGCAAAAATGACATGAGGAAAAGCTTTTTCACACAGCGAGTGGTTAAGGTCTAGAATGCACTGCCTGAGAGTATGGTGGAGGCAGGTTCAACTGAAGCATTCAAAAGGGACTTCGACTGTTATATGAGAAGGAAGAAGGTGCAGGGTTAGAGGGCGAAGGCAGGGGAAGGCACTAGGTGAATTGCTCTTTCGGAGCGCTGGTGCAGACACAATGGGCTGAATGCCATCCTTCTGCACTGTTAGAATTCTGTGATACTGTGATTCTGTGAGGAAATGAGAGGTACATGTAACATGGATAATAAAGTAATCATGGGGGACTTCAATATTAATATAGACTGGGTAAACCTAATTAACACTAATGCTGTGGAAGACAATTCCTGGCATGTATACAAGATGGTTTTCTACAACAGTATGTTGAGGATCCAAGAATGAGCTATTTTAGATCTAGTATTGTGCTATGAGAAAGGGCTAATTAATTATCTAATTGTAAAGGCGCCTCAAGAGAACAGTGACCATATAATGGAATTTGACATTAAGTTTGAAAGTTCAATCCGAAACTAGGGTCTTAAAACTAAGCAGAGGAAACTACGAAGGTATGAGGGGCAAATTGGCTGTGGTAGATTGGAAAACTACATTAAAAAGTATGACAGTAGATAGGCAATGGCTAGCATTTAAAGAATGAATACATGGTTTACAACAAATGTACATTCCTTTGAGGCACAAAAACCCAGCAGGAAAGGCAATAAGGAAATGGCTGAGAAACTAAACAAATACTTTGTGTCTGTCTTCACAGAGGAAGATACAAAACCTCCCAGGAATACTAGAGAACCAAGGGACTAGTGAGAATGAGGAACTGAAAGAAATTAGTATTAGTAAAAAGATAATACTGGAGTATTTAATGGGACTGAAAGTTGATAAATCCTCTAGACCTTATGATCTACATCCCAGAGTGTTGAAAGAGGGGGCTGTAGAGATAATGGATGCATTGATGGTCATCTTCCAAAATTCTATAGACTCTGGAGCAATTCCTGCAGATTGGAAGGTAGCAAATGTAACCCCACTATTTAAAAAAGGAGGAAGAGAGAAAATGGGGAACTACAGACCTGTTAGCTTGACATCAGTAAGAGGGAAAATGTTAGAATCTATTATAAAGGATGTGATACCTGAACACTGAGAAAATAATGGTCG
This sequence comes from Heterodontus francisci, assembly GCF_036365525.1. Classification (NCBI taxonomy): domain Eukaryota; kingdom Metazoa; phylum Chordata; class Chondrichthyes; order Heterodontiformes; family Heterodontidae; genus Heterodontus; species Heterodontus francisci. The sequence goes on from NC_090374.1 coordinate 71,049,238, forward strand.
GATTGGGCAGAATCAACATGGATTTATGAGTAGGAAATCATGTTTGACAAACCTGTCAGATTATTTTTGAGGATTTAAATGGCAGAATAGATAAGGGGGAACCAGTGGATGTGGTGTATTTGGATTTTCAGAAGATTTTCAATAAGGAGGCTAGTAAGGAAAATTAGAGCACATGGGATTGGGGGTAATATACTGGGATGGATTGAAAATTGGTTAATGGACAGAACACAGAGAGGAGGAATAAACGGGTCATTTTCAGGTTGTCAGGCTGTGACTAGTAGGGTACCACAAGGATCAGTGCTTGGGCCCCAGCTATTCACAATATCTATCAATGATTTGAATGTGGGGACCAAATGTAATATTTCCAAGTTTGCTGATGACACAAAACTACATGGGAATGTGAGTTGTGAGAAGGATGCAAAAAGGCTTCAAAGATTTAGACAGGCTAAGTGAGTGGGCAAGAAAATGGCATATTTACTATAATGTGGAAAAATGTGAATTTATCCACTTTGGTAAGAAAAGCAGAAATACAGAGTATTTCTTAAATGGTGCAAGATTGGGAAATTTTAATGTCCAAAGGTACCAGGGCGTCCTTGTTCATAAGTCACTGAAAGCTAACATGAAGATGCAGCAAGCAATTAAGAAGGCAAATGGTATGTTGGCCTTTATTGCAAGAGGATTTGAGTACAGGAGTAAAGAGGTCTTTCTGCAATATAGAGCCTAGGTGAGACCGCACCTGGAGTTTTGTGTACAGTTTGGGTCTCATTACCTAATGGAAGGATATACTTGCCAGAGAAGGAGTGCAACAAAGGTTCACCAGACTGATCACTGGAATGGCGGGATTGTCTTGTGAGGAGAGACTGAGGAAACTGGCCTATATTCTCTAGCGTTTAGAGGACTGGTGCTGAACTCATCGAAGCATACTAAATTCTTACAGGACTCGAAAGAGTAGATGCAGGAAAGATGGGTCTAGAACCAGGGCACACAGTCTTAGAATAAGCGTAGGCCATTTAGGACAGATGTGGAGGAATTTCTTCAGTCAGAGGGTAATGAAACTTTGGAATTCTGACTCGGAAATATATCACTGTTCCTTCACTGTCACTGGCTCAAAAAACTGGAACTCTCTCCCAAACAGCACTGTGGGTGCAGCACATGGACTGTAGTGGTTCAAGAAGGTGGTTCACCTTCTTGCAATTGGGAATGAGCAACAAATACTGGCCTTGTCACTGGCCATGTCTCATAAAAAGTTTTAAAAATCCCATAATACCTATGGTTAGCAAAAAGCTATCAAGCTCAGTTTTAAATTTAACAATTGATCTATCATCAATAGCTATTTGTGGAAGACAATCCCAAACTTCTACCACCCTTTGGGCTGAATTTTATTGGGGCGCTGCCGTCCATGGTCGCGCCCTTTGAACTCGGTGGCGCACCTGCATTTACCGGCCACCAAATCACATTACCGAGCCGCCCTCCCCATTTTACATGTATTTGACAGTTGTGCAGCAGGTGCTGGGCCCTATTTTAAACGCCCCAGCTCCTGCTTCCTGACAGCTGTCAAAAAATACTTACCTGACTACTGAAGAGTGGAGTCGCTGTCAATCTGGCAGCAAAGCAGAAAATCCTGCAGAGATCCAGCAGGTCAGGCAGCATCTGTGGAGAGAGAAGCAGAGTTAACTTGTCCAAGTTCACAGACCTGAAAGTTAACTCTGCTTCTCACTACACAAATGCTGCCTGACCCGCTGAGCGACCCCAGCACTTTCCGCTTTGCTGCCACATACTTACCCTGCTGTGTCCCAGTGTCCTGTGAAGCTGCGATCCTCTTCTCCCACTCAAGTAAAACATTCCTTCTTTTAGGTGTGCCGCACCTGGGTGAATAATCTTAATATTGCACATTCCAGGATGTGAGACTTAAATAGACCGTAAAAGATATTACAGAAGTTTACAGAGAACATACTGACACAAATGGGAATGCATGGGTGTCACAGCAATGTAAATACGTCTTTCACTAAATGTTCCTCACCAACATGTGTGTCCTTTTCTCTGTGTGAATGATGTGTGCCAGCATGTAGCACCAATGTCACATCCGTTTGTACTGTTGGCCTTTCAGAAGAGCCAACATATGCAATAACATCATTGCCATACCACCATTACTCATGAGCGTCTCCACGGATGCAGTGACATAGACTTTGGCTCAGTCAGCTGCTACCTCTAATGGTTTACACAGGGACTGGTGCACAGCAGGTGAGCGAGGGTGATGTGTGGCTTGCAGAGCTCATGTCGGTTCCTATGGAACAGACAGCCTTTGTCTGATAAGCCACTTCCGTACATCCCTAGCTCACTGCTAGCCCTGTGTGCAGAGCCTGGGTGCCTCCTGCCCTCCCATGCGTCGTTCATGTTGTAGGTCCTCAGTGTCCACATAGTCCGAGGAGGAATCCTGTTGATGTCTCTCCTCATCATGCCAGGCCTGACCCCTATTGCATGCATAGTTGTGCAGAGCAGAAAAGAAAGGAGCTGGCTTTTTCAGCCCGTAGTACAGGGCATCACCCATACAGGCATAGGAGGCGCTCTTTCAGCATGCCAATCTCCTTCTCAATGGTGGCTTATGTAGTTCAGTGGTTGGTGTTGTATCTCTCCTCTGCAGCAGCAGTGGTGTCTCTCACTGGTGTCTGGAGCCATGTCTCCAAAGGATAGCCCTTATCTCCAAAAAGCCACCCCTCCATCTGAGCCAGTTCAGTGAACAGTGGTGGCAGCCGGGACTGGCACAAGACCCAGGTGTCAAGGCAGCTGCCTGAGAAGCGGTCACACATTTGCTGCAAGCATCTGCGGTGTTCACATACCAGCTTCACCTAGATTGAGAGGGCCCCTTTAATGGTGACGCCTGCAGGTGGTAGCCTGGCGGGAAGCCAGATGGCCACATGAGTGCCGTCTATGAACATTACAACCTATGGTTCTCCATCAATGGTGCCAGAACCACAGGCCCTCTGGGCCCGACTGTGAGAGTCCGTCCTGAAACAGATATACGCACTGGCCCTCCAGTGCAGGGCATTGGTGACCTTCCTGATGCAGCGGTGCACTGCTGACTGTGTGACCCCACAAAGGTCTCCGGTGGGCCCCTGAAAGGCTGCAGAGGTATCAGGCTTGAGAACCACTGCCAGTATGAGGAACAAAGGCATGGGATGTGCACCGGAGCACCATGGGCTGCAGTTCATCCTTAAGCAAGGCACAGAGACGTGTCACAACCCATTCTATATGCACAATCTCCTCTGACACTGGCGCTCTGACATCTTATGGCATGTCATGTGGGGCCTGTAGATGCATGGCAACCTTAATGACGGGCTCTCCTTGGGGGCTGCTGCTCACGACCGGGGGCCTCTACGTGGATCGCACCTGCCTGGTGGTAATGCCTCTGGCACATACAGATCCTCACGTGCAGAGGATCACACAATGTAGGATGAGCCATACCTGTTTCCATGCGATAAATAAAGTTGAACCCTGCTTTTTTTCGAAGGTTCCTAACAGGGCATGGATTGGTGTTGACGGGTACATCAGCTGCTTTCATGGATCAACTATATGGCGTGCCATGGCATTGCCCATCTTGGCCAACACTCAGAGTGGCACAGCATGACCACATCAAGATCCTATCAGGTGAATCGATTGCCCCCACCATCCATAAAACCTTAATGTTCCTGCCCTTTCTGGCACCCTCCCCACTAACATGGTGCCTTGTGTGCCATTGCCCCCTCACAAACACAGAGTGGACACTGTTAACGGAGGGATGGTACACGGTACCTCCCTTCATGCCAGCACAGCTTTCCTTCCAGTAATCTCAGATCCCCTCCCTTTCAGAATGCAGAGTGCGAACCCTGTGTATCCCCCTCCCCCTTCCTTTTGGAATGCAGAGTTAGACCCCTGCATATCCCCCTTCCCTCCTCCCTTTAAGAATGCAGAGTTAGACCCCTGCATATTCCCTAGCCCCTCTGTTCAGTAATGCAGCGTGAGACCCCTGAATAACACAACTTACCTTCGCTGGAGACAACTTCTGCCTCTGAAGACCCGCCGGCTTTTTAGATCATGAACAGGACAGCACGTGACGGCCACCTGTTCAGTGAAAAATCCGGAAGTGGAGAGGCGGCAGGCTGCATAATCAGCATCGTACTCCTTACCATATGCTAATTGTGGTGCCACCGCCGTGCGCCGGGGGGCCACACCGAGCTCCTGCCATCGCCGGTAATATGCGGCAGGCCTTTCTCGACATCGCGGGTCGAGGCGGGCCTCTCCCCGCAGCATTTTACCAGCTCCCGTGCCGCGATCCGCTGCGTCGAGGGGCCGGTAAAATCCAGCCCTTTGTGTGTAGAATCAAAGAATCATAGAAGGTCTATGGCACAGAAAGAGGCCACTTGGCCCACCGAGTCTGCACCGGCCAGAAAATGAGCCAGCCGGCCTAATCCCACCTTCCAGTATTTTGGTCTTTAGCCCTGCAGCTTACGGCACTTGAGGTGCATATCCAGACACCTTTTAAATGAGTTGACGGTTTCTGTTTTTACTACCCTTTCAGGCAGTGAGTTCCAGACCCCCACCACGCTCTGGGTGAAAAATGTTTCATCATCTCCCCTCCAATGTTTCTACCAATCACTTTAAGTCTATGTCCACTAGTCACTGACTTCTCTGCTAAAGTAAATAGGCCCTTCACATCTACGCTATCCAGGCCCCTTACAATTTAGTACATTTCAATCATATCTCCCCTCAGACTCCTCTGTTCCAAGGAGAACAACCCCAGCCTATCCAATCTTTCCTCTTGCTGCATGTTTCCAGTCCTTGCAACATCCTGATAACTCTCCTCTGTCCCTTCTCTAGTGCAATTACATCCTTTCTGTAATGAGGTGAGCAGAACTGCACACAGTACTCAAATTGTGGCCTAACTAACGATTTATACAGTTCCAGCATAACCTCCCTGCTCTTATATTCTATACTTCAGCTAATAAAGGAAAGGATTCCATATGCCTTCTTAACCACCTTATCGACCTCTCCTGCTACCTTCAGGGATCTGTGGACATTCACTCAAAGGTCCCTCACTTCCTCGACACCTCTCAGTATTTTCCCATTAACTGTCCTTTGCCTTGTTTGACCTCCCCAAATGCATCACCTCACACTTATCCAGGTTAAATTCCATTTGCCACTTTTCTGCCCACCTGACCAGACCATCAATATTTTCCTGCAGCCTACAGCTATTCTCCTCACTATCAACCACACGGTCAACTTTTGTGTCATCTGCAAATTTCTCGATCATGCGTCCTACATTTACATCCAAATTGTTAATATATAGCACAAAAAGCAGGGGACTCAGTACTAAGCCCTGCGGAACACCACTAGAAACAGCTTTCCAGTTGCAAAAACACCCGTCAGCAATTACCCTTTGTTTCCTGTCACTGAGCCAATTTTGTATCCAGTTTGCTACATTTCCCTGGATCCCATGGGCTTTTATTTTTTAACCAGTCTGCCATGTGGGATCTTGTCAAAAGCTTTGCTAAAATCCATGTAGACCACATCAACTGCACTACCCTCATCTATCTTCCATGTTACTTCTTCAAAAAATTCAATCAAGTTCATCAAAGAAGATCTTCCCTCAACAACTCCATGCTGAGTATCCTTGATTAATCCATGCCTTTCTAATTGACAGCTTTATCCTGTCTCTCAGAATTGATTCCAATAATTTTCCCACTACTGATGTTAGACTGACTGGCCTGTAATTATTTGGTCTATCCCTCACTCCATTTTTAAACAAAGGTACAACGTTAGCACCACACCTGTATTCACTGAGGACTGGAAAATAATGGTCAGACCCTCTGCTATTTCTCCCCTGGCTTCCTTTAACAGCCTGGGGTACATTTCATCCGGCCTTGGTGATTTATCCACTTTCAAGGATGCTAATCCCATTAATACTTCTCTCCCTATGTTTATCACATCCAATACTTCACACTCCTCCTCCTTAACTACAATATCTGCATTGTCCCCTCTTCTGTGAAGGCAGACGCAAAGTATTCATTAACAGTCACACTAACTTCTTCCGCCCCTACACATAGATTACCTTTTTGGTCCTTTATGGGCCCTACTCTTCCCTAATTTCAGTTCTGAAGGGTCTGGCCCCAACTTGTAGACTATGACCCCAGTCTTAGTTTCTCTACCTACCCTATCTGCTCTCCTTCATATCTTAGAAACTTCAATTAAATCACCTTTAATCTTCTAAATTCCAAGTAATACAACCCTAGTTTTTATAATCTCTCCTCATAATTTAGCTGTTGGAGTCTGACATCACTCTGGTAAATCTACAAGGCTAATATATCCTTCCGAAGGTGTGGTGCCGAGAACTGCTCACAGTACTCAAAGTGCCATCTAACGCGGGCATTGTATAGCTGAAGAATGACCTCTACCCACTTTGTGGAGCCTCCTTCTCCATTAGTTGTTTAATTGTTCATTACCATTCATATTGGATGTGGCAGGACTGTCACTTGGACAAGGGTGGATTAATTAAGGAAAGCATGGATTGTGCTTAACTGACTTGATTGAGTTTTTTGATATGGTAACAGAGAGGGTTGATGAGGGTAATGTGATTGACTCTGTGCATCTGATCTTCCAAAAGGGATTTGATAAAATGCCACATAATAGGCTTGTCAGTTGAGGCCCATGAAATAAAATGGACAGTGGTGGATACAAAGTTGGCTCAGTGACAGGAAACAGAGTGTAGTGGTGAACGGTAGCTTTTCAGACTGGAGGAAGGTGGTGACCCTCAGGGGTCAGTACTCGGACCAAAACTTGGAATTATCGTGAACTGTGAGGAGGATGGTGATAAACTTCAAGAGGACATAGACAGGCTGACAGAATGGGCAGACACGTGACAGATGAAATTTAATGCAGAGAAATGTGAAATTATACGATTTGGTAGGAAGAACAAGGAAAGGCAATATAAACTAAAGGATACATTTCTGATGGTATAAGTGAACAAATCATTGAAGTGACATTGCAGGCTGAAAAAAGGGTTAAAAGACCATACAGGCTCCTGGGCTTTATAAATCGAGGCATAAAGTACAAAAACAAGTAAGTCATGATCAACCTTTATAAAACATTGGTTTGGCCTCAACTGGAGTATTGTGGCCAATTCTGGGCACTGCACTTTAGAAAGGGCGTGAAGGATTTAGAGAGGGTGAGAAAAGATTTACAAGAATGGTTCCAGAGGTGAGGAACTTCAGTTACGAGGATAGATTGGAGAAAAGAAGGTTGAGAGAAGATTTTCTAGAGATGTTCAAAATCATGAGGGGTCTGGACAGAGTAGATAGGGAGAAACTGTTCATTTTGGCAGAGGGGTCAAGAAGCAGAGGACACAGATTTAAGGTGATTGCCAAAAGAACCAAAGACGACAAGAGAAGACATTTATTTACGCAGTGAGTGGTTAGGATCTGGAATGCACTGCCTGGGAGTGTGGTGGAGGCAGTTTCAATTGTGGCTTTCAAAAGGGAATTGGATGAACACCTGAAGATCAAAAATGTGCAGGGTTACAGGGAAAGTGGGACTAGTTGAACTGCTCTTGCATTCTGTGCAGTAATCATTCTATGATTCTATGGCTGGGATTTCCTGTGAATCAGCGAGAATGGGAAGGCGGGTTTGGAAGTGGGTGGTGCTGGTGCTCCTGCTCTGATCCCCAATATCGCCAGAATCTCACGCCAACTAGCCAATTAACGGCCGGCAGGCAGGCAGGCGGGTGCCGAGCATTCACTGGCTGGAAGTGGGACTGAGATGGCGGCTGTATCATCAGCTGACGTGGTCGGATGTGCTGGGCTGCCAGCACCAGAATGTTGCTTCAGGCCTCCTTATCCACCTGCTGAAGGGCCACTCTGCCAGTTGCTTCCTCAGTCCACCGCCATCCCCCCCACCTTCAGCCCCCTCTCAATGCCAGCACATGCCACATGCCAGAAGCTGGATGGAATGATGAAAGGCTCGAACGCAAATCCCTGGCATGTGAACTCCCTCTCCCCAATGCAAATTGCTCTGGCTATGCTGCAACAGCCTTCCTATGAAGGCAAACAGCCTGAACCTATGGTTGCTGAATGTAGCAATGACCTCAGCTGGCGCCCCATTGCCACCCTACCATCCCCGGCTCCAAGGCCATCCACAACTGGTCCAAAACTCTGGGCCTATGATTCTATGCAAAGCTTTGATCTGATCTGCTGATTGTGGGATCGCTTAGCTCTGTCTCTCGCATGCTGCTTCCACTGTTTAGCATGAATGTAGTCCTGTGTTGTAGCTTCACCAGGTTGGCACTTCATTTTTAGCTACACCTCGTGTTGCTCCTGGCATGCTCTCCAAAACTCCTCATTGAACCAGGGTTGATCTCCTGGCTTAATGGTAATGGTAAAGTCAGTGACATCACAGGTTGCAGTTGAATACGATTTTGTTGCTGCTGATGTCCCACAGCGCCTCATGGATCCAGTTTTGAGCTGATAGATCTGTTCTGAATCTATCCCATTTGGCTTGGTGGCAGTGCCACACAACACAATGAAGGGTATCTTCCGTGTGAAGATAGGACTTCTTCTCCACAAGGAATGTGTGGTGGTCACTCCTACCAATACTGTCATAGGCAGATGCAATCGTGCAGGTAGATTGGTGAGGACAAGCTAAAGTAGGGTTTTCCTCATGTTTCAAAAGCGAAATACCATGGATGCTGGAAATCTGGAATTAAAAACAAAAATTGATGGAAATGCTCAGCAGGTCAGGCAGCGTCTGTGGAGATGTATCCACAGATTAACTCTGTTGCTGTATCCACAGATGCTGCCAGTTCTGTTAAGTATTTCCAGCATTTTCTGTTTTCATTATTGTGATGGAGGAGTCTGGGACACTGGCTGAAAGGTATGATCCTGTGAGTATGACTATGTCAGGCTGCTGCTTGACTAGAGTGTAGGACAGCTCTCCCAGTTTTGGCACAAGTCCCAGATGTTACTGTGGAGAATTTGTAGGGTCATGTGGGATAGGTGTGCTTTTGTAGCGATGGAATCTGATGCTGAGGTCAATGCTGGGTAGTCCATCCAGTTTTATTCTCATTATAAATGACTTGCTAGGTTATTTCAGAAGGCAGTAGGAGTCAACTAACCTCCTGGAGAGCTGAAGTTACATTTATGCAAGATCGGGTACGGACAGCAGAATTCCTTCCCTTAGAGGCGTTAGTGAAACAGATGGGTTTTTATGACAATTGGGTGGTTTTCATGTTTGTCATTAGTGATACTAGCTTTGTAATTCCAGGTTTTATTTGACTCACTGAATTTAAATTCCCTAGCTGGCGTGTTGGGATTTGAACCCTTGAGCTGAATTTTATGAACTTGCCACAAATCGTGGCGGCATGCTCTGATCTGCCCTTCAGGTGAATTAACATTTTTAAAGTGACATTAATTTGATCTGGCGTTACAAATATTCAATAAAAGATGAAAGCCCCTCTACCCCCCCCCCCCCTCCCCCATCCCCCCAATAACCACACACTTTATTTTTGGGCCATTCCCACCAAAGAAAACTTATTTCCCACTCCAAACTTTCCCCTCCCCCCCCGAACTCAGTCACCATTGCCCTTCAACCCCTTCCTATCATCCCCTCAGCCAATGGAATATGTTTTCTCTGCTCCCACTGCCCTCCCGATCTGAAAATTAAACTCCTCCCCCCTCCCCACCAGTGTCTCGCCTTGAATCCCCAAACGGGATCAGAAGGTGTAGGACTGCCGGCCACTGACCGGAATATTGGCGTAGGATGGCCGCCTGGTCCAGATAAGTTAATTTGCATTTATTAGAATTAATTTGACTACGCAAATGAAGGCTCCGTCGCAGTGCGGCAGGTGGAGGGCTGCACCGAGGCCTCGTTGCTGCCAGTAAATTGCGGCGAGGTCTTCTCGGCGTCGGGGGTCGTGGCGGGCCTCTCCGGAAGAATATTCTGGGCCCCCCGCCATGACCCCCAACACTGGAGGGCTAGTAAAATTTAGCCCCTTATCTCCAGATCATTAGTGCAGGCCTCTGCATTACCAGTCCAGTAAAATAACCGCTCTATTACCATACATTCATGAGTGGATAATAAATGCTGACTTTGCCAATGGTGGCCATTTCCCAAGAATGAGTGAATAAATAAAAGTATGTTGTATTTTAACCAATGACAAATAAATACTTTTTTTTACCCTTCACAGAAAATGGATAATATAAGTCCATGTGAACATTCTTATCTCATTTTCCATTGGCTTACTCTGATTTGGCTAGGTTTTGCATATGTATAATCATGGTGCTCGAGTTGAATTATTTTTCTTCACTTGAAGATTAATTTTGGAAAAGGATTAAATGTATGATTCATACCTTTACTTCACTGTCATTAAATGCAACAAGTTTTGTGGCTGGATGATCAGTGAGTTTGATGATATTCAAATTTATCAGAAATTTTTTTTATTTGTTCATGGGATGTGGGCGTCGCTGACTATGCCAGCATTTATTGCCCATCACTAATTGCCTTTGAGAGGGTGGTGGTGAGCTGCCTTCTTGAACCGCTGCAATCCTTGGGGTATAGGTACACCCACAGTGCTGTTAGGAAGGGAGTTCCAGGATTTTGACCCAGTGACAGTGAAGGAACAGCGATATAGTTCCGAGTCAGGATGGTGTGTGACGTGGATGGGAACTTGCAGGTGGTGGTGTTCCCATGCATCTGCTGCCCTTGTCCTTCTAGGTGGTAGAGGTCACGGGTTTGGAAGGTGCTGTCAAAGGAGTTATGAAAATGTTAAACGTTAACAATAAAGAAATGTTAAAAGTCCAGTTGTTAAGGAACTTGGGATAAATTTTAAAATGAATACATATAATTCAGTGCACATTTGAACAGAAAACATGAAACATGGGCACATAGAAAAAGTGTAATTTGCAAATGAGTAAAGTAAAAGGATTTGGTTTTGATTACTGACCATTCAGTAAAAGTGCCCAGTTGATATGAGGCCTTTGTTATCAGAGCCAAACAAGTACTATGATACATCTCAAGTCATATAAATCTTTGGTATGGTCCATTTGAAATATTGTGTGTATTTTTGTGCATCCTGCCTTCAAAGACCTTTGATGCCTTGGGGAAGGTTTAGAGAAGAGCTATAAGGATAATTCGGGTTCTGATTTATGAAGAGCAAGTCACAAAGCTGAACTTGTTTTCCCTGGAAGAAAGATTTACAGGAGACATGATCAGAAGTGTTGAAAATAATGCTGTAAATGGATAAGGGCAACATGAAGCAATTTATGTAACAGAACCAGAGGACACAAGTACAAAGTTAACTAACATTAAGTAAGGTTACTTTTTTTTTACCCCAACTGAGTATCAGGTACTCCGAATAGACTCCAAGCAAAAAAGATTAATGTTACGTCAAATAGTTGGATAAGAAAATAAAAAATGGAAATGTACAACTGCAGTAAGATTTCTTTACTCTTATAATCTAATCCCTTTGTAACAAAAGCTAACATACCATTTACCTTCCTAATTGCTTGCTGCACCACAATGTTAACATTCTGTGATACAAGGACACCCAGGACCCTCTAAGTGCATTACAATAGAAATGACAGAGTTGATGCCAATGTGCAGGGCATCTAAAGATAAGGATCTGTTCTGATGAAAGGTCGCTGACCTGAAACATTAACTTTGCTCCTCTCTCCACAGATGCTGCCAGACCTGCTGAATATTTTCCAACAATTTTTATTTTTATTTCAAATTTCCAGCATCTGCAGTATTTTGCTTTTATTAAAGATAAATTAAAACTATAATGAAACCAAGGCACAATTTTATGAATCAGATGTATTTTTGGCTGAACGTACAGGCTACAGTGACTGTGAATTCACATCTTTATCTTACATGCCACCCAGAAAACTAAAAGCCCCAAATAAAGCTGACAACAGAACAACAGCCTTGAATGTCAATCTTAGGATCTGAAGGAAAGGAGTTGAACTGAAAGGTTAGCGGTACTCAGACTTGACATAATTTAATAACAGGTCATCCAATGTTTGATCATTTTACTGTGGTAGTAGAAACATAAAGTAATCAAAAGTGCAGTGTACAACAGTGATGTAATTTGAAATTATTTGGGAAGGGGTGGAATTGTAAGTGCTGAAGGCAAAATATTTATGTTTTTAGTAGTATGTGTGGACGTGCCCTCCCTTTGAATTTTTCTTTGGTCCAGTACATTTTTATATAGCGTTGTGGGGTCATGGAGTGTACTAATGAAGTTAATGATAGAAGCAGAAAGTATGGGGCCATTTTAACTCCTGGCTAGAAGGCAACTTGGATAGAGCAATCCTGCACAGAACTTTACATGGCAGGCCCGGCAGACATTTTTTACCAGGCTTTATTTGCATTGCCGGTGAACTGCTTGCCTATTCCATGCAAGAAACTGAACAGGCTGGTGGATAGGCTGGTGGGGGACAGTGATGGGTAGGGGTGGGGGGTGGAGTGGGGGAATGAAAATTGGACAGCCCAGAGGCCACATGCTGGAACCACAGAAGTTGGATGACAGCAAAATAAGTGCCTTGTGACTGGGAGAGAGCAGGAACCCAGGGTAGCAGAAGCCTAGACTTTTCTTATGGGTCTCAGAAAAACAATCCTTCTTCTGCTGGTATTAATTACCTTAGGTGACTTCGCTGGCTTCCTGGAAATTTTACCTGATAGGGTAATCATAGCAGCCACCCCCTCAGGAGTGGATTTAAAGGTCATTGGGATCCCATGTTCACTATTTGCATTTATTAGTGGGACTTCCACCACAGTCTTATCTGCTGCTAAAGCCAGCAATGTTCCAATGGGAAGTCAGTGGGAAATGGAGCTGCCCAATTTCAACTGCTGCTCTGCTCCTTTACTACGTTAAAATTCATCCTCAGTCAACCTTTAAGAATATGTTGGACAGGTGATTGAAGGAAATGGGGTTAAAGGAATATTAGAACATAGATTAGGGCTGCTTATATTGAGAATAATCATGAATAATCATAAAAACAAAGAAAGAAAGAACTTGCACTTATATAGCACCTTTCATGACCTCAGAACATCCCAAAACATTTTACAATCAAAGAAGTACTTGAAGTGTAGTCATTATTGTAATGTAGGGTGCCATGGCAGCCAATTTGCACACACCAAGCTCCGAAAAACAGCAATGAGATAATTACCAGAAAATCTGTTTGATGCTGCTTGAGAGATAAGTATTGACCAGGATACTGTGAGTGTGGAAAAGTCCTCTGCTCTTCTTTGAATAGTGCCATGGGATCTTTCACAGCCACCTAAGAGGGTAGATGGGGCCTCAGTTTTAACATCTCATTTGAAAGATGGCATCTCAGAAAGTGCAGCCCTCCCTCAGTACTGAATTGAAGTGTGAATCTAAATTTGGTGCTCAGGTCTCTGAAGTGGAACATGAAGCCACAATCTTCTGATTCAGAGGTGACGGTGCTACCACTGGGCCAGGACTGACACCTTGGAATGCCTTCCTTTTTTTATTTCAGTGACGGTAGTTGGCTACTGGGTATTAGGGGCCTTTGGAACTGAGATGACTCAGTACCTTCTTGTGCTGAGTATGGGGATGGTCCTGTAATAGATAATGCCATGCCATCCATTGTGGATGCTGGCTGCCCCCAACCCATTTTCAGTCAGTTGAGTAGAGGGGCTGGATTAGATAGATGTGATGGCTCCTTGAGAGTCTCTGTCTACTCCAGCACATTGCTTCAGATGGGCACTCATTCAGTATGTCCAGTGATCTGTATAAGAGCAAACCTGATGGCAGCAAAGTGAATGCTTCCCTTCAATTTCCTTAACTTCAAGTCCTTAAGCATCTTCACAAGATCACAAGTTAATTATAAATGAACAAGGCCATTCGACCCATCTTTGTTCTTCCATCCAGAAAGACCTTTCAGTCCCCCCATTGTATCATTCAAGAATTTCAAAAGTAATGACACAGTTTTTTGCCTCCACTACTCTGCGCCAAATTCCGTTCCACATATTTATCACTTTTTATCTGAAGAAGAACTTTTGTGATTATGCATACTTCTAGCCATTTGAGTTTTTCCTTTTGACCTCAGTTTTACTAGGACTTGCTGGTATCATATTTAGTTGGGTGGGAGATGCTTTGATTTAGATTTAGATTTAGATATACAGCACTGAAACAGGCCCTTCGGCCCACCGAGTCTGTGCCGACCATTAACCACCCATTTATACTAATCCTACACTAATCCCATATTCCTACCACATCCTCACCTGTCCCTATATTCCCCTACCACCTACCTATAGTAGGGGCAATTTATAATGGCCAATTTACCTATCAACCTGCAAGTCTTCTGGCTGTGGGAGGAAACCGGAGCACCCGGAGGAAACCCACGCAGACACAGGGAGAACTTGCAAAGTCCACACAGACAGTACCCAGAATTGAACACGGGTCGCTGGAGCTGTGAGGCTGCGGTGCTAACCACTGCGCCACTGTGCCGCCCTGATGTCGAGTCTTTCCTCAGAAATCAGAACTCTAAAACATGTCCATAATTTGAAAACACCCACCCATATATTGGATACAGGGTGTGTGGAGCAGAAAATCTGAGTAATGGAGGGTGTGAATGGTGTGTCAACGAGCAGCTTCTGAAGAATTTCCCACCCAAGTTCCTTTATGTTTATGTTATGCTGGAGTCAGTGTAACTCAAACAAAAAATCTTGGCCTCTTTTCCATATGATTTTGAAATGTCCCTTTCAAAGAGACTAAAAAAATTGAAATTTCTGGGCCATCTTCCAATAATGATGTACTCCTTCCTATTTTGTGCCATCAATGTCAAAAAGGTGTTATCCTCTAAGTATTAATTCTGATGGTTGTCACTGAATTTAGACAGCTGAATCTCAGAATTCAGCCAACAAATGTACAACGCTTGAGCTTTTCTCCTCAGTTTTACAGCTTCATTCAAACAGCTTGATTGTTTTACTTGCATTTAATTCATTGAAAGTTACCTCTTTGCTGATTTCATTTTAAAATGTGCAACTTATTGACCAAGTATGAACATTTTCAACAGGCTTTACAATCTAATTTTTAGATTACTTATATTTTAAGGCATCTGTAATAAGCATGTCACCAGAAATTCTTTACAAAATCTGCCTTATGATTGCCTCTTGGCAGCAAATTTGACCTTTACTGTTGTAAATTAGAATGCCATGTTATAAATACATGAATGTAGCTTAAAGGCATTTAAATATGAATCAGAATTAAACATATTAAACAAACTGATTATTTTGCCAATCTCTGTATCAGGTTTAAAGTGCATGTATAGTATTTATTTTATCTTGACTTGATAAGTTATCTTCTGCCTGTGGAAAACAACAAGACATTGTTCTAGTATTAACCCTTAAACATTATATAGTTAGTCAATCTGCAGGGATTGAATGTGCATGTATTTATCATTTGTATAAAGCAGGAGACATCAGAAATGCATCGACATGTTAATACATTATCATTAAAGTTTAGGGAGGGCAAAAATTCGCTAACCCCTGAAAACGGGCATGTGGATTGCTAGAGCTAATCTAAGTCCAATATTTCTGATGCAGGCAGCACACTAACTTCGCTAAATGTGCTGTAGAGAGGCTACACACCTTAGCAGGAGGCCCAACTGTGTGAGGCTATCACCACTTAAAGCTAGCCCGCACCTTGAAAGTAGCTTTCTGGCTGAAGAAAGTGCTGAAACTGTTTATGGAAGAGAATCTGAGCAGGAAGAAGAGTGACTTATAGCGCAACAGGTAAGAGAGCATGCTCCAAGGTTCTCTGATGCTGCACTCTACACCGAGCTGGAGGAGGTGTCGAGGAGGAGAGATGTTACCTATCCAGAGGGACCAAGAGGCCCTTCAGACAAACATTGCGAAGACAGTGGAAGCAGACAGCAGTCAATGCCAGGATTCAAGCCCCAAGGACCTAGATTCAGTGCTGCAAAAAGTTCAATAACCTCACATGAGTGGTCAAGTCAGTGAATGTATCTTCCACCAGCCCTGCTGCAGTCAGTGGGGCAGCACTGCATAGACTTTAGCAACTATAAAGAACTGTAGAAACCATGGAAAGTCTTTGCTCGAGTCGCTCTGAACAGGCTCCAGAAGCTGGCCGAGCGCGTCTACCCTGAGGCACAGTGTGGCTTTCGTGCAGAGAGATCGACTATTGACATGCTGTTCTCCCTTCGTCAGATACAGGAGAAATGCCGTGAACAACAGATGCCCCTCTACATTGCTTTCATTGATCTCACCAAAGCCTTTGACCTCGTCAGCAGACGTGGTCTCTTCAGACTACTAGAAAAGATCGGATGTCCACCAAAGCTACTAAGTATCATCACCTCATTCCATGACAATATGAAAGGCACAATTCAACATGGTGGCTCCTCATCAGAGCCCTTTCCTATCCTGAGTGGTGTGAAACAGGGCTGTGTTCTCGCACCCACACTTTTTGGGATTTTCTTCTCCCTGCTGCTTTCACATGCGTTCAAATCCTCTGAAGAAGGAATTTTCCTCCACACAAGATCAGGGGGCAGGTTGTTCAACCTTGCCCGTCTAAGAGCGAAGTCCAAAGTACGGAAAGTCCTCATCAGAGAACTCCTCTTTGCTGACGATGCTGCTTTAACATCTCACACTGAAGAATGCCTGCAGAGTCTCATCGACAGGTTTGCGTCTGCCTGCAATGAATTTGGCCTAACCATCAGCCTCAAGAAAACGAACATCATGGGGCAGGATGTCAGAAATGCTCCATCCATCAATATTGGCGACCACGCTCTGGAAGTGGTTCAAGAGTTCACCTACCTAGGCTCAACTATCACCAGTAACCTGTCTCTAGATGCAGAAATCAACAAGCGCATGGGTAAGGCTTCCACTGCTATGTTCAGACTGGCCAAGAGAGTGTGGGAAAATGGCGCACTGACACGGAACACAAAAGTCCGAGTGTATCAGGCCTGTGTCCTCAGTACCTTGCTCTACGGCAGCGAGGCCTGGACAACGTATGCCAGCCAAGAGCGACGTCTCAATTCATTCCATCTTCGCTGCCTTCGGAGAATACTTGGCATCAGGTGGCAGGACTATATCTCCAACACAGAAGTCCTTGAAGCGGCCAACATCCCCAGCTTATACACACTACTGAGTCAGCGGCGCTTGAGATGGCTTGGCCATGTGAGCCGCATGGAAGATGGCAGGATCCCCAAAGACACATTGTACAGCGAGCTCGCCACTGGTATCAGACCCACCGGCCGTCCATGTCTCCGTTATAAAGACGTCTGCAAACGCGACATGAAATCGTGTGACATTGATCACAAGTCGTGGGAGTCAGTTGCCAGCATTCGCCAGAGCTGGCGGGCAGCCATAAAGACAGGGCTAAATTGTGGCGAGTCGAAGAGACTTAGTAGTTGGCAGGAAAAAAGACAGAGGCGCAAGGGGAGAGCCAACTGTGCAACAGCCCCAACAAACAAATTTCTCTGCAGCACCTGTGGAAGAGCCTGTCACTCCAGAATTGGCCTTTATAGCCACTCCAGGCGCTGCTTCACAAACCACTGACCACCTCCAGGCGCGTATCCATTGTCTCTCGAGATAAGGAGGCCCAAAAGAAAAAAGAAAGAAGAAACCATGAAACGCTTCTACAATCACAGGAACAGCTAGTAGAAATCAAGCAGCAACTAACTGTAAGTAGTTGATGATACCTTTAAATAGGAACATAGGAACATAGGAGCAGGAGGAGGCCATTCAGCCCATCGAGCCTGACCGCCATTCAATATGGTCATGACTGATCATCCACTTCAATGCCTTTTTCCCACACTATCCTCATATCCCCTTATGTCATTTGTATTTAGAAATCTGTCAATCTCTGCTTTAAACATACTCAATGACTGAGTTTCCACAGCCCTCTGGGGTAGAGAATTCCAAAGATTCACAACCCTCTGAGTAAAGAAATTTCTCCTCATCTCTGTCCTAAGTGACTTCCCCCTTATTTTGAAATTGTATCCCCCTGGTTCTAGACTCCCCAACCAGGGGAAACATCTTAACTGCATCTACCCTGTCTATCCCTTTAAGTATTTTGTAGGTTGCAATGAGATCACCTCTTGGAAACTCTAGAGAATACAGGCCTAGTTTCCCCAATCTCTCTTCATAGGACAGTCCTGCCATCCCGGGAACAAGTCTGGTGAACCTTCGTTGTCCTCCCTCTATGGCAATAATATCCTTCATAAGGTAAGGGGATCAAAACTGCACACAGTACTCCAAGTGCAGTCTAACCATGGTTCTACACAATTGAAGCAAGACTTCACTACTCCTGTACACAAATCCTCTTGCGATAAAGGCTAATATACCATTAGCCTTCCTAATTGCTTGCTGTACCTGCATGTTAGCTTTCAGTGACTTATTGACAAGGACTCCCAGGTCCCTTTGTACATCTACACTTTCTAATCTCTTACCATTTAAGAAATACTCTGCACATCTATTCCTCCTACCAAAGTGGATAACCTCACATTTTTCCACATTATATTCCATCTGCCACGTTCTTGCCCACTCACTAGGTCTATCCAAATCCCCCGAAGCCACTTTGCATCTTCCTCACAACACATTCCCACGTGGTTTTGTGTCATCCGCAAACGTGGAAATATTACATTTGGTCCCCACATCCAAATCATTGATATATATTGTGAACAGCTGGGGCCCAAGCACTGAACCCTACGGTACCCCACTAGTCACAGCCTGCCACTGTGAGAATGACCCGTTTATTCCTCCTCTCTGATTTCTGCCTATTAACCAATCCCTAATTCATCCCAGTATATTACCTCCTATCCCATGTGCTTTAATTTTGCTCACCAGCTTTCTGCGTGGGACTTTATCAAAAGCCTTCTGAAAATCCAAGTATACCAAGTTGACTGATTCCCCTTTATCAATTCTGTTAGTAACATCCTCAAAAAACTCCAACAGGTTCGTCAAACATGATTACCCATTCATAAATCCATGTTGAATGTGCCCAAACAGATCATTATTATCCAAGTGTTGGGAAGGTGGAGAGGGGAGCGGTACTCGACCTAATCCGAGAGAATGAAGCCGGACAAGTGGTAGAAGTGTCAGTGGGGAAGCATTTCGGGGATAGTGACCATAACTCTGTAAGATTTAGGTAGTTATGGAAAAGGACAAAGATGGATGGGAAATAAAGGTACTGAATTGGGGGAAGGCCGATTTCAATATGATAAAACAGGAACTGGCCAAAGTGGACTGGGAGCAGCTACTTGTAGGAAAGTCTACATCAGACCAGTGGGAGTCATTCAAAAAGGAAATAGTGAGAGTTCAGGGCCAACATGTTCCTGTAAAGGTGAAGGGTAGGACCAACAAGTCCATGGAATGCTGGATGTCAAGGGATATGGGGGACTGGATAAGGAAAAAAAAGGAGGCTTATGGCAGATTCAGACCATTGAAAGCAGCAGAGGCCCTAGAGGAGTATAGAAAGTGTAGGGGGGTACTTAAAAAAGTAATTAGCAGAGCAAAGAGGGGACATGAAAAAACACTGGCGGGCAAGATAAAGAAAAATCCTAAGGCATTTTCTAAGTATATTAAGGGTAAGAGGATAACCAGGGAAAGAGTTGGACCCATTAGGGACCAAAGTGGCAATCTGTGTGTGGAGCCGGAGGACATAGGTGAGGTTTTAAATGATTACTTCTCATCTGTGTTCACTATGGAGAAGGACGATATCGGTGTAGAGATCAGGGAGGGTGATTGTGATATACTTGAACACATTAGCATTGAAAAGGAGGAAGCATTAGCTGTTATAGTGGGCTTAAAAGTGGATAAATCCCCAGGCCCATATGAGATGTATCCCAGGCTGTTATGTGATTCAAAGGAGGAGATAGCAGGGGCTCTGACACAAATTTTCAAATCCTCTCTGGCCACAGGAGAGGTATCAGAGGACTGGAAGACAGCGAATGTGGTACCATTATTCAAGAAGGGTAGTGGGGATAAACCAGGTAATTACAGGCTGGTGAGTCCAACATCAGTGGTAGGGAAACTATTGGAAAAAATTATGAGGGACAGGATTAATCTCCACTTGGAGAGGCAGGGATTAATCAGGGATAGTCAGCATGGCTTTGTCAGGGGGAGATCGTGTCTAACAAACTTAATTGAATTTTTCAAGGAGGTGATTAGATGTGTAGATGAGGGTAAAGCAGTTGATGTAGTCTACATGGACTTTAGTAAGGCTTTTGATAAGGTCCCACATGGGAGATTGGTTAAGAAGGTAACAGCCCATGGGATCCAGGGCAATTTGGCAAATTGGATCCAAAATTGGCTTAGTGGCTGGAGGCAGAGGGTGATGGTTGAGGGTTGTTTTTGCAGGTGGAAGCCTGTGACCAGTTGTGTACCGTAAGGATTGGTGCTGGGACCCTTGCTGTTTGTAGTGTACATTAATGATTTAGAAGTGAATATAGGAGGTATGATCAGTAAGTTCGCAGATGACACGAAAATTGGTGGTGTCGTAAATAGTGAGGAGGAAAGTTTTAGATTACAGGACGATATAGATGGGTTGGTAAGACGGGCGGAGCAGTGGCAAATGGAATTTAATCCTGAGAAGTGTGAGGTAATGCATTTTGGGAGTACTAACATGGCAAGGGAATATACAATGGATGGTAGGACCCTAGGAAGTACAGAGTGTCATAGGGACCTTGGTGTACTTGTCCACAAATCACTGAAAGCAGCAGCAAAGGTAGATAAGGTGGTTGGGAAGGCATATGGGATACTTGCCTTTATTAGCCGAGGCATAGGATATAAGAGCAGGGAAGTTATGATGGAGCTGTATAAACCACCATTTAGACCACAACTGGAGTACTGTGTACAGTTCTGGGCACCACACTATAGGAAGGATGTGATTGCACTGGACAGGGTGCAGAGGAGATTCACCAGGATGTTGCCTGGGCTGGAGCATTTCAGCTATGAAGAGAGACTGGATAGGCTAGGGTTGTTTTCTTTAGAGTAGAGAAGGCTGAGGGGGGACCTGATCGAAGTATACAAAATTATGAGGGGCATTGATAGGATAGATAGGAAGGAACTTTTTCCCTTAGCGGAGGGGTCAATATCCGGGGGCATAGATTTAAGACCGGGCAGGAAGTTTAGATGGGATTTGAGGAAATATTTTTTCACCCAGAGGGTGGTTTGAATCTGGAACACACTTCCTGACGGGGTGGTAGAGGCAGGAACCCTCACAACATCTAAGAAGTATTTAGATGAGCACTTGAAATGCCATAGCATACAAGGCTACGGGCCAAGTTTTGGAAAATGGGATTAGAATAGATAGGTGCTTGATGGCCGGCACAGACACGATGGGCCAAAGGGCCTGTTTCTGTGCTGTATAATTCCATGACTCAATGATTCTATGTCCATTTACCACATCCTTTAGAATAGATTCTTGCATTTCCCAATGAGTGATGTAAGGCTAACAGGTCTGTAATCCCCTGTTTTCTCTCTCCCTCCCTTCTTAAATAGTGGGGTGACATTTGCGACTTTCCAATCTGCAGGAACTGCCCCAGAATCTATAGAATTTTGGAAGATGATCAATGCATCCACTATCTCCATAGCTACCTCTTTCAACACTCTGGGATGTAGAATATAAGGTCCTAGGGACTTATCAACCTTCAACCCCATTAATTTCTCCAATACAACCTTCTTACTAATACTAATTTCCTTCAATTCCTCATTCCCCCTCATCCCTTGGATCCCTAATTCTGGAAGATTTCTTAAATCTTCCACAGTGAAGACAAAAACAAAGTAATCATTTAGCTTCTCTGCCATTTCTCTATTCCCCATTATAAATTCTCCTGACTCTGCCTGTAATAGCTCTGATCCTTCCCGCTGCTGAATGCGTGTTCAGCCGTGTGTGTTTAAGAGACAACGGAAGTTGGACTGTTGAGCCCCAAAATGGAGCGTGGCATCAAATCAGCAATACATATTGATTGACGTCACAAACTGCTATTCTGCATCCTTCTGGCAAACATTAGTTGTGCTTGTGCTAATGCCCTCATCAAGGTGGTGTCCGGCGCAGCTCACACCAGAAGTGTGCGCAAGTGTTGTTGGTGCCCTTTAGAATCAAAACGGCACTTGTAGCACTAAAACACTGGGCGCTAAGGAGCCAAATTTTACAGCCTAGATGAAGCCAATGCTTGCTCTATTTAATCCAACCGTAACCTATCATACTTTTAAAGCCTTGTCGGTGCCTTGCATTATGCGTTTCCCATTAAAAAAACAAAAAATCCCAAATATTCAACATACTGTTTGGTTCTATCTGTATATACAAACATATTTGTCCATGTCTCATAAGTTACTCCTTGGGAAAAGTGTCCTGCTGCAGGTCCTGTCAGAAACAGGAACCACCTGTGTAAACAGCACATTTTCTTTATTCTGCATTGCTTTCATGCTCGTGCATGTGCATATTGTTAATTCCATCCCTTTCAAATCTATATTCCACAGTCTTGTTCCAGTGCATACCAGTGATAAACATCAGCTTGTCTGAGAGAGCATTTTCAATCTGGAAATGGAATGAATTAAGATCTTTCCTGTTAATTAAAAAGTTCTTGAGATATGCTTGTAGTGCAGGATATTCTGTTAAAAGCCAAAGAAAAATTTATTTCAACTTCAAGCAATTTCTTCATAGAAATCCATTCTTTGAAAGGCCAGTATGCTCGTATTGTAATTAAAATAATTAAAGCTGCTCATTGGAAAGGAGCAAATGCAGCATGGCTGAGGACAAAATCAGGGGTATTAAAATTATCTGAAAGCACTGTATGATAATATCTATATAATAGGTATCAATGAAATCATATTAATATCATGCATTAATAAATATTGTTTTTCTTAGTTTTTACTAGAAAAGGGCAACAGTAACATTGACCTTTCAGCATGATTAACATTAAAAGAGTCAAAACCAATTTTACAATTTGCCCAGAGGTTTTTTAAATCAATAAGCATGCATACTTGAACTGTTGTTTTAGGGAGATTTACTGATGACCTCTATGTTTCTGTTGAATGACTTCATTCGCCTGCCCTGTAGTGGAGGTTTATATAAACTTTCGCTATTTCAAGAGGTTTAATTACCACCAGCTGGCATTAGCAGATAAAAATTTTACCCCCAAAAAATAGGCTGCATGATTAATCATTAGATTTTACAGACAGCAACCAAACCAAAATAATTTACTGCATATAGCACTCAATGTGGAAAAATCTGTAAATGCTATTTTTTTATTCGTTCATGGGATGTGGGCATTGCTGGCTAGGCCAGCACTTATTGCCCATTCCTAATTGCCCTTGAGAAGGTGGTTTTGAGCTGCCTGCTTGAACCGCTGCAGTCCTTGGGGTGTAGATATGCACATAGTGCTGGTAGGAAGGGAGTTCCAGGTTTTTGACCCAGCAACAGGCGATACCGTTCCAAGTCAGGATGGTCTGTGGCTTGGAGGGAAACTTGCAGGTTGTGGTGTTCCCATGCATCTGCTGCCCTTGCCCCTCTAGGAGGTAGAGGTCATGGGTTTGGAAGGTGCTGTTGAAGGAGCCTTGGTGAGTTGCTGCAGTGCATCTTGTATATGGTACACACTGCTGCCACTGCGCGTTGGTGGCGGAGGGACTGAATGTTGAAGATGGTGAATGAGGTGCCACTCAAGTGGGCTGCTTTGTCCTGGATGGTGTCAAGCTCCTTGAGTATTATTGGAGCTGAACCCATCCAGGCAAGTGAAGAGTATTCCATCACACTCCTGACTTGTGCCTCGTAGAGATGGTGGACAGGCATTGGGGAGACAGGAGGTGGGTTATTCACCACAGACTTTCCAGTTTCTGACCTGGTGTTGCAGCCATAGCATTTATGTGGCTGGTCCAGTTCAGCTTCTGGTCAATTTTTACCCCCAGGATGTTGATAGTGGGGGATTCAGCGATGGTAATGCCATTGAATGTCAAGGGGAAATAGCTAGATTCTCTCTTGTTTGAGATGGCACTTGTGTGGCATGAATGTTACTTGGCACTTAGCAGCCCAAGCCTGGATGTTGTCCAGGTCTTGCTGCATCTGGACATGGACTGCTTCAGTATCTGAGGAGTCGTGAATGGTGCTGAACATTGTGCAATCATCAGCGAGCATCCCCACTTCAGACCTTATAATGGAGGAAAGGTCATTTATGAAGCAGCTGAAGATGGTTGGGCCTAGGACACTACCATGAGGAACTCCTGCAGTGATGTCCTGGGACTGAGATGATTGACGTCCAACAAACACAACCATCTTCTTTTGTGCTGATATGACTCCAACCAGTGAAGAGGTTTTCCTCCTAATTCCCATTGACTCCAGTTTTGCTAGGGCTCCTTGATGCCATACTAGGTCAATTGCTTTGATGTCAAGGGAAGTCACTCTCACCTCACCTCTGGAGTTCAGCTCTTTTGTCCATGTTTGAACCAAAGCTTTAATGAGGTCAGGAGCTGAGTGGCCCTGGTGGAACCCAAACTGAGCTTCAGTGAGCATGTTATTGCTGAGCAAGTACTGTTTGACAGCACTGTTGGTGACACCTTCCATCACTTTGCTGATGATTGAGAGTAGACTGTGTAATGCACACTTCTCTTAGTTGGCTACGGTTCCTCCTTAACACTACTCCGATAGGTGCTGTAATCTCATAGGACCTAGGCTCACTGCAAACTTTGGATACCTCTGCGGGTAGCCATGTTCTCATCGTGGGACGTATGTCCCAGATCTTTTGTCCTACATGTAACTGAGGTAGTTGTCTGATGCAACATAAATGAGATGCGTGGAGTTCAGATAGTTGACGATCTCAAAAAGGTTTATTACAGCTAAACTGCTGTATACAGTACAGAGTTAACTATTTACAGAACCTTACTCTGGGCGTTACAGTTGCTGAGTGACTCTGGCTCAGAGTCACATGATGGCATACTGATACTTGGCTCATTAGCCTACTAACATCTTAAAGGAACATCACTCTTAAAGGCAATCATACAATATCCCCCTTCTTTCCAAAGGTAAGTCTCATATGCTAAAAGTAAGAAACATATGAAATTAGATAACATCAGAATTATTTACACAGGTATAGAGATTGTGAACTTTACACGTGCAGAAGCTTAATAGTCTACATATCATTTCGGCGGCTTGACAAATCTTCCAGATCTGGTTATGGTATAACTTTCTGAGGATGTCATCCTTGGATGTTTTGGGTTTACAGGCATGTCGTCTCTGTGTTGGTTGTTGTCCTGTTGTTCCATCACACTCTCATCGTCGGAGTGCGTTCTTTCGAGTCCGCTGTGCGCAATTGGGGTATTGCACACTTCTCTTAGTTAGCTATGGTTCCTTCTTAACAGTGTTCCGTTGGGTCTTGTAATCTCGTAGCACCCAAGCTCACTGCAAACTTTGGATAACTCTGCAGGTAGCCATGTTCTCATTGTGGGACATATGACCCAGACCTTTTGTCCGACATGTAGCTGAGGTAGTTCCACCCTTCGTCTTGGTCATGCACCATCTTCATTCTCCCCTTTAAGAGACTCTCTGTCATTTATACTAGCTACTTTGATTGACAGGAGCAGGTGTTTGCTAGTGCTGTGTGTTTATCTTGCTTCCAGCTCTTAAGCCTGTTCTGTTTACATAGCTGTTCAATCGGCGGTTCAGAGAGTTTTTTTTCAAAGTTTTTTATGTTCTTCACACTCGTTTTAATTATTTTTTACTGTGGCTTTGTGAATGGAAGCTCTTATTCACACTCAAGTTTAGTTTAGTTTAGTTTAGAATTTTTAGTTTAGTTTAGTTTAGTTTAGTTTAGAGATACAGCACTGAAACAGGCCCTTCGGCCCACCGAGTCTGTGCCGACCATCAACTACCCATTTATACTAATCCTATATTCCTACCACATCCTCACCTGTCCCTATATTTCCCTACCACCTACCTATACTAGGGGCAATTTATAATGGCCAATTTACCTACCAACCTGCAAGTCTTTTGGCTGTGGGAGGAAACCGGAGCACCCGGAGAAAACCCACGCAAATACAGGGAGAACTTGCAAACTCCATACCAGAATTGTTTAATTTTTTTAAAACTTTGGCTATGTGGATGAAGGTTCTGCATTGATCTGGGCTTTCCTGCATTTTTTCTAACAGACACCTCCTGTAATGGCACTGACCTCGATCAGCTCGTGTTATAAGGATTTCCACCTTTATTTTAAAAACTTGGATTCTATATTTTTAAAAATTGAAAAGGATTTCAGTGGACATTGTGACATCTGGAGATTGCTAAACTTTATGGATGCTTTTGGCAGGAAGACAGGGTCAATGAGAGGTTCCTGGTTTTGACCAGCAAACAAATACTGGAAATCAGGTAATTTCAAGGAAACCAGCAGGGTTTTGACCTCCAAGCTACCCTTTTTGTGACATGAGAGCATTTATGACTTGGCATGTCACTTGTTTCTGGAAGGTTTTGGTTTCATTTTTGAACTATTTAAAAGCCAGTGGCTTTGGTCTAAAGCAGGCAATTGGAATTTGATTTTGACCTGCCTGAAGATCAGAAAAAGAACCAGGAAAATATTACTTCTCTGTAAATAATCCTTGCTCTTGAAAAGCAAAAGCTTGTATGAAGTGCCTCCTGCATTTTCGAAGAAACCCTGAATTTGCAGAAATCTTGCATCTGTAAAAAAGGAATTTTGCATTGAATGTGAAAACTGAGACCTGTTGCTACACACCCAATGAAAGACCTATGTGAAGCCTTCTACCATTGAAGTTCTTTGAACACCTACCCATCACAGACTGTTCATCAACCTCACCTTAAAAGACTGCGAGTGGCATCCAACTATTCGAAGTTGCCAAACCAAAGAACATTCTTCCAGATCAAGCAAGTTTTTTAATTCCTTTTATTCCTATGAAACAGCTGTAAACCAAAATCCCTTTTTTTCACAGTTAACCAGTTTTTGGATGTATGTGCATGTGGGAAAAAATAAGGAGCTTTAATATCTCAATTCATATATAGATTTACTTCATTATTGGTTAAGACTTGGTTTTATAATAAATGGTTAATTTTGTTGTTGATTAAAGTTCGCTGGTTGGTGTGCTTTATTCTGGGGACAGATAGAGTATGTAATTGGCTGTTTCGGTAAGTGGGAAAATTTATTGATATGCTGTGACCTGGGGAGAAGTGGAACTGAATTAACTGTGCACTCCTCCCACCTTGGTCGTAACACATGGGAAAGGAGTCGGGTCTTTCCCGTTTTTTTTTCTATACGGAGCTTTTGAAAAAAAAACTACCTTTTGAAGAACTTCAAAATGTTTCTTTAAAGCCATATCCCTTGCCCTTCAGCACAATGACTCACCTGATTTACTTGCAGCCTGTCGTTCTGTGCTCTGTCTTCCACAGCTTGAGGTAAGTTCTTTACTTAACTGTTTGAGCCGGTATTTCAGTGGAACTTTCTCCTTTTTGGCTGTAGGAAGGTAATTTTCAAAGCTGTGTTACCTGTAGTCTTCAATCTCAGACTTTGTCTTCTCACTGTAATGAGTTCTTTTATGTTGTCTGATGCAACATAAATGAGATGCATAGAGTCCAGATGGTTGAAGATCTCAAACAGGTTTATTACAGCTAAACTATTGTATACAGTACAACGTTAACTATTTCCGGAACCTTACTCTGTACAGTTACAGTTGCAGAGTGACTCTGGCTCTGAGTCACATGACTGCATCCTGGTACTTGGCTCATTAGCATATGAAGATCTTAAAGGGACATCACTCTTAAAAGCAATTGTATAATAGACTGATGGGGCAGCTGAGATGAGGAGAAATTACTTCACTCAAAGGGTTGTGAATGTTTGGAATTCTCTACCCCAGAGGGTTGTGGATGCTCCATTGTTGAATACTTTTAAGGCTAAGATAGATAGATTTTTGGTCTCTCAGGGAATCAAGGGGTTTGGAAAATGGGCAGGAAAGTGGAGTTGAATCCTCAGATCAGCCATGATTGTTTTGAATGGTGGAGCAGGCTGTATGGGCCATATGGTCTACTCCTGCTCCTATTTCTTGTGTTCTTGTATTTAGCTGTTTCTTGATATCACATGGAATGAATTGAATTGGCTGAAGACTGGCATCTGTGATGCTCGGGACCTCAAAAGGAGGCCAAGATGGATAATCCACTCAGCACTTCTGGATGAAGATCATTTCTCTTCACATAATTATCCAATTCTCTTTTGAAAGCCTCGATTGAACCTGCCTCCACCATAATCTCAGGCAGTACATTCCAGATCCTAAGCACTCACTGCATGAAAATATTTTTCCTCATGCTGCCGTTGCATCTTTTGCCATTCACCTTAAATCAGTGTCCTCTGGTTCCTGACTTTTCCGCCATCAGGAACAATTTCTCGCTATCTAGTCTGCCCAGACCCCTCTGATTTGGAACACCTCTATCAAATCTCCTCTTAATTTTCTCATCTCTAAGGAGAACAGCCCCACCTTCTCCAATCTACCAATGTAACTGAAGTTCCTCATCCCTGGAACCATTCTTGTAAGTCTTTACTGCACCCTCTCTAATGCCCTCAAATCCTCCCAGAATTGGACACAATATTCCAGTTAATTGTTAAATTCCAGAAAGCTTGTTATGGAAGGACAATGCGGGAGCTTATATTTACTCAGTTTCACATTTATTGTGCTGCGTAAAAGGATTACAAACATGTAGCCCCTCACTCAAAACACTCCACCAATCTCAGTGAGTATCTGCTTAAAAGTTGTTATGTCCAGGTGAAAAAGAGGTCTAGGGTTCCCTTTCAGCCTTCACCTGGTCTTACTGTAACAGGGTTTAATTTTAAACACACCATGTTTTTAGCTCCCCTTTGGTGAATCCTTGCTCACCACTTTCCAATTATAAGGCACAGAAACCAGCACAAACAGACTTTCTGAGGTTTAAAGAAGAACAGTTGAAATTTATTAAACTTAAACTCTAATTCGGTTAATGCCCACAGATACACGCCATGCCCCATGCTAGCATACATACGCAATACACACATGCAAATAGAGACAGAAAAGATCAGGAGAAAAATAAAATGGAAAAGTTTGAGGCAATATCTGAAGAGTTGTTGTTACGGTTCTTTGAGCTCATTGTAGAGTCCTTGATTGTGGGTAAATCTTGCATTTCGTTGGGGGCCCAGTATTCTTCTTAAACCTTGTTCGTTGTAGGAGACTTTTCTCTCTTGGGGTTCATGTGTATTCAGTGGATTCAGAAGCTTATGAGAAAGAGATGGGAGCAAACAGGAGATCTTCTCAGTCCAAGAGCAAACAGCTTTTTGCCCAAAGTGTTTGTACAAATTCAAAAAACTCAGGTTGCCCAGCAGGTTAGTCATGTGACTAGCTGGTTTGACCATGTCCGTTTGTGTATTCGGCCATCTTAGCAGTCAACCTGGAATGCGAGCACCCCCACCTTCAATGTCTGGTGATCAAAAGTCCATTGTGGGTTGAGCGTGTCAGTGAATAGCTGCTTTGTCCTTCCAAACACTGTCTGTTAATATGCAAACGTCCCTTCCATCACAGCCGATCTGTTCAACAAGTCCTCCCCTCACTCCAGTAACAGTTTACAATCAATGTTCATGACAAAATTCATGTGCCTCATTCTTGGAAGGTGGGGGCCTAGCATGACAAAGTGCTCAACTAAAACCCTAATTAACACCTTCACCTGCATACATAGGGCGACACAGTGGCGCAGTGGTTAGCACCGCAGCCTCACAGCTCCAGGGACCCGGGTTCGATTCCGGGGTACTGCCTGTGTGGAGTTTGCAAGTTCTCCCTGTGTCTGCGTGGGTTTTCTCCGGGTGCTCCGGTTTCCTCCCACTTGCAGGTTGGTAGGTAAATTGGCCATTATAAAAATTGTCACTAGTACAGGTAGGTGGTAGGGAAATATAGGGACAGGTGGTGATGTTTGGTAGGAATATGGGATTAGTGTAGGATTAGTATAAATGGGTGGTTGATGTTCGGCACAGACTAGGTGGGCCGAAGGGCCTGTTTCAGTGCTGTATCTCTAATCTAATAATCAAACCACTGACACACAATTAACATATTAACAGATTCCCTTCTTTCTTTTTACAATACAACTTGGACTAACATGCTCAAAGAACATTTCAAAATAAATCAAAATAAATTCTATATTGGGTACAAAGTATTACATTGTGAGACACCCCTCCTCTTGCACCTCAAACAATTTCTTTGTGCCTGCATTTCTTTTTGTGAAATAATTGTATAGTTGATGACTTGCATCTACCCATTTATGTTTGGAGATTTAATTTCTCTCCAGCATTTGTTTCAATCCAGCAAGGTCAATACGTAGTCTTTTCTCACTCACACTTTTTGTAGAGTGTACATTTTCCCACAAAGAACAATAATATTCAATAGGTATCTATCCTCAGGATGTCCCTTGTTCAGAATTTCATGCAAAATATTTGACAAATAGAACCCCATGTCCACTGCCTCCACAAGACCCAGTGTTTCTGCAGCTATTGTGCTTTTAACAACCCATTTTATTTTCTTAGCCTCCCAAGCTAAAGGACAACATTTCCCATTTTCACCCATCAGAAATATTATGAAGCCAGCTGCACTCGAATACCCATCTGCAAGATTAGCATGTGAAGCATCACTAAAAATTATTAGCTTCACGTTCTTTGGTTCACCTAAAGATGGGAACCTCGGTACGCCTTTCTCCAGATGTACTTTTTTCAACGTTTTATTTGTCCTTAAAACATTCTCAACTTTTGGATATTCCATCATCGTGCTTAACTCCAGCACATCAAAACTAACATCAGACCTAGTCTGAGAATCCAACCGGTTTAATTGACCCACCAGGCTTCGCAATTGCTCACTCTCTGCTTTAGATAGATCATCATCTTTCTGTGATGACCTAACACAATTAACCAGGATGGGAGTAACAGGATTGTTGAATCAAACTTATTCCAGACTTAATCTGCTTAATATCTAAACCAATATATTTAAAGTTCTTGGGGCGAAATGGATCAAAGGATGTGGGGGGAAAGTGGGAACAGGTTACTGAGTTTGATGATCAGCCATGTTCATAATGAATGGCGGAGGAGGCTCGAAGGGCCGAATGGCCTATACTCCTGCTCCTATTTTCTATGTTTCTATGTTTCTATCATGATCGGTTACAATACTATCCAACTCTTGATCTACCTGTACCTCAGGACCTTCATCACAAAATACATGAGTATTTGAGTTCCCTCTATCACCTGCTCAGATTCTGAGATTTTGTAATCAACCCCGATTAATCGTGAGGAATTAACTTAACTGTTTGATTTCCATGCTTGATAACAACTGTCTTACCAACACAACTGATTACCTTACCAGGGCGCTTCCATTCCCTATGACCCTCTCTTTTATAATATTCCGCCTCAGATGGCCTTGTACGATGCTTCAGAGCTCTGCGAATTTTCTCAGAAGCCTCAGCCTTGATGGAATGTTACCTAAAATCTTAGCTGACCAGCCAAACTGCAAGTCGATAACTGCCCTGGCATGGGGGGTTCATGTGAAGAATTGTCTCCCTGCATGTAAAACATTCAAATGTGTAGAAAAAATTGAACTAATTGTAGTACCTTCCAGAGCAGGAGGACTGTCGCAAAGTACAGAAGGCAATTTGGGATTCCGCCCATAGACCAATTGATAGGGACTATATCCTCCAACCTTCTGAAGCGAATTCTTCACATGAACCGCCCATGCCAGGGCAGTTATCAACTTGCAGTTTGGCTGGTCAGCTAAGATTTTATGTAACATTTCATCAGCCACTGCGTGATTCCTTTCACAAAGCCTATTGCTGAAAGGACTCTCAGCTGCAGTATTCATAACCATAATGTTCATGTTTTCACACATATCTCTGAACTCGCCATTGGCAAATTCTCCTCTATTATCAGTCAGAAACTTAGCTGGTGCCCCAAGCCCAGTCCCTATCCATTTCTCCATAATTTTGTCTATCACCCTTTTGTCCTTACTATTTATCATTGTAGAAAGACTAAATCTAGTTGCTAGGTCTACAAAATGTAGAATGAAAATATTCTTGCCTTTGTCCCATACCTTTAAATCCATGGCAACTACCTTGTTCCAGTCACGTGCCAATGGAAGGCTGACAATAGGACGTGATGGTGTCCTTCGATACTTTTTACAAATTTCACACTTTTCACTAATCTCTTCTATTATCCTCGTATACTCTTCAACAATCACACCTGCATCTCGATAGGGTTTTTAATCTCTGACAAGAAGGGTGAGCAAATTGTCTGTGTAACTAAAGACAATTTGCCTTTTATCTCTCAGATTCGTAACACCTGATGCCATCAATACTTCTCTAACACTCTGACTGGAAATATCAGGTTTTGTGAAGGGAATACTGACTGGGTAAATTGCAAATTTAGTGCCTTCCCAAAAACAATTGCCTTACCATGCTCCATATCAAGCTTCATTTATGCCTTTTTCATTGAAGGTTTACTCAACAGTAAAGGTATCTCACTAGAGACTATGGCTGGAATTTTACAGTGGATGGACGGGAGCGGGACTCCAATGTGAAAGTCGGTGGTGAACCCACTTCTGCCTAGCCCGGGGAATCGTCCCGTATTTTACGGGTCCCCAGGCTTTAATTGTCCCCAGGCAGGACTTCCACCCACTTGAGGGAGGAGGTCCTGCCTTAGTGAGCTGCTGGCCAATCAGCTGGCTGGCAGCTCTTAGTCCCAGTAGGGCCACCAGGAGTGGTGACCACTGCCATGACTGCAGCCCAACCGATGCCATGGATCGAGGAGGGAAGGTAAATAGGAGCATGCCTCACCAGGGGGATTGGTCCTTCCCTGGTGAGGCTGGAGTGGTTGTTTAGGGGGAGAGTGGTGTCTTGTGTCCCGGGGGTGGGTTGGGAGATGGGGGCGGCCCTCAATCAGGCACCTTGTGTCCGAATGCCATGTCCCCCCACCGAAAGGCCGGCAGCTATTGCTGGGGGTAAAATACCCATGGAGGCAGGTGACGGCCCTTAAGTGACTGTTAAGTTACCACTTAAGGGCCTTGATTGGCCTCGGGCGGGCAGACTGTTTCTCACCCCACCCCCCCCCCCCCCCCCCCCCCCCCCGCCCGAAGCCGTAAACTTGTCCGGAGGCGGAAGCAGGGTGGGTAGGCCTCCCAGAGCCTGCCACTCAATTTTATGCTGCCCCCACGCCACCATCTGACCCGCTGGGGCATCGTAAAATTCCAGCCTACATCAGAAGTGATAAAGTGGCTTACTCCAGCTATTTTACATGGAATTACTATTCTCTTCAGTCACGTCAGTGTGTTGTCATCACCAAATCTAAAGCTGGTAGTACTTTTATTCTCCTTAACTTTGCGTCGATCCTCACTACTGAGTGAATCCGGATAACACTGTGACCAAATCATACTGTCGATGTGTAAGCACTATCTAACACAGCACAGTTGAACGAATCCGCAACGGACTTATTCTGCACAGGACTAAAACTCTTTGTGACTAGTACAATTCATTCAGATACATCAGTATCTTTCTGTTTGGCCACAGAATTTTCTGCGTTGTGTGTTATTTCGAAGACTCTGCCCCTCCGCTCAGGGCAGTTCATTGCATAATGATACTTTGAGTCACATCTGAAGCACCTATGAACTGTTCCTTGGGCATTCCTGAAATTTATTCGTCTATGATTGCTCTTCCAATTCTGTCTTCCATTGTAATATTCAGACCTGCTAAAGATGCTTTCATCCGCATTCCTCCTGCCTTTAACTCTTCCAGTATCTGGTTTATTTCTAATTTCTAGTAAACATTGAGTTCTCCATTCTTTGTGACATCGCAGAATGGCCTACTTGATCCAGCAGGACTGCAGGAAATGACTGTTTCCACAGGAATTTTTTTAAGGCCGCAGACATTTGGTCCAACAGCGAGTCTTTGTCCAAGAACCGAACCCTAGTTAAAACCAGGATCCTGTCCATATGTGACACCCTGGCGCAATCTAGCAATTTAAAAGCTCGCACTGCACCAGGGATCTCCAAATTGATTTTCCTCAGTCTTTTATACAGTCTGTTGAGTCCATGATATATTCCTCCATTGAATAGCAATCTGTTTTCCGAAATCTATCAAAGTCTGACCATGCCTCACATGCATTCAATGGGTCATCTTTCTTGTAAATCTCATCCAAGAATTTTAAAAGAAGATCAAACCCTTCATCAGTATCCAACTGATGAGCATCCAGTTCAGAAAATACTTTACTTTTACTTTTGGTAGGAAGTAACAACGCCAAAGCCATACCTTGTTTCCTTTTTGGTAGAAATGTAACCGGTTCCACTTCATTCTTCCACTGGTCATATGGTTCAGACTCTGAGAACACTGGAAGATAATGATACCCTGACAATTTGCACTTGCTTTCTGCCATATTTTCTACAATAGCCCTTGAGATTTTAGTTTTCTATCCAAAACAAATTCCTATTTGCCAACCTTCAGCTTTAGACAACCATTCTCTGCTACCGTGTTAAATTCCAGAAAGCTTGTTATGGAAGGGTAATGGTGGAGCTCATATTTACTCAGTTTCACATTTATTGTGCAGGATAAAAGGATTACAAACATGTAGCTCCTTACTCAAAACCTCCACCACTCTCAGTGAGTGTCTGCTTCTAAGTGCTCAACTAAAACCCCAATTAACACCCTTCACCTGCATATAATCAAACCATTGACACGCAATTAGCAGATTAACAGTTGAGACTGAACCAGTATTTCATAAAGGTTCATCATAACTTCCTTGCTTTTGTACTCTATGATGCTACTTATAGAGCCCAGGATCCCGTATGTTTTATTAACCCCTTTCTCAACCTGCTTTGCAACTTTCAATGATTTGTGCACGTTTACCCGTAGCTCCCACTGCTCCTGCACCCCCTTTATTTTTGTACCTTTTAGTTTATATTGTCTCTCTTCATTCTTCCAACCAAAATGAATCACCTCACTGTCATCTGCCACATGTCTGCCCACTCCAGCAGCTTGTCTATATCCTCTTGACATTTATCACTGTCCTCCTCATATTTCACAATACATCCACGTTTTTTGTCATCTGCAAATTTTGCCCTGCACACCCAAGTCTAGGTCAATAATATAGATCAAGAAAAGCAGTGGTCCTAGTACTAACCCCTGAGAAGCACCACTATATACCTTCCTTCAATCCGAAAAACAAACATTTGCCATTACTCTGGGCTGAAATTTATACTCCCGCCGCTGAAATCAGTGGCGGGCGAAAACAGTGGCAGCCCATTGACATAGAGGGGGCAGGCTGTACGTCCTCGGCAATGGTGTCAGCTGCCTGTGTGCCATTTTTAAAGGGCTTTGAGACCTACCGTTCAATTTAAATATTTAAAGAGACATTGAATGCAATACATGAAAAACATTTATTTTGCCCCTATCCAACCCCCCCAATAACCACAGAATTAATTAATTGCCCTCTCACCCCCCCCAAAACACTTACCTTGTCCACCTGACCTTCCCCCTACCCCAAAGTGCATGAACTTTCAACTATAACCCTTCCCACCATCTCCTATGCCAATGATATTACTTTGACCCCGTTTCCCCACCACCCACCGCACCCCCCGCACTGAGAAACTTATCTCCTCCCCCCTCCCCACCAGTGTTCCGCCTCGGTTCCCTGGACGGGGATCCAAAGGCACGGGAATGCCAGCCAGCAGCACGAAGATCGCTCCGGTACAGACGGCAGAAACATGAATATAATTAATTCAATGATTTGAATTTATTTAATTATTTAAATGGTGATCCCGTTGCCGAGCAGCAGGGGGTCGCCACGAGGCCTCGTCGCCGACGGCAATATCGGGCCAGGCCCTCCCTCTGCCGAAGGTATTTTCCAGCCCCCCCCCCCCACCCCCTGCCACCACCCCCGACAACGGGGGGGGGGGTCT
Source organism: Heterodontus francisci (assembly GCF_036365525.1). Classification (NCBI taxonomy): domain Eukaryota; kingdom Metazoa; phylum Chordata; class Chondrichthyes; order Heterodontiformes; family Heterodontidae; genus Heterodontus; species Heterodontus francisci. Next base: position 71,085,175 of record NC_090374.1, read on the forward strand.
GTAAAATTCATCCCTCTCTGTTTCCTGTCACTCAGTCATCTTCATATCCGTGCTGCCACTGTTCCTTTTATTCTATGGGCTTTAACTTTGCTGATAAGCCTTTAACCAGTTGGCTGCCAAAGACATTCAAATCTGCGTCCCTTGGACTTAAAAGAGTGGAGACGAGGGATATGGCAGGTGATTGGCTAAGGTGAGAGAGAGTAATAGTTATAATGGAGCCAAAGGCATCAAAGTTGATGGAGATGATATGATTTAGCAAATCAGTTGCTGTAGAAATGTCATGATGAATTGTGGGCCAAAAGCTAAATCATTTGGAATTTGAAAATGCAGTGGTAAGTGACTTGAGGGAAGAGTTTTTCCAGGGGTGGGCATCGAAAGAAGTGGGGTGTATGGGCAAAGGGCAATATGGGTACGGAGCAATATAAGGAAACAATCAGAGATTGCCTTATCAGTGATAGTCAACTCAAACATCGAATTGCAGGAAAAATGGGAACAGGTTTGGGAGGCAGTGATGATGAGGTAAATTGAGGAAGAGACTGGAGTCAGAAGAATAGACAGTTTGAGCAGGGGTTGTAGTACTGGAGGAGGTTACAGAGATAGGGAGGGGAGGTTGTCATTGTTGTATATTTCTTTAGTCTTCGAAAGAGTTAACTATACTTCTTATTTTCCTATCATCTGCAAATTGTAGCACTATTCTTGTGGGTCTATATCCAGATTATTGATATATATAGTGAGCAGGTGACCCCAGAACTAAAGCTTTTGGCACACCATTCCCCATTTTCAAATGTTCCATAAAACTACCCTTAACTTCTACTCTATTTTTCTGACCAATTCCATATCCTTTGATTTTCTCCAGTAATCTTTCATATAGACCTTGCCAAAGGTTTCCTAAAGTCCACAATGCATAACATCCACTGTATTTTCATTTAATGGTAGTCAAAAGTATTCACCCACATTTAGCTCATCTACCAAATCTGATTTATTACTTATAATCAGATCTAGTGACATTTCTTCCCTGGTAGAAGTATTATCATACTGCTTGTGGAAAGAAGACCTGTATCCACTTTGGGAATTCCATTCCCTTTTCTCCATTTACTTCCTTTCTGATTATCACCTGTATTTTTCTGATAGAAAATTTAAACCTTCTAATAACTGATGTATATATGATAAATAGACCCAGAGCAAGCGAGAACAGATACAGGGAGAAAGATGGGATGTGGTGAGATGTGAATACAGTCGGATACAGATAAACTTCCAGAAATTAATCACAAGATTTTTGCCCTAATTATGACTTGGCAGGCTGAGAGACTTACACTGCCGAACCATGTTTCATCATGCTAATTCTCTGACACTGGGATTTGTGTCATCGCCAACGTCAGACCCAAATGATGGGTGGAAGTCACACTCCACCACACTTCTGTTGTATTACTGGGTTCTTCACACAAACTTATCAATCACACACTGATGAATGTTTTTAATATCAGTGTATCAATACAATGGATTGGTGACCCATTGTAAGCTGTCAACCTGGCTGTCATAGGCTGTACCATTGACTCCCATCAGTCAAGGTACATGTTTTTGAAGATTCTTAATGGCAGAATGTTGGCACTAGCTCTGGTGTCGATCATGACTTTGAGCATGTGTTTGTCATTCTTGTTCAGACATACAATGTTGATTGTAGCAAAAGCATCTAGCTGTGTGATCGCATCCACACATCATGCCACATTAATGGTGTGGAAAGCCTGCTTACTTTCAAGTTGAAGAGCATTCTACACGGCATCTTCCACCTGGTCTGTCCTGTTACCAACCTCATGTATGTCTCTGTGCTTTCATTGACTTCTGGTACACTCCTTGTTGTTGTTGCCAGTACGCTGCACACACTTTTGGCTGGATACGATGATCGGCAGTGAGTTCAAAAGAGCCACCGCGATCTTAAGCACGGTGGCTCATTTAAATAGCTGGTGCAGTCCGCCCCGCACCCACCCCCTCACCACCCCCCCAGTCATGTGGAGAGGACGGGATGTCCATCCCCGACAATGGCGTCAACTCTCTGTGCGCAGGCGCTGACGCCCTTTTGAAAGGGCAGTCAGCCCTGCCGGCTTATTTAAATATTTAAAGACATATTCAATAAAATTAAATAAATATATTGCTTTTGCCCCTCTCCCACCCCTCAATAGCAATTACATTAACTGCCCTTTCCCCCCACAAAACACTTGTTTTAACATCTGACCTTTCCCCGCCAAATTGCATCAAGTTTAAAGTACAACCCTTCCCACCATCCCCGACACCCATGACATTTATTTGACCCCATTTCTCCCCTCCCCCACAATGATAATCTCACCTCCTCCCTGCTCCCCATCTGTGTGGCATCTCGTTTTCCTGGTTGGGGATCCAAAGGCTTGGGAGTGCCAGCTGCCGTGAGCCCTCAAGATCTGAGGTAAGTTTATATGTAAATGCATTCATTTTATTAATTCGGATAAGGTGATAGCAATCCCGTCACCGAGTGGCGGGGGACTGCCATGGTGCATCGCCGCCACTGGGAGGATCGGGATGGGCCCTGCCAACGTCGAGGTGCTGGTGGGCCTCATCCAGAGCCATCTTCAGACACCGACCCCACCCCCACCCCCCTCCACACACAGATGCTGACGTCAAGGGCTGCTTAAAATCCAGCCCTTTTTATTTGACTGTGGCTTATTGTAGCCAGACCACACTGTCATAGCCAGACGTCCTGCACTGACGTGCCCAATGCCCTTTCACGCCGCACACCTTGCAGTGGTCTTGAAATGTCGGACAATTCTGCAGCTGGTGTAGGAGACTGCACCACCCACAGGATTTCTTCTGTTTTGGTAACTCTTAAATGGCGGATCCTAAAATTCACCTTTATGCAGAATTGATCTTCCAGTGTATTCCAGAGCTTCACTGGATCTTACTGATTTGCATCAGATCGACCTGATGTATTAATTCGATGCAGTCCCTCATTTCCAATGGCTATTTTAATCTTCACTGCCCTGACTGCCAGGTTTAGCGATGGTTAAATCCAAAAAACATAATTCCATTCTCTGGCGATTAATCTCGGATAGGACACCTGTGGCTTTTAATTCATGACAGGAAATTTAGGTAGTCCTTGCTTCTCAAGGATCCTTCTGGATTACTGTGGGTTGTGTTTCCTTCCATGGAAAAAATAAACAGTGCCCGCAGCTTGAGTCTTCACTACAGCCAACCTAGGCTCTGCACTGCTGCAACTCTGTGGCACTGTAGCCTGTATGGTGCATTTTTTCTTTGGCCCCATCCACGAAGCTGTTTTTGCCAGGTACCGCACCACAACGCCCCAGTGGCTTCGCAACCTTTCAGCCCGATTCCAAACCGGCTTTATATTCTTACTGACCACCAATCCAGTTATCTTCCTCGTCAGTTCCTCACTGTATTTCAGAGCACTGTTCCTCATGGGTACTTCAACCTGGTGCCTCACTTCTTCTGCTTTTATAGCAGATCGCTTGTGTTGTCCCAATTTCTTTTTTCTGGCATCTCCCGATTTTTGGGCTGACTCCACTCCATGATCTCTGCACTGAAGCGAATAACCACAATTCCAATCTTCACTGTTGTACTTCAACTTTACTTCTGCAACGTGGTCTTCAAAAATGCACAATGCCACCATATAGTGTTACTGGGTTCTTCGCACAAACTTACCAATCACACACTGATGAACAGTAACAAATACTTCGAGTTATTTTTATTTATTTATTTAGCGATACAGCACTGAAACAGGCCCTTCGGCCCACCGAGTCTGTGCTGACCATCAACCACCCATTTATACTAATCCTACATTATTCCCATATTCCTACCACATCCCCAACTTCCCTCAATTCCCCTACCACCGACCTATACTAGGGGCAATTTATAATGGCCAATTTACCTATCAACCTGCAAGTCTTTGGCTGTGGGAGGAAACCGGAGCACCCGGTAAAAACCCATACAGTCACAGGGAGAACTTGCAAACTCCGCACAGGCAGTACCCAGAATTGAACCCAGGTCACTGGAGCTGTGAGGCTGCGGTGCTAACCACTGTGCCACTGTGCCGCCGTTTTATTGAAGACTCACAATACTATATACAAGTTAAAGGACAGTCTACATGCACATCTTACTAGGGATCAACACAGCTCCTACTTCTGTGTCACATGCTGTATGACATCACTTCCTGCAGTGATGATGCACACTCACTATATACATATTCCATTAAAGCAATATCACAACAATATCCAAGGTGCAGCCCCTCCTTCTCAGGAATTTCTAGGCTTATTTATCTGCTACTAAATTGTATAGTGGCATATTACATATTACATTTGTAATATGCCACAGACTCTGTTCCCTGACCACCGTTTCCATCCTTGGCAATTGTCTGAAACTGAGTCAGAATTTCTGCAACCTTGATTTTGTTTTTGATCCCGAAATGAGCTTCCGACCATATATCTGCTCCATCACCAAGACTGCCTGTAATATTACTTGTCCCTTTGGTATGTGAACTATTGTAAGATTCACAGAATGACAAGTATTTTCCAAAAAAGTGGGTTTTTATTATATTTAACCAGAACATATCTCTCTCTCTTCTTTTCTTTGGCCTCCTTGTCTCGAGAGACAATGGGTAAGCGCCTAGAGGTGGTCAGTGGTTTGTGAAGCAGCGCCTGGAGTGGCTATAAAGGCCAATTCTAGAGTGACAGACTCTTCCACAGGTGCTGCAGATAAAATTGGTTGTCGGGGCTGTTACACAGTTGGCTCTCTCCTTGCGCTTCTGTCTTTTTTCCTGCCAACTGCTAAGTCTCTTCGACTCGCCACACTTTAGCCCCCCCTTTATGGCTGCCCACCAGCTCTGGCGATCACTGGCAACTGACTCCCACGACTTGTGATCAATGTCACAGGACTTCATGTCGCGTTTTCAGACGTCTTTAAAGCAGAGACAAGGACAGCTGGTGGGTCTGATACCAGTGACGAGCTCACTGTACAATCTTCGATGCTGCTCACATGGCCAAGCCATCTCAAGCGCCGCTAGCTGAGTAGGGTGTATATGCTGGGGATGTTGGCCGCCTCGAAGACTTCTGCGTTGGAGAAACCGGCCTGCCACCTGATGCCAAGGATTCTCCGGAGGCAGCGAAAATGAAATGAGTTGAGACGTCACACTTGGCTGACATACGTTGTTCAGGCCTCGCTGCCGTAGAGCAAGGTACAAGCTTGATACACTCAGACATTTGTGTTCCGTGTCAGTGCACCATTTTCCCACACCCTCTTGGCCAGTCATAACATATATATACAGACAGTTACTGCACGAGCACATCTAAACAGATCTCTCTCTGTCAGATTACACCCACAACTAACTGGTCATGTGTAATGTGACATTACTTCCTCTGGTGGTCTTCCCTTACAGCTCTTAAGGTGGTCCACTCTTAAGGTGGTTCCTTCTTAAGGTTGTCCCATAACATCCCCCTTTTTTTCAAAGATTAAAACATATGTGCAATATACAATGATGTTGTGGTTCAGACTAACATTACATGATTAAAACAAAACGTTATTTATAAGTGAATGAGTTTAATGCTCTTTAAAATGTAGAGGAGGTTTGCTTATTTGTCCCGATCTTGTTATCATGAACTTCTTCCCAGAGCTGAGCTCAACCTTGATGTCTTCTCTGAGACTCAGATGACTCAGAACTCTGGTTAGCGTGTTCTTCCTCTGTACTCGTAGCCTCGGTACATTCAACTTCAGACTTTGGGCTGGATTTTACAGGGCCCCCAATGTCGGGCTCCATGGTGGAGTGGCCGGAAGATTGTTCCAGCAGAGGCCCACCAAGCCTGACCTTCCCGGCAGCAGCAAGGCTCCCTGGCGGCCCCAGTGCGGGGGCGATGGGACCTGGATTAACATATGTTAATTACTTACATGCATATATTTAAATACACTTAGCTGTGATCTAATGTTTGGGCCGTGATCTTTAAAAATGGTGCCAGCACCTGCGCACAGGCAGTTGATGCCATTGCCGGCATCGGAGAGACTGCCCCCTCCACGTGATTGGGGGGTGGTGTGGCAGGCTGATCGGGGTACTTAAATGAGCTGCCACATGGGAGATCGCAGCAGCATGGTGCTGTGCACATGTGGGCCTCCATTTTTCTCATCTGCCGCCCTTGCTGGCGGCGGGCGCTTGAAATCCACCCCTTTGTCTTTGAATGTGTCTATGATGCCACAGGGTTGTCACAATTAGTGTTGTCATACAGCTCTCTTAGTTGACTTTGATTCCGTCTGAGGATCGCACCACTGTGTGTCTGGACTTCATACGATCTGGGCTGGTCGCATATCTGCAGGATACGAAGTTCCCAACGCATGATTGAGCAATCTGATCTTCTGTCTTACCAACAGTTGAGCTAATTCTGGTCCTGCTTGCCTATCATACGATGCCTTCATCTTCCCTTATAAGTTTAGAAAGCTTCGAAAAATTATGAAAGGCGATATCACCAATCACCGGCAATCCCTCTGGCCTCCGGGTACTTGCTGCAACGTACTGAGGCCCGAAGAGAGACTCCTGTTCGTATCGCCTCTTTGTGTCAAGATTCCCAGCCTTTGTGTCATCCTTTACATGGACTGACCCGATATGCTTGATCTGGATATTTTGTACCATCTTCGGTATGGTGCTGACCGGATGTATTGTGATCATTCATAAATCTTGGCATACTGAAGTTCTGCGACACTGGTCCAGTTGTGTCTACAATATAATTTGTGGTGGCCATTTGGAACTCCCATAGCTGCACTGTAGGGTTATCATTCCAATGCATGTGATTGGAGAATCATTGTCGGCAGTCAACCTAGTTGTGGTGAGCCGTCTATAGATTCATATTTCTTTAAGTACATGTCCTTCAGTATGCGGATGGGCAGAATATTTGCACTTGTTCCAGCGTCGATCTTTACTCTGAGTTTATGCTTGCCATTCTTCTGTGGACATACAATCCCGAACATGGTGGATGCCTCAGTTTGCATGATCGCATTGGCATGTTGATCCAAATTAACTATGTGAAATGCTTACTTGCTGTTCATATGAGTGCATTCTTCATCCGTGTCCCCCCAACAGTCTGTCTCTCTGCTAACCTCACGTACCTGCTTGGGCTTTTGTTTTGTGTTGGCATAACTGTTGTTGCGTTTGCCATCCTGTCTTGCAGACGTTCTTTCTGCATGTGATTTGCCACCATTCCTGTGTGCAGTATCTGAGCTCAGCCTTCTGAACTGACTTACCTAATGCCCTTGCATGCCACAAGCTTTGCACTGGTCCTGGTATGTGACAACTGTGAATTGGGTGTCAGGCCACATTTCCAACAAGGCTGAGCAAACTCCTAAGCCTTCGTTACCATACCAATTGTTGTAGCCGCCGTCAATGCTTGTAACTGTTGGCACCCAGCTATAATGGCTTCAAATTTCCTTGCTGCATTATCGGCACACTTATGGTGTGCCCTTTCTTCTTTTCTACCAGGTCTTTTTGAAAGGCCTCTAGTGGGGCAAATGCGATTACCAGCTCCATAACCTGTTCTGACAATTCGATATCTGCAAAATCACAATCTTGGCTTTGACTCGGCAATTTGCAACAAACTGGTCAGTGGACGCATCTTGCCTTTGCCGGTAGGTCATAAGCTCAAGCCAGGAATGTCCATGGCTTGCTAGGGTCCTTCTGACCCTCATCTGACAATCCTGATGCATTGATCCGTTGCAGGCCCTCATTGCCCAGTGTGATCTTAATTTTTGTAGCTTGTTTCTCTGGTTCACTCACTTCTTGATCCAGGAGACACAGATCCAACCTTTGCTGAAACAGTCTAAAATCAGATGCTATGTCCAGCGCCTTCCAACCTATAACTGGATATCTGAAAGCCTTTGTCTTAATTATCCTGCTTTTTTATAAATGTAGGACATTTTATCGATTTTCGTTTTCACAGGCACACTTATTTTTGTTTCCTTTTTAAGACAGATTTTGTTTTTTGCAGGTATATCCCTTTTAAGAGTGAGAGACTACAGATTTCATTGCTCACACAGCTTGTTTTTTCAAAACCGAGAGATCAGCTTGTTATTTACACAGCTGATCAATTTTTTTAAAACACTCAGAGAGCTGTTTCTTTAAACTGAGAGTTTTTTTTAAAGAGAACTGCAGCTTGCAGTGCCAGCAACTGCCACAGCCAGCCTTTTACTTTGTGATGGACCTCCAGTAGCACTGTTGAGTTCTTCCCGCTCTTTTCAACTTAGGCCCCACCCATGAAGCAAAAAAAATTGAATATTTAAACAGTAATGGATTCAGCAACTGCTTTTCAAATTTTTCAAACCACTGCCAGATTAAGTTAAAGCTTTAGTCTCCTGGCAGATTGCCTGTGCACAAAAAACAGACAAATCCAACCCAGCCAATTACCGCCTTATCAGTTTACTCCTGATCATCAGTAAAGTGATACAAGGGGTCGTCAACAGTGCTATCAAGTGGCACTTGTTCAGCACTAACCTACTCACTGATGCTCAGCTTGGGTTCCGCCAGGTCCACTCAACTCCTGACTGCAATACAGCCTTGGTCCAAACATGGATAAAAGAGCTGAACTCCAGAGGGCAGGTGAGAGTGACTGCCCTTGACATCAAGTCAGCATTTGGCTGAGTATGGCATCAAGGAGCCCTAGCCAAACTGCAGTCAATGGGAATCAGGGGGAAAACTCTTCTCTGGTTGGAGTCATACCTAGCACAAAGGAAGATGGTTGTGGTTGTTGGAGGTCAATCATCCCAGTCCCAGGACATCTCTGCAGGAGTTCCTTAGGGTTGTGTGTCCTAGGTCCAACCATCTTCAGCTGCTTCATCAATGACCTTCCCTCCATCATAAGGTCAGAGGTGGGGATGTTCGCTGATGATTGCACAATGTTCAGTACCATTTGCGCCTCCTCAGATACTGAAGCAGCTTGTGTCCATATGCAGCAAGACCTGGACAACATCCAGGCTTGGGCTGATAAGTGGCAAGTAACATTTGTGCCACACAAGTGCCAGGCAATGATCATCGCAAACAAGAGAGAATCTAACCATCTCCTCGTGACGTTGACTGGCATTACCATCGCTGAAACCCTCTTTATCAACATCCTGGGGTTACCATTGACCAGAAACTGACCTGAACCAGCCACATAAATGATGTGGCTACAAGAGCAGGTCAGAGGCTGGGAAAACTCATCTCCTCACTCCCCAATGCCTGTCCACCATCTACAAGGCACAAGTCAGGAGTGTGATGGAATACTCTCCACTTGCCTGGATGGGTGCAGTTCCAATATCACTCATGAAGCTCGACACCATCCACGACAAAGCAGCCTGCCTGATTGGCACCCCATCCACCACCTTCAACATTCACTCCCTCTACTACCAATGCACAGTGCCAGCAGTGTGTTCTATCTACAAGATGCATTGCAGCAACTCACAAAGGCTCCTTCAACATCACTTTCCAAATCCACGACCACTAGCACCTAAAAGGACAAGGAGAGCAGATGCATGGGAACACCACCACCTGCAAGTTCCCCTCCAAGCCGCAGACCATCCTGACTTGGAACTATATCGCCATTCCTTCACTGTCGCTGAGTCAAAAGTCTGGATCTCCATTCCTAACAGCACTGTTGGTGTACCTACACCCCAGGAAGGCAGCTCACCACCACCTTCTCAAGGGCAATTAGGGATGGGCAATAAATGCTGGCCTAGTCAGCAATGCTCACATCCCATGAACGAATAAAAGAAAACTCATAAAGTTTCAACACTTTCCAGGGTCCTGTGTGCAGACTAGCTCACTGAAGTGATGTGGGGTCTCCTGCTAACTGCTCTCCTGCTTAATCTTCAGCTACTCCAAGTAGGCAATCAGCTATTCTTTGTTCACTCTTGGTTTGTTCTTCAGAAAAAAATCAAATGTTGCCATGATGTAATATTTGGTGGTCTTCAGAAAAATATATCCCAGTGGTGCCACCATATATTACTTCTCCCTTTGGTAGGTGAACTATTGTAAGATTCACAGGACTACAAGTAATATCCAAGGAAAATGTGGGTTTTTATTATACTTAATTAGAACATATATATACAAACACTTACTGTACAAACACATCTAAACACATCTTTTTCTGTCCAATTACACCCACAACTAACTGCTCATTTGTGATGTGACGACACTTCCTCTGGTGATCTTTGCTTACGGTTCTTAAGGTGGTCCGCTGTTAAGGTGGTCCCTTCTTAAAGTCATCCCAGAACACTGCCTACTTCCACTTCCATAACATCATCTGATTCCGATCCTGCCTTAGCTCATCTGCTGCTGAAACTCTCAGCCATGCCGTTGCTACCTCTAGACTTGACTATTCCAGTGCTCTCCTGGCCAGCCTCCCATCTTCCACTTTACATAAATTTGTGCTCATCCAAAATACTGTTTCCTGTATCTTAACTCGCATCAAGTATTCTTCACCCATCACCCCTCTGCTTGCTGACCTACACTGGCTCCCAGTCCGATAATGCCTCAATGTTAAAACGCTCATCCTTGTTTTCAAATCCCTTCAAGGCCTCTCCCTCCCTATCTCTGTAACCTCCTCCAGCCCACAACCCTCCGAGATCTCTGTGCTCCTCCAATTCTGGACCCTTGCACACCCATGCTTATAATCGTTCCACCATTGGTGACCGTGCTGTCAGCTGCCTTGGTCCTCAGCTCTGGAATTCTCACCCTAAACCTCTCTGCCTTCTTTACCTCTCTCTCCTCCTTTTAAGATGCTCCTCAAAACCTACCTTTTTGACCAAGCTTTTGGTCATCTGTCCTGATATCTCCTTCTATGTTTCAGTGTCAAAAATGTTTTTTATTGATAAGACTCTTGTTAAGCGTGTTGGGACGTTCTGCTACATTAAAGGTACTATATAAATGCAAGTTGCTGTTGTTTTATATGATATATTATAATGAAAATGACATAAAACTCTGGTTAAAGAAAAAAAATGTAAGATTATATTTTCTTAGAGACAATACACTCTGTTGTACCTTTAAATATTGATAACTAGATTCACAGCCTGTCGATCTGTTGTAGGTATATTGTTACATTTTTAATAAATAAGGTTGGGACAAGCAGTAATATTGAGACATGCAGATGTTTGTGAATTTCTGTCAGTAGTGTCACAGAAATAGTTTCAGAACTTTTTTTCCGAATTTCCATATGAATCAGCCATCTTCAAGTTATAAACTGGTCAGAGGGAGAGTTTTCACAGGAAAGCTCCAAGGATTGAAATGATCTCATCCTAGGAGCATTTTACGGTGAAAATCTAATTGTCATCAGTGCATCACATGCATGATCGGTGTCCTGTCTGCAAAGGTTATCAGCCTTTTACTATTTAAAATTAAAACAATTAAATAAGGCGTTTCATTCTTTTATATTATTGAAGTATTACCCAGGCAACATGGCTGTAATTCTCAATATAGCATGTACCTGATTACTGGGAATGTCACAAGTTTGAAACAAAGCAGGACCAATACATTTTCCTCAGAAGAAAGGAATGCAAACTGATCTCTCTTTGCACCTTTTAATGAATAATATCATTGAGCGAGGCCTGTGATAACAATAATGGCACCTCACCTTTTCAGACAGGAAATGGTGTGTGACATAGGTGAAGGGGAGGTTAGAAGTGGTAAAACATGTTTTTAATGAAATAAACATCTTAGGACTATATGTTCTTTACTGTTTCTATTTTAGAAATTAATGAATAAAAATAGAAAGATGGGAAGTGCCACTGCCATTCCCCCTCATCCTACCACTGTCCCCCCCACACCCACACCCATCCCTTCCCAGCCCGGACCAGCTTGGGAGTGAAAATGGACTTCGCCAGTAGCAAATAGTAAATCAGCAGATCGTTTTACATCATGCCCGATTTTCTTACTGTAGTGTAGTGGTTATGATACTGGAATAATAAGTCAAGAGGTCACGAGCTCAAATCCAGCATGGCAAGTTTTGAAGTTAGAATCAAAATATCTCGAAACCTATGGATCAGCAGCAGAAAAAATAATCATGAAACCTTATAGATCGCCACAATTATCCAATTGGTTCACTTATGTCCTTCAGGGAATGTACCTTGCCACTCCTACCTAGTCCGACCTAGATGTGATTCCAGTCCCTTACTATGTGGTTGGTTCTTACTGGCCTATTAAGTGACCTGACAAGCCACTCAGTTGTAAATAATCACAACAGCATTCAGCAAAAAGGAAGAAACTGGACAGACAAGACAAAGGGAGTCTCAGCCGCATTAAATCTGCAAAGTTCTCCTCATAAACATACAAAGTTGGGGCACAGTGACATAGTTGGGTAGGCTTTGACCTGTGAGTCCTCAATCTCGCCTCTGGATTTCATGACGGCTCATGGCTTCGTGTTAAACAAGGCCAAGGAAACCTCCTGCTGATCAGCATCTACTGCTTCTTCTCAACTAATGAATCAATATTTCTTCATGTTGAACACTGTATTTTAAGATGACAAGTCTATATTAAATTTATACATTTTTGAATTGGAGCTCCAATAATTTACTTACTGTTTTGGATATACCATCTAATTTATGGTTCGAATAAAATATTTAAAAACAGCCTCTATTCACATAATGATCTAAATCTTGCCATACTGTTCCGGCTTACCAAAGAACGGAATGATAATAGATATGCTTCTGTTGTGACATCTACAATTGTAGAGAGACACAATGTAGAGGTATGGATTCTTATATTTATGACTCCAAAATATTGGCCTCAAGGACTGCATTATTCACAGTGGAGAGACATGCACTTCTTAGCAGTAATAAACTGTTTCTCTATTACATAGAAAATAGCTTAAAAATATGTGACTTGTCAATCGTATCTTTATGGTGCACATAACGCCATAGAAATGGTAGTATTTTACTCCATAATAAAAGCTAAGAGACAGAGATTGACAGAAGGAATATTGGGGTGTGCTGACAAGTAACATAGAAAGAAAAATGAGCACATCAATAAGAGAAGTGCAAGTTATAGGTCAGCGACCTTGAAGGAATTTTATAGAATTTAACTCTGCAAGCTCCAAACTAGTCAGTAGGTTAAAAACAAATCATGAAAATGTGGCAAAACCTGAATATTTGATCTTTTGCAACAATAATGAGCAAATAACCTCTCCAATTTTAACAACATTTCATTATTTTCTGGTGTTTCTGATACCAATGTGGGGTTTCTTACTGGATGTGAGTAAATATGAACCATGAATCAATCTGAAATAATGCCATGGCCTTTGGGTTTTTTATTCAGTTAATCCAAATGCAGACAGACGTTAGAAAGTAGCTTAGGAAATTATTTTTGCTGCCAGCATACTTCTTTATGACAACTTTGAAAATCTACTAAATGTATTAAAATATTATTCTGCCATTTGACTATAGCTTGTGACAGTGCAATTGTCCTGTTTGATAAATTCTACAAACAAACGAGTTAATTCATTCAGACAGCAATTCTGTATGAGTATCATTGTGACATTAAAAGCAAAAATATTGAGGTTTTACAATTCATCCTAATTTATTTATTCCACTGATACAATGAATTAATAAATGTTCCATGGGTCAGAATAGTTCTCTAGTTCTACTTTGTAAGACTCCTCTGTAGAAATGGAAATACAATCAGGTTTGTAGACAGAATTTGAAGAGACATATTTTGAAAGCTAAATGAATGAAAGTTTTTGAGTAATGAGTACCCCTGATTTTCTGTCCATTAAATCATCTATTATTGTCAGCACCATAGTATTCTCCACAATTTTCAACTCACATTATAGTACGGAGGACAAAGTAATGCTGCTGATGGACAAGGTGGTGCAGAATGAAAGGAATTATAGGAAGCCATTTTAATTGCCACCACATTTCAGTTAATCCTTTAAACCAGATTTAAAGCTGTATTATCCTGCCTGTAGACTCCATATATGATTATTCTAATAAATAGAACAAAGACACATCTGTTTGGATTTTGTAAATTTTGTACTGTATCTCCTTCTACAGTTCTTTGAAATTTGTTAAAATAATGTAATTTTTCTTATTATTTCATGGGATGCAGGCGTCAAAGGCTAGGCCAGCATTTGTTGCCCATCCCGAATTGCCCGTGAACTGAGTGGCTTGCTAGGCCATTTCAGAGGGCAGTTAAGAGTCAACTACATTGCTGTGGGGCTAGAATCACATGTAGGCCAGATTGGGTAAGGACAGCAGATATCTTTCCATAAAGGATATTAGTGAACCAGATTTCTTTTGCAATCATTGACAATGGTTTCATGGTCATCATTAGACTAGCCTTTCATTCCAGACTTTTATTAATTGAATCCAAATTTCACCATCTGCCATGGCGGGATTCAAACCCATGTCGCCAGAGCTTTAGCCTAGGCCTCTGGATTACTAGTCCAAAGATATTACCACGACGCCACTGCCTCCCCTATTATAAATTTGCTACTATAAATGCGATAAAATAATCTATATACTGAAACCAACACTGAAGTCTACTACTACTGAAGTGATATTAGCAGATACACAAATAAAAATTCTAATTAGGCTAATTGACAACAATAAAAGTCTTACAATATTGTGTTACCAGCTGATTGTATGCTTATATGAAAATATGTGCAGACATTCCCATAACACAAGGGAAAGTGATCACAGTCCCTTAAATGTAGCAGTATATGGTAGTAGTATCCATTGTGATGGCAGCAGCAGTAGCACCTAAACATCTTTAATGGTATAGAGCAAAATGGAGAGTACAGAGAGTTTCAGAGAATAGAGCTGAGACAGCTGAAGGCTCTGTCAAAAATGATGGAGTCAGAGAAGTGGTTAAGCCCAGAGCGAGCGGACCATAGGATGTGAGGAGGTAGAGGATGTATTTTTAATTTTTTAAATCATACACAGGATGTTAGCATCGCTGACAAGGTCAGTGTTTATTGCTCATCTCCAACTACCCTTGAGAAGCTGGTGGTGAGCTGCCTTCTTGAACCACTGCAGTCTGTTTAGTGAAGGCACTCCCACAGGCTGGTCGGTACTGATTTCTAGGATTTGACCCAGCGATCATGCAGAAACAGTGATATATTTCTAAGTCAGGATGGTGTGCAACTTGCAGGTGGAGGCGTTGAGCTTCTAGGTGTTAGAGGTTGCTGGTTTAGTAGGTTTTGTTAAAGAAGCTTTGGCAAGTTGCTGCAGTGCATCTTGTAGATGGTACACCCTGCAGGCACTTGTGGCAGAGGGAGTGAATGTTTAAGGCTGTGGATGGGGTGCCGATCAAGCGGGCTGCTTTGTACTGGATGATGTCGAGCTTCTTAGTGTTGTTGGAGCTGCACTCATACAGGCAAGCAGAGAGTATTTCATCATATTCCTGACTTGTGCCTTGTAGGTGGTGGAAAGGCTTTGGAGAGTCAGGAGGTGAGTCACTTCACGTAGAATACTCAACTTCTGACTTGCTCTTGTAGCCACAGTCTTTATGTGGCTGGTCTAGTTAAGGTTCTGGTCAATGGTAACCTCAAGGATGTTGATTGTGTAAGATCCAATAATGGTAAGGCCATTGAATGTCATGGGAAGTGGTTAGACTCTCTTTTGTTGGAGTTAGTCATTGCCATTGTGTGGCCCTTTCTGCCTTTTTAAACAATGCTACAAACTTAGCAGCCCTCCAGTCCTCCATCATCACACCTGTAGCCAGAGAAAATTGGAAAATCCTGGTCATAGCCTCTGCTACTTCCTTCCTTGCTTCTGTTAACAGCCTGGAATACATTTTATCCAGGCCTGGCGATTTATCTCTTTCAAGGATGCTGAACCTGTTAACATTTCCTCTGATACTATGTTTATCCCAGCCAATATTTCACACTCCTGCTCCTTAACTACATTGTCTTTTGTGAAGACAAACGCAAAGTATTATGAACCATGCACACATCGTCTGTCTCCAAGCACAGGTCACATTTTGATCTTTAATAGGCCCTACTCTTTCCTTAATTATCCTCTTGCTCTTAATGCATTTATAAACATCTTTGGGTTTTGTATGATTTTACTTTCCAATATTTTTTCATGCCCTCGCTTTGCTTTTCATATTTCCTTTTTAATTTCACTCCTGCACTTTCTACACTCCTCTTGGCTTTCTGCAGTATTGAGCTTTCAGCATCCGGGGGCTCTAGATTTAGGAGTCCCAACTTTTTCTATGTGGGAATATATTTGCTCTGAACCGTCACTATCTCTTCTGCTCTTCCTGAATGTCAATTCAGGGAAGTGATAACTCATCGATGACTTGATATTGGACAGGGGTTGAGGCAGTTGGTGGGGAGGAAGATCATGGCTGGAATTTTACACACACCCCTGGGAGTGGGGCTAGAAGGCAGGTGAGGGGGGCTTAAAATAGCATGGGAGGCGGGGGGGGCACCATTCCCATCGCCTACCCACCCTGGTTGCTATTTTACCAGCAGTGGGAGAGGTGGCAAAAAGCCCATCTGCCCCAAGCCAATTGAGGCACTTAGGGGCCTCCTCCCTCCGCAGCGGTGGACGGGCGCTTCAGCACCTGAGGAGGCTGCCCAGTAATACCTGGCAGCCTCCTTCGGGGCCCTCCTGATTATGAATCCTGTGCCCCACAGAAGGCCCCCCCAGCAGCATGGGCCACTCCCGCTAAAACTAACCCCGCTGCCCTACAGTTCGAACCCACCGCCCCTCCTCACTGTGCTCAGCCAAATGTCCCCGGTGATGCCCGAACTCCACTTACCTTTCTGAAGTGCGACGTCCATCATCCTCTTCTCGCTGTGTACAGTCCCTGTGGACAGTATTATCAAGTGGCAATATGTAAAGGAAGAAGAGAAGGATGCAAGAATTCTGGAATTCTGGTGGTGACACAATTAGGGCAGTTAGAAAAATCATTGCTGGAGATGGCATTGGCTATGTTTCATAGAACAGATAAGGAACCACAATTTCTGCCACACAAATGCTTGACAATGACGTGCTCCAACCTCTCCTTGAAATTCAAAGGCATTATAATTGTCAAATCTCTCAGCTTCAGAATCATTTGGTCACCTTAACTGAACACAGAAATAGTGAGCTGAATTTTACCGGCCCCTCGACGCCATTGGTTGTGGCGCGGGGGCCAATAAAATGTTGCGACCTTGAGAAGGGCCCACCGCATATTACTGGCGGCGAGAAGACCTCGGTGCGGCGGGCCCTTTATCTGCATATTTAAATTGACAGTAATGATATGCAAATGAACTTACCTGCCATCCCATGCTGATTTTACGGCCTCTGTTTGGCCTTTGCCTGCCTTCGAAACTCCGCACGGAGTTCCGAGACAAGACCCTGGTGGGGAGGGGGGAGTAATAAAAATTTCAGGACGGGAGGGGTGGAGAAATCAGTTTTTATTCGATGTGGGGATGATGGGAAGGGGTTATAGACCAAATATTAAAAGTTTAGGGGGTAAAGTGCGGGGAGGGAAAAAGGAATATGTTGGTCATTTCAGGCATTGAAATGACCATTGTGGGGTTGGGAAAGGGCCATCCACATATTTCTTATTGTTTACTAAAAATGGAATACTGCTGCCCGTTTAAAAATTTAAAGTAATTCTAAGGGCTTATAACCCTTCAAAAATGGCACTGGCGCTTGTGCAGTGGTGCCGGACGCTGTTGCTGAGGACGCAGAGGCCGCCCCTACGTGTCATCGGGGATGGGCCCTCCGCCCCCACTATATAAATTAGTCCCAGTGCGAAATATTGCGTGGGGTCTGAGGCAGCCGCTGAATGTGGGCACCCCGTCGAGTTCAGAGGGCACCACCACGGAGCGCACGTCCGAATAAAATTCAGCCCACTGTGGCTGCAAGAGTAGGACACAGGCTGTGGTGAGTAACTCACCTCCTGATTCCCCAAAGCATCTCAACCATCGGCAAGGCACAAGTCAGGAATGTGATGGGATACTTTCACTTGACTGGATGACTGCAGCTCCAACAACACTCAAGAAGTTCAACCTCATCCATGACAAAGCAGCCTGCTTGATCGGCAACCCATCCACCACCATAAACATTCAACCCCTCCACTCTGGTGCAAGTAACTGCAGTGTGTGACATCTGCAAGATGCACTGTAGCAACTTGCCAAAGCTTCTTCGACAGCACCTCCCAAACCCATGAACTCTAGCACCTAGAAGGATAAGGGCAGTAGGCACATGGGAACACCACTGCCTCCAAGTTCCCCTCCAAGCCACACAACATCTTGACGTGGAAGTATACCACTGTTCCTTAATCATCACTGGGTCAAAATCCTGGAACTCCCAAAAGAACAGCACTGCGGGAGTACCTTCTCCACACGGACTGCAGTGGTTCAGGATGGAGGCCCACCAACACCGTCTCAAGGGCATTTAGAGATGGGCAATAAATGCTAGCCTTGCCAGTGACACCCACATCCACTGAATGATTAAAAAAAACCCATAAGGACAGATCCATTGAGCTTGACAATAGAGGCTTTTGAGACTATCATTGGATAGCCCAGTTGCAGAAAATATAGGAAAACCAGAAGACTCCTTTAAGGGACATGCTTTACTCTCATCAAATGTTCCTGTATTTGTCATGCAAGTACAGCAGGAAAGTCTGTCCACATATTTGGTTCTCAGGGCTGGGGTGGCAGTAGGGAAGTGTAAGTGCTGCATTTGTATTCGAACATTAAATGCAACAAGCAGTTTGAGCTGCATTTTAAAACTCCGTTGCTGAAATAGGCGGCGAATGTAAAAAAAATGCAGCCTGCACGCACAGGGAACATGTCGTGGAGCCGCTGCAATTTCAAATGCTGTGACTCATATGCATGGCCACGGCACTCGCCGCCCGTGATGACATGGTGCAGGCACCATTTTTAAAGGGTTTACAGCCCTCAATGTACATTTAAAATTTAAAGGGCCAGTTAAGGTAAAGTTTGGAAAAAAGGAATAAAAATGATCTTCCCAAGCACTCTCCCACCCATCCCACCCCCAATGACATATCACAACATTCTTGCCCTTCTCCCTCCAGAATACCTGCCCTGAAAATTTGACCTCCCCCCACCCCCCACCCAAAAGTTCGGAAACTTTTTTCCATCACCACCCCCCAACCAATCCACAGCGTTGTAATCCCGCACCCCACCCCCCCCCCCCCACCAACACAGAGCAAATCACCTCCTCCCCACCTTCCCACAGGTGTCGCAGCTTGTTTCCCCGAACGGGGATGCGAAGGCGCAGCATTGTTGGCTGCCTGAATAACGATTGGAACGTGGTGGCTGAATCGCTGCGGCCTGCATGGTAAGTAGGCATTAACATATTTTAATGCGGGTCCCGTTGCCGAGCAGCAGGGCAGCCGCCACAAGGCCTCGCTGCCACCGCTGAGATCGGTATGGGGTCGACCGCTGTCAGGGTCTGTGGTAGGCCTCCTCCATACTGAAATAAAAACAAGAAATGCTGGAACCACTCAGCAGGTCTGGCAGCATCTGTGAAAAGAGAAGCAGAGTTAACGTTTCGGGTCAGTGACCCTTCATCAGAACTGACAAATATTAGAAAAGTCACAGGTTATAAGCAAGTGAGGTGGGGGTGGGGCAAGAGATAACAAAGGAGGTCTAGATTGGACCAGGCCACATAGCTGACCAAAAAGTCACGGAGCAAAGGCAAACAATATGTTAATGGTGTGTTGAAAGACAAAGCATTAGTACAGATTAGGTGTTAATACACTGAATATTGAACAGCAGCAAGTGCAAACCTGAAAAAAAACAGTGGGTAAGCAAACTGAACAAACTAAGCTGAAATGAAATAAATGCAAAAAAAAGATTGTAAAAAATGTAAAAAAGAATGTAAAAAAAAAGGAAGAAAAAATAACTAAAAATGAAATTATTGAACTCAATGTTCAGTCCGGCAGGCTGTAGTGTGCCTAATCGGTAGATGAGATGCTGTTCCTCGAGCTTGCGTTGATGTCCTCCATACTGATCTGCATTGCCCCGCCGCCACCATTCCTGGCGGCGGAGGGGCTTTAAAATCCAGCTCTTTGTGTGATCCTTGTCCACATTTAAAACTCCAATAATATGAGCCGTGAAGTGAGAGGACAGATTTTTAAAAATTAGTTCATGGGGTGTGAGTGTCACTGGCCAGGCCAGCATTTATTGCCCATCCCTAATTGCCCTTGAGAAGGTGGTGGTGAGCTGCCTTCCATATGGTTATATTTGAGGTTAACCATCAATGGCTTTGTCCAATGACACCTGTCAGCTGCTAATGGACTTTCATGCTTTTGGGGCCATTGATACTGTTGGAAGTATTAACAATTCTGTTGTGTCAACTAACAACAAATTGCAATTATATTGCCTTTAACATAGATAATGTCCCAAGTTTCTTGTTTCACAGAGGTATGAGGAAAACAGATGCTGAGCCAGAGAAGGAGACATTAGAAGGGATGACCAACCATTTGATCAAATATCCAGGTTTCAAAGGGGAGAAGTTTAGAAAGGAAATGCAAAAGTAGGAACTGGGTGACTGAAAGAACATCTGCTAATGGTAGGCTAAGGGAGGAGGAATGAAAAGTCAAAGCATCAAAGACTCCAGGAGGTGGTTGCAGTGGTGGGAAGGGGTGAGGCCAGGGAGGGATTTAAAAACAAGGATGAGAAATTTAAATTTGATGTGTAAGGGGACCCAGAGCAGCTAATGACACTACAATTGGTCTCACCAACTCTTGGCTAGGATGGTAAATCTGTCTGGATCTCTAGTCCTGAATTCATTTTAGTCAATCCTGCTGCTACGTGCATCTGTGATTTTTTTTCTTCCAAAAATTTACTTTATTCATAAAAATCTGTAAAAAAAAATACATTACAAAACAGTTCAAAACAGCACCAGGTTGACATTCCAAAAAGTGCATCGGAAATCAGTTTCCTTCAGTACAGGAGTGAGTTTCCTCACAACCCTTCCATTCCATTTTACATGCCATGTATATTTTATAGCAAACCCTTATTTGGTGTATACAGCCCAAGGAGTTTCCCATGGATCCAGCCCCTCAGTTCACTATGGCAGGAGGACCTTACACAGTGGTCTTTCCCCATTGAACTTTTGCAGTGGCTGCCCCAAGCTTTAGTGCGTCCCTCAGCACATAGTCCTGGACCTTGGAATGTACTGGTCTGCAACACTCGGTCATGGACAACTCTTTGCGCTGGAAGACCAGCAAGTTTCAGGCAGGCCAAAGAGTGTCTTTCACCGAACTGATGGTCCTCCAGCAGCAGTTGGTGTTTATCTTGGTGTGCATCCCTGGGAACAGCCTGTAGAGCACAGACTCCTGTGTTACAGAGCTGCTTGGGTGCTTGGGATGAACCTCGACAAAAACCACTGCATCGTTTTCCAAGCTGCTTTGCAAAGACACATTCCAGAAGGAGGTGGGCAACTGTCTCTTCCCCACCACAGCCACCTCGAGGGCAGCGCGTGGAGGGGGCGAGACTCCGGGCATGCAGGAAGGATCTGACGGGGAGGGCTCTTCTCACCACCAGCCAAGCTACATCTTGGTGCTTGTTTGAAAGTTCTGGTGATGAGGCATTCAGCCAAATGACCGAATCTTTGTGAATATTTTTTTTATTTCCAAAATATACTTTATTCATAAAAAGCTGTAAAAATTACATTCCCAAACAGTTTAAAACAGCATCAAGTCAAAAAATACAAACAGTGCAAAGGTGATCAGTTTCCTTCTATACAATTATGAGTTGCCTCACAACTCTTCCATTTCATTGCCATGCCATATACATTTTTACATTTACAGCACACAAAATTTTCCCGATCCAGTTCGAGGGGTTTCTCATGGATCCAGCCCCTCAGTTCAGCTTGGTGGGGGGACCTTACACTGTGGTCTTTCCCCATTGAGCCTTTGCTGCGGCTGCCCCAAGTTTCAGTGCGTCCCTCATCATGTAGTCCTAGCCTTGGAATGCGCCAGTCTGCAACATTCGGTGGTGGACAACTCTTTGCGCTGGAAGACCAGTAAGTTTCGGGCAGACCAAATGGCGTCTTTCACGAATCTTTTTTTTTATTTTCAAAATATACTTTATTCATAAAAATCTGTAAAAATTACATTCCCAAACAGTTTAAAACAGCATCAAGTCAAAAAATACAAACAGTACAAAGGTGATCCGTTTCCTTCAATACAATTATGAGTTGCCTCACAACCCTTCCATTTCATTGTCATGCCATATACATTTTTACATTTACAGCACACAAAATTTTCCCGATACAGTTCGAGGGGTTTCCCATGAATCCAGCCCCTCAGTTCAGCTTGGTGGGGGGGACCTTAAACTGTGGTCTTTCCCCATTGAGCCTTTGCTGTGGCTGCCCCAAGCTTTAGTGCGTCCCTCAGCACGTAGTCCTGGACCTTGGAATATGCCAGTCTGCAACATTCGGTCGTGGACAACTCTTTGCGCTGGAAGACCAGCAAGTTTCGGGCAGACCAAATGGCGTCTTTCACCGAATTGATAGTCCTCCAGCAGCAGTTGATGTTTGTCTCGGTGTGCATCCCTGGGAACAGCCCGTAGAGCACAGACTCCTGTATTACAGAGCTGCTTGGGATGAACCTCAACAAAAACCACTGCATCTCTTTCCACACACGAATCTTTGTGAAAGTTTTTTTTTATTTCCAAAATATACTTTATTCATAAAAATCTGTAAAAATTACATTCCCAAACAGTTTAAAACAGCATCAAGTCAAAGAATACAGACAGTGCAAAGGTGATCAGTTACCTTCTATACAATCATGAGTTGCCTCACAACCCTTCCATTTCATTGTCATACCATATACATTGTTACATTTACAGCACGCAAAATTTCTCCGATACAGTTCGAGGGGTTTCCCATGGATCCAGCCCCTCAGTTCATCTTGGTGGGGGGACTTTACACTGTGGTCTTTCCCCATTGAGCCTTTGCTGCGGCTGCCCCAAGCTTTAGTGCGTCCCTCAGCACGTAGTCCTGGACCTTGGAATGTGCCAGTCTGCAACATTCGGTGGTGGACAACTCTTTGCGCTGGAAGACCAGCAGGTTCCGGGCAGACCAAAGGGCATCTTTCACCGAATTGATAGTCCTCCAGCAGCAGTTGATGTTTGTCTCGGTGTGCGGCCCTGGGAACAGCCCGTAGAGCACAGACTCCTGTGTTACAGAGCTGCTTGGGATGAACCTCGACAAAAACCACTGCATCTCTTTCCACACCTGCTTTGCGAAGACACATTCCAGGAGGAGGTGGGCGACCGTCTCTTCCCCACCACAGCCACCGCGGGGGCATTGTGTAGAGGGGGCGAGACTTCGGGTGTGCATGAAGGATCTGACGGGGAGGGCCCTACTCACCACCAGCCAAGCTACGTCTTGGTGCTTGTTTGAAAGTTCTGGTGATGAGGCATTCCGCCAAATGACTTTGACGGTCTGCTCGGGGAACCATCCAACAGGATCCACCATCTCCTTTTCCCGTAGGGCCTTGAGGACATTCCGTGCAGACCACTGCCTGATGGACCGGTGGTCAAAGGTGATTTCCCGCAGAAATTGCTCCACGAAGGATAGGTGGTACGGCACGGCCCAACTGCATGGAGCGTTCCGCGGCAATGTGTCCAGGCCCATCCTTTGCAACACCGGGGACAGATAGAACCTCAGCACATAGTGACACTTGGAGTTTGCGTACTGGAGATCTACACACAGCTTGATGCAGCCGCACACGAAGGTGGTCATCAGGATGAGGGCCACGTTGGGTACATTTTTCCCGCCCTTGTCCAGAGATTTGAACATCGTGTCCCTCCGGACCCGGTCCATTTTAGATCCCCAGATGAAGCGGAAAATGGCTCGGGTGACTGCCACAGCGCAGGAGTGGGGTATGGGCCAGACCTGCGCCACGTAGAGCAACAACGTGAGCGCCTCGCACCTGATGACCAGGTTCTTACCCACAATGGAGAGAGATCACTGCCCCCACATACTCAACTTTTGTCATACCTTGGCTACTCGCTCCTCCCAAGTTTTGGTGCACGCCCCAGCCCTTCCAAACCATATCCCCAGTACCTTCAGGTAATCTGACCTGACAGTGAAGGGGACAAAGGATCCGTCAGCCCAGTTCTCAAAGAACTGAAAATGTCATATCAAGGCTGTGATGCCTTTCATTGTTCCATAGCCTGATAACATACTGTTCAGACTTACACATTAAGGGTAAGTTAAGTTCGACATTAGAGGGGTGCCAGCATCTGTGGATCCATACCCAAACATGATTCAGTGCCTTGAGAAAAGGAGAAGATTTACTTTTTAAAAAGTGAGACTAACAAGTTAAATATCACCACACTTGGTAGACATAAAGTTGAGACAAATTTTATGTAAATCTCTGTAAGTCATTTTGGGTGCTACATGCTGTCTGTGAAAAGGCTGTCAAACCTTATACCTAATGGAGATGAAACAAAGACTGCACTTCACCAGTTAGTATTATTCAAGGAAGATTAAATTAAAACTTACTGTTATTGCATCCCAAGTTGCATTAGCTTTGATGAGTGTTCAAATACCTTTCTTTGTTATGTGTGCATGATCCTGCAAATAGTGTGCCTGTCTCATTATACAAGCACACCTGAAAAGACTGAACATTATCCCTTTTCCACTGACCTGTGGCTGCCACTGAGTTCATTAGTGCAGAACATTCTTTCCACTGACTGAGTCTACCCCATTGTTCGTGCTGGCCAGGGTCAAGTCAAGGGCATACAGCCTAGATGGGACTCATTTGTCACAGGGTCTAGTAACAAAGCTGATTTCAGCAGAGACGGGGCAGGTTTCATGGGGCAGGCTACAACCTTTGACCTTGAGTGCTCAGGGCAACTGAAGCTCGCACAGATGGTACATCACAGTTAAAGCATTTGTGTGCAAAAGGGTGCAAATTACAAAAATAAAGTTTGGTCGCTCAGCAATTTTTTTTAAGTGCTCAGGTTGTTTGCAGGTCCAAAATTGCACCTTGAGCATTTGTGATAATCACAGCACTTTTCTGTCTGAAAAGAAAAAAATTCAGTTGGGAGCTTATTGCTTAACTTGTATAACTGTGTAAGTGCAGTAATTTAGATTTGAGCCTCAGTTTTCCATGGTCAGCAGGAGTCTGCATGAACAATGGATCGTGCTGAGGTAGCATGTGGAAAATGACTTTAATACAGTGTATAGAAAGGCTTATTGCTTTGGTCAAAAGGCTTCAGTGAAGATGGTGTATTCAGCCACTTGGGAAGCACAGACCTGTCACAGAACTCCATGACTGATACACTGGAGCTGCTTATGAGGTCTCTAATGGAAAAAAAAGACAAGCAAAGTTATAAAGGTTACATTTGACATGTACTTCACCATTGTCTTACATTTATCCACAGTTCTTTTCAAATATCTTGCACTTTATTGTTCCTGTGCATTAATATAAATAATGCTTTGAGTTTAATTGAATTTCTATATATTATTTTGAGCACTCATTTTTTTCATCTGACTATTATGACATTAGGAGAATAAATAAAATAGAATGCCTCTGCATGAGTAGAGTTTTGTAAATAAAATTGTGCAACGGGATGAGTTGTGTTATGTTCATTTGGTTTGGAAATATTTATTATAGTCAGGCTTCTATGCGTTGCACCGAGGTTATCAAGGAAGCTGCCAGGTTCAATACTTGGTGTGTGCAGAGATAGTTCTACAATGGGCTTCAATATTTCTGGATTTGGGAAGGGAAAATTGGTCAGAAATCCCACTCCTGACCATTATTTAGTGACCCCCCAGCTTCATATGTGAGCACTGGGCCAGAGAATGACTTAATGCAACTTCCTCTCACATTCAAATAGACGCCTGACAATTAATGTCAAATATGAATGACAGCCACTTAGATAAGGGTCAGAGAGTAATCAGTGCTTACAGATCCTTACCCTCGTAAGGTGTCAACATTTTCAGGAGAAAAGGAGGCAAGAGTAAATACTTCATGTAATAGAGCTTCTTTTTCAAGGAATATCTACCATGATTCCAAACTTTTGTTTGTCTTCAGTTTATTGGAATGTTATTGATTTAGAACATTTCAGGATATTCATTACCTGTGATAAACTCCAGACTCTATAATTTCCCAATAGTTGCCTTTTCCTCATTCTCCATTTATAAATTGCTTAATTTTGCCTTCCAAAGCCTTAACAGATAAAGCAGTGCTCATTCCAAACTTTGCCAGTACTTTCAAGTTTATGATCAAGTTTTTCATCTCCATCTTCTCCCATCTTCAGGATTTTATTTTTGACTTTTCTGTATGTAGATGATTCTGAACAAGTATGGAGAAACAAAACTGTACTGGTATTTTGACAAAAAGCTATGATATTGACTCTTTACAATTCCCTATTCCTGCCTCCAGTTGCCACATTTCCTTATGGTGTAATGGTAATGTCACTGAACTAGTGCTCCAGAGAGGCCCAGGTTAATGCCCCAGGGACATGTGTACAAATCCCACCATGGCAGCTGGTGGAATTTAAATTGAATTAATTTAAAAATTCAGTTAATAAAAATATGCACTTGAAGCTAGTTTCGGTAATGGTGCCATGAAACTATCATCAATTGTCATAAAAACTCATCTACTTCACGAATGCCCTTTAGGGAAGGAAAAATTCTGTCCTTACCTGGTCAGGCCTACATGTGACTCCAGATCCATATCAATGTGGTTGACTCTTAACTGCCCTCTGAAATGGCCTAGCAAGGCAATTAGAGATGGGCAACAAATGCTGGTGGTGTCAGTGATGCCCACATCCCATGAAAAAACCTCACTAATTACCATCCACCCTGTTGTGAGGGCCTGCCTGAATGGCCCCAGTAACCCTGACCCCACTCACCTGACCTGGGGTCTTCTCCTCTCTTTGTGCTGCAAGGCCTCCTGCAATTGCCACTGCTTCCAATGAGAGACAGCAGGCAGACTCCCAACACTGGAGGGCCAAAGGGAGGCCCTCCAGCGCTCAGAGACTGGCAGCCCCACTGGCCAAGGTGAACAAATGGCGGTAAGTTATTATTTTTTAAAAAGCCACAGCTGCCTGGCCATGATCTTGGAGGGGCAACCCCTTCAGGGGACATCCATTAGCTGCATTTGTGGGTCCAGAGGGGGGGCAATCCCTTGTGTGATCCATTGCCACCTGACCCAGCTTCTGCCCTGAGCCCACCACGTATGGTCCAAGCCAATGAGGGCTGCCCGCATTGCCGATTGGAAGTTCGAGTCGGCGTGGGAATAGGGCCTGAATAGGCCCTTTTGTTAACAATAATTGGCCTCAATTGTCTGCTCACTCTTGCTGGCAGGCAGCCGATCCATCCCTGAATCATCCTCATTCAAAATAGCTCGGGGCCAGGATCATGGCAGTGAACCAGCACGGATACCAGCAGTACCAAAATGTGTGCCTGCCGGCCTCTGATCCAGCCCCCAACCCTTTTAAAAATCCAGCCCTAGGTGTCTAGTCTGAAGGCGATTCTTGGCAGCAGGTAAAAATCCCTTACCTGACACAGTCTTAATACTCACCCCATAAATCAAAAAGCAAAATCTCCTCCAAAGCACCTTGAGCGCACTCAAGAAAGCAGCCTCACAACAGGCCTTTAAGGTCTTTTGCTGACCCTTAGTTTCCTGCATGACTGTAAGTAGCACCACAGTTTGCACCACTGCAGCAGCCCCTCTATACAAACGAAGAACAGGAAATTTGGGGTGTATCACTTGGTGCAGCTGAAATGCACTGGAAGTGCAATTTACTCAATTTGCCCTGATCATATGGGTGACTGCAGCGTGGATAGCAACGGAGGTGCGTGAACGGGCTTACAGCTGTGAAGTCAATTTCAGCGTAAGTTTAAAAGTGAATTCCCTTTTGTTTTCGGAGGACCAGGGGACTGCTGGGTAAGGAAAAAGGTATATATTTGTGTGGTTTAGAATCTCTTTCTTTTAGTTTCGGTGACTGCAGCGTGGATAGCAACAGAGGTGCGTGAACGGGCTTACAGCTGTGAAGTCAATTTCAGCGTAAGTTTAAAAGTGAATTCCCTTTTGTTTTCGGAGGACCAGGGGACTGCTGGGTAAGGAAAAAGGTATATATTTGTGTGGTGGCTGTACCCGAGACACTACACGTGTAGTGTCTCCCACCCACCCTCCTCCTCTAACCATAAAAAAAGGACTCTGGTGTGTTGATAAGGTAAGCTTTTTATTTAGGAAGTTGGATTGCTAACCTAACAAGTTTTGACTTTTTGTTTTTTTTGGTTTTTCAGTAGATTTGTTGGGAATTTGGAATAGTGGGAATGGAGGTTAAGGCAGTTGCATGTTCCTCCTGCAGAATGTGGGAGGTAAGAGTCGCCAAGAGTGTCCCTGCTGACTGCATCTGTGGGAAGTGCACCCAACTCCAGCTCCTCGAGAACCGCGTTAGGGAACTGGAGCTGGAGCTGGATGAACTTCGGATCATTCGGGAGGTGGAGGAGGTTATTGAGAGGAGTTATGGGGAGGTAGTCACACCTCAGGTAAAAGAAGTAGGTAGATGGGTTACCGTCAGGGGAAGGAGAGGGAACCAGCAGGCAGTGCAGGGATCCCCTGTGGCTGTTTCCCTCAACAACAGGTATACCGTTTTGGATACTGTTGCGGGGGACGACTTACCAGGGGTAAGCAATGGGGTACAGATATCTGGCACAGAGTCTGTCCCTGTTGCTCAGAAGGGAAGGGGGAAGAGGAGCAGAACATTAGTCATTGGGGACTCCATAGTTAGGGGAACAGATAGGAGGTTCTGTGGGAACGAGAGAGACTCACGGTTGGTATGTTGCCTCCCAGGTGCCAGGGTTCGTGATGTCTCGGATCGTGTTTTTGGGATCCTTAATGGGGAGGGGGAGCAGCCCCAAGTCGTGGTCCACATAGGCACCAACGACATAGGTAGGAAGAGAGATGGGGATTTAAGACAGAAATTTAGGGAGCTAGGGTGGAAGCTTAGAGCGAGAACAAACAGAGTTGTTATCTCTGGGTTGTTGCCCGTGCCACGTGATAGCGAAGCGAGGAATAGGGAGAGAGAGGAGTTGAACACGTGGCTGCAGGGATGGTGCAGGAGGGAGGGTTTTGGTTTCCTGGATAATTGGGGCTCTTTCTGGGGTAGGTGGGACCTCTACAAACAGGATGGTCTTCACCTGAACCAGAGGGGTACCAATATCCTGGGGGGGAGGTTTGCTAGTGCTCTTCGGGGGGGTTTAAACTAATTCAGCAGGGGAATGGGAACCTAAATTGTAGTGCCAGTGTACAGGATGTTGAGAGTAGTGAGGTCAGGGATATGGTTACAAGGACGCAAGAGGGCACTGGCAAGCAAGAACCTGGTTTAAAGTGTGTCTATTTCAACGCCAGGAGCATCCGGAATAAGGTGGGTGAGCTTGCAGCATGGGTTGGTACCTGGGATCTCGATGTAGTGGCCATTTCGGAGACATGGGTAGAGCAGGGGCAGGAATGGATGTTGCAGATTCCGGGATTTAGATGTTTCAGTAAGAACAGAGAAGATGGTAAAAGAGGGGGGGGGGGTGGCATTGTTAATCAAGGAGAGTATTACAGCGAAAAGAAAGGACGTTTGAGGACTCGGCTACTGAGGTAGTATGGGCTGAGGTTAGAAACAGGAGAGGTGAGGTTACCCTGTTGGGAGTCTTTTATAGACCTCCGAATAGTTCCAGAGATGTAGAGGAAAGGATAGCGAAGATGATTCTCGACAGGGGTGAGAGTAACAGGGTAGTTGTTATGGGGGACTTTAACTTTCCAAATATCGACTGGAAATACTATAGTTCGAGTACTTTAGATGGGTCAGTTTTTGTCCAGTGTGTGCAGGAGGGTTTTCTGACACAGTATGTAGACAGGCCAACCAGGGGCGATGCCACATTGGATTTGGTACTGGGAAATGAACCCGGCCAGGTGTTAGATTTAGATGTAGGTGAGCACTTTGGTGATAGTGATCACAATTCGGTTAGGTTTACCTTAGCGATGGGCAGGGACAGGTATATACCGCAGGGCAAGAATTATAACTGGGGGAAAGGAAATTATGATGCGATTAGGCAAGATTTAGGATGCGTAGGATGGGGAAGGAAACTGCAGGGGATGGGAACAATCGAAATGTGGAGCTTATTCAAGGAGCAGCTACTGCGTGTCCTTGATAAGTATGTACCTGTGAGGCAGGGAGGAAGTTGTCGTGCGAGGGAGCCGTGGTTTACTAAAGAAGTTGAAGCGCTTGTCAAGAGGAAGAAGAAGGCTTATGTTAGGATGAGACGTGAAGGCTCAGTTAGGGCGCTTGAGAGTTACAAGCTAGCCAGGAAGGATCTAAAGGGAGAGCTAAGAAGAGCAAGGAGAGGACACGAGAAGTCATTGGTGGATCGGATCAGGGAAAACCCTAAGGCTTTCTATAGGTATATCAGGAATAAAAGAATGACTAGAGTTAGATTAGGGCCAATCAAGGATAGTAGTGGGAAGTTGTGTGTGGAATCAGAGGAGATAGGGGAAGTGTTAAATGAATATTTTGCGTCAGTATTTACAGTAGAGAAAGAAAATGTTGTTGAGAATACTGAGATTCAGGCTACGAGGCTAGATGGGATTGAGGTTCACAAGGAGGAGGTGTTAGCAATTTTGGAAAGTGTGAAAATAGATAAGTCCCCTGGGCCAGATGGGATTGATCCTAGGATTCTCTGGGAAGCTAGGGAGGAGATTGCAGAGCCTTTGTCCTTGATCTTGATGTCGTCATTGTCGACAGGAATAGTGCCGGAAGACTGGAGGATTGCAAATGTTGTCCCCTTGTTCAAGAAGGGGAGTAGAGACAGCCCTGGTAATTATAGACCTGTGAGCCTTACTTCGGTTGTGGGTAAAATGTTGGAAAAGGTTATAAGAGACAGGATTTATAATCATCTTGAAAAGAATAAGTTCATTAGAGATAGTCAGCACGGTTTTGTGACGGGTAGGTCGTGCCTCACAAACCTTATTGAGTTTTTCGAGAAGGTGACCAAACAGGTGGATGAGGGTAAAGCAGTGGATGTGGTGTATATGGATTTCAGTAAGGCGTTTGATAAGGTTCCCCACGGTAGGCTATTGCAGAAAATACGCAAGTATGGGGTTGAAGGTGATTTAGAGCTTTGGATCAGAAATTGGCTAGCTGAAAGAAGACAGAGGGTGGTGGTTGATGGCAAATATTCATCCTGGAGTTTAGTTACTAGTGGTGTACCGCAAGGATCTGTTTTGGGGCCACTGCTGTTTGTCATTTTTATAAATGACCTGGAAGAGGGTGTAGAAGGGTGGGTTAGTAAATTTGCAGATGACACTAAGGTCGGTGGAGTTGTGGATAGTGCCGAAGGATGTTGTCGGGTACAGAGAGACATAGATAGGCTGCAGAGCTGGGCTGAGAGATGGCAAATGGAGTTTAATGCGGAAAAGTGTGAGGTGATTCACTTTGGAAGGAGTAACAGGAATGCAGAGTACTGGGCTAATGGGAGGATTCTTGGTACTGTAGATGAACAGAGAGATCTTGGTGTCCAGGTGCATAAATCCCTGAAGGTTGCTAACCAGGTTAATAGGGCTGTTAAGAAGGCATATGGTGTGTTAGCTTTTATTAGTAGGGGGGTCGAGTTTCGGAGCCACGAGGTCATGCTGCAGCTGTACAAAACTCTGGTGAGACCGCACCTGGAGTATTGCGTGCAGTTCTGGTCACCGCATTATAGGAAGGATGTGGAAGCTATGGAAAGGGTGCAGAGGAGATTTACTAGGATGTTGCCTTGTATGGAGGGAAGGTCTTACGAGGAAAGGCTGAGGGACTTGAGGTTGTTTTCGTTGGAGAGAAGGAGGAGGAGAGGTGACTTAATAGAGACATATAAGATAATCAGAGGGTTAGATAGGGTGGATAGTGAGCGTCTTTTTCCTCGGATGGTGATGGCAAACACGAGGGGACATAGCTTCAAGTTGAGGGGTGATAGATATAGGACAGATGTGAGAGGTAGTTTCTTTACTCAGAGAGTAGTAAGGGCGTGGAACGCCCTGCCTGCAGCAGTGGTAGATTCGCCAACTTTAAGGGCATTTAAGTGGACATTGGATAGACACATGGATGAAAATGGAATAGTGTAGGTCAGATGGTTTCACAGGTCGGCGCAACATCGAGGGCTGAAGGGCCTGTACTGCGCTGTAATATTCTAATTCTAATTCTAATTCTAATTCTAAGTGCAGAAGGTTTTAGTTTAGGCAGGCGTCAAGATTGGTGCAGGCTTGGAGGGCCAAATGGCCTGTTCCTGTGCTGTACTGTTCTTTGTTCTTTGAATGGAAAGCAGTTTCCAGTGGCATTCCACATGGCTCAGTGTTGGGTTCCTTGCTGTTTCTGGTATAAATTAATGATTTGGACTTAAATGTGGGAGGCATGATTTGGACATTTGCAAATTACACAAAAATTGGTCGTGCAGCTGATAGTGAAGAGGATGGCTGTCGACCCCAGAATTATATCAATGGTTTGGTAGAGTGGGTGGAAAAGTGGCAAATGGAATTCAATCCAGAGAAGTGTGAAGTAATGCATTTGGGGAGGACAAACAAAGCAAGGGAATACACAATAAACGGGAAGATATTGAGAGGAGTAGAAGAGTACATGTCCACAGGTCCCTGAAGGTGGTAGGACAGATAAAGTGATGAAGAAGGCATATTGAATGCTTTCCTTTATTGGCTGAGGTATAGGATACAAAGGCGGGGATGTAATGCTGGAACTATATAAAACACTGGTTAGGCCACAGCTGGAGTATTGCATACAGTTCTGCTCACCACATTACAGGATGGACATAATTGTTCTGGAGGTAGTACAGGAGAAATTTATAGGAATGTTGCATAGAAACATAGAAAATAGGAGCAGGAGAAGGCCATTCAGCCCTTCGAGCCTGCTCTGCTATTCATTATGACCATGGCTTATCATCCAACTCAGTAACCTGTTCCTGCTTTCTCCCCATATCCTTTGATCCCTTTCGCCCCTAGAGCTATATTTAACTCCTTCTTGAAAACATACAATGTTTTGGCCTCAACTGCTTTGCGTAGTAGCGAATTCCACAGGCTCACCACTCTCTGGGTGAAGTAATTTCTCCTCATCTCAGTCCTGAAAGGTTTACCTCGTAACCTTAGACTATGACCCCTGGTTCTGGACTCCCCCATCATCGGGAACATCCTTCCTGCATTTACCCTGTCAAGTCCTGTTAGAATTTTATAAGTTTCTATGAGATCCCCCCTCACTCTTCTGAACTCCAGCGAATATAATCCTAACCGACTCAATCTCTCCTCATACGTCAGTCCCGCCATCCCAGGAATCAGTCTGGTAAACCTTCGCTGCACTCCCTCTATAGCAAGAACATCCTTCCTCGGATAGGGAGACCAAAACTGCACACAATATTCCAGGTGTGGCCTCACTAAGGCCCTGTATAATTGCAGCAAGACATCCCTGCTCCTGTACTCGAATCCTCTCTAGCCACGGCTTGAAAGTTGCAGCTATGAGGAAAGATTGGATAGGCCAGGGTTGTTTTCCTTCGAACAGAGGAGGCTGAGGGGTGACTTAACTGAGGTGTACAAAATTATGAGGGGCCGAGGTAGAGTAGACAGGAAGAATCTTTTTCCCCGAGCAGAGAGGTCAATTACCAGGGGGCACAGATCTAAAGTGATTGGTAGAAGGATTAGAGGGGACATGAGAAAAAACTTTTACACCCAGAGGATGGTGGGTATCTGGAATTCACTGCCCGGATCAGTGGTGCAGTCAAAAACCCTCAACTCATTTAAAAGGTACCTGGGCATGCACCTGAAGTGCTGTAACCTGCAAGGCTACGGACCAGGTGTTTGAAGGTGGGATTAGAAAGGGTGGCTAGTTTTTTCAGCCTGTGCAGACACCAAG
Organism: Heterodontus francisci; assembly: GCF_036365525.1. Classification (NCBI taxonomy): domain Eukaryota; kingdom Metazoa; phylum Chordata; class Chondrichthyes; order Heterodontiformes; family Heterodontidae; genus Heterodontus; species Heterodontus francisci. The sequence continues at coordinate 71,119,035 of NC_090374.1, forward strand.
GGCTAAATAGCCTCTTGCAGTGCCGTAACTTTTCTATGGTTCTGTTGTTCTAGAGTCTATAGACCATGCTGCTCCTTTGAGGTTATATTAGAAAAGTTTGTTTAAGGCAGTAATGTTTCAGTAAGGAAGCCTTGCAGGAAATTTGTGCCTTGTTGCAAGAAGACCTCCAAAATTCTTCTTCAGCAGGCACTTCAATAACAACAACTTGCATTTATATAGCACTTTTAACATTGAAAAATGTCACAAGTCACTTCACAGATGTTTAATCAGAAAAATGTATTTCAAAACATAAAAGGATTTAATAGGAGGGGCAAGAGGTGAATTTTAAGGAAGTTTTGAAGGGAGAAAAGGAGGTAGAGAGGCAAAGGAATTTAGGGAGGCAATTCCAAAGCATGGGATCTAGGTGGCTGACATCAAGGAGGTCACCCACAATGAAGCAGTAGGAATGGAGGATGCACAAGGCAGGGAGGGGAGAGAATTCTAACTTCTTAACTGCGGATGTTTTGTTGGTGTGAAGCAGGACCTGACAATAAACTGGGGTTGGGGGTTGGGGGGGTGTCGGGAAGTTGGGCTGGTGCGGCACTGATTCCTCTGGCAAAGGTTTCAGTGTCAGGAAGATGTCATTTTATTGTATTATCAGTCATGGGCATCCAGGGGTGCATCTAGGGCACCTGTCTTGTGTTACATGCTCAAATATCAGTGGAGGTGCTTAGTTCTGAGTCTTTAAGCAAGTTGATTTAAATATTTTTTTTAAATCACTTGATTATCTTTTCTTCATAGTCCACACCATGATCCTTGCCTTGTCCCCCAGATGAGTGCTACCTCCTGATTCTGCTCCCACTGTGTGAGAGACCAGAGCTGCAGAACTGCAACTCTCAGAGTCTTCAATTCCCTGTCTTCTCTTATGATCTACCCCTTAGAAGGCCATGTGGGACTTCCTGTGCAAGGCCAGGACCAGTTCTGGCCTGTATCCAGATCTCAGCATAAATATTAGCCCTTCCAAAATGCTCATGTTAGAGTTATGGCAAGCATCCACTACAATGTTTGGATTTTTGGGCCATATGTTTAATCAATGAATCTGACCATATAGCAGGTGCATTACAAAGTCATATGTTGTATATTTGGTGATGTCGCAAGTTTTTGTATTTCACATCATTAGAGTAATTTTTATAATTATTGTTTTGATTCTGCTTTTTAATTTCATCTTTGTAGTTTATGAGAACAAAGGGCTGGATTTTCACAGTGCTTGGAGCCGAGCATGGGTGCGAGCACAAATTGAAGATTGTGTCCCAGAGGGCATCTTTGGATCCCGATGCTTCCAGAACACGCTGCAATTTTGAAAGAGCAGGTGGGGTGTGGGGAGCCGGGAACCCACTCATCTCCAATTAATGCCCTGTTAAGCTCCTTGAGGAGTTTCTTAGCGGGCTGGGAGGCCAAAAGGGTATTTCCAAAGAGGAGAGTGGGAAGAGCGAATGGTTCAGTGTACCTAAGTGATTAGCTGTTGGGAGGAATGAGGTTGGACATTGTTAAATGTTGATAATTATTCAAAGAAATCAAAAAAAAAGTGTGATTAAAACATAGTACTTCGCCTGCCTTCCTTTTAACTGTTTGGGCACTTATTTGCACTATACCCTGCTGGTCCTCTGATCTGCTGCCTGCACCATTCTGCAAGGCAACAGTGAGCCCTGTCATAGCTGCCATCTGCCTTTCAACATTGCAATATGGAGCCACTTCCTGCCTCCATGCTGGTCCCAGCACCACTGATTGTGCACCACCCTCGCACCAGGCCCAATTAGATCATTTTCATTTGAAGAAAGCGTCGTGTCAGCGACCCAGAGTGAAAATCCATCCCGAAGCAGTAGCTAATAAATGAGCCACAAAACTGCTGTGTTAGATGCAAGATGTTGACAGCTCATGTGAAAAAAAGTGAAAGCAAAGTGGACAGTAACCAGTTCAGAAATAAGCAGGGATGTTGGATAAATTAAACAGTAAAGGTGCTGAATATCCAGGTGAAAGTTTAGTTAATGAGATGTGAGAGAGGAAAATTAGCTTATCAAGAGTGAAAGTAGACCTAGTTGCAGACAGAGTGAAAGCAAAGCCGGACAGGAAAAAAAAATATTCATTTACTTTCAGGTTGGTGTTTGGCATATAATGTTTAGTGTCTTAGGTCTGTTCATTTATGATTTGTGGTGATTTCTCACTACATCTGCAGGAGAAAAGTAGCTCCTTCAAAAACTGATGTTATCAGACTACTCAGGAAGCAACAATGTCTTTTGTAGAATCCCAGATAGGATCTGGTGATCCAGTAAAGGAAGCAAAGATAGGTGAGAATAGGATTGAATAACAAATGGATAAGACAGGTCTTATTTTCATATGAAATTTGCGATGGTCTATTTAATTGCAAGATCTAAAGGCTTTAGATAAATGGGTATCAATCGATTGCAATTGCATGCAATTGTACATATGCTTGCATTTACTATAATAAACTGCTATATAAATGCAAGGATTAATATTCCATTATTGAAAATATATCTGAAATGTATAAATGTCACAAGGACAAGTTGCAAACAAAATCTGTGAAAAATATTACAGATGTTTCAAACTATTCAACAACAACGTATAGTCAGAAGAGAGCTGTATGAGTGTTTTGAGCACAGAATTATCATAAACTGGCATTGTGGAGAAATTTTGGGATGAACACTTTTCTGCCCCTTTATGCGACTCTGAAAGATTCCACTGGTGTGGGGTCAATGCTTCTTCTGCCTGCCCCTCCTCAATTGTGATGTCACATTTAGAGGAATGCTGTGCAGCGCAGAAACCCAGCCAGTTCCACCAGTGTATGGCTGATGGGCAGTACATATGCATGATACAGACATACTTGCCATATAATGGCTGTAACTGGAGCGCAGAATGCCATAGTCCAAGAGATAATGACCTGGAGCTAGAAGAAAGCTGCCCCAAAAGATCTAGTGATCTTTGTGGCATGGGTTTCACCTTTTCCAACCTTATTTTGAATCTGGCGCCAAGTTAATGGGATCTCCAAGCATCCAGTAACTGTGATATTGTGAATCAAGGCAGCCAATCACATTGAAACATTCTCCAAGGCCGCAAACCAGGAAGTAAAATTTGCTGATTATCCCTTACTCCTAATTATATTTTACAGAGTGAAATAATGTTTGGGATATACGTATTAGAAGCTGCAATATTATAAATAAACTTTTTAAAAAGCTTCTATTATATGAAAAAAGTACGGAATTTTTATCATAATAGAAAATTTTGACTTACCCAAATATACAATTATTTTTTCAGGGCCAGAGACGTTCTTCAGCAGTAGTTATGACATAGTACACAGTTAAAAACCCAGTTGCACCCCATTAGCAAGGGGTAATCTTTTTGGAGGTTCTTAACAGTAACATTACTGTCTTTAATCGCACATGTGGGGATGCCAGAAATTGCTGTCAGTTTCACAGGGTATTGATTGTGAATTCTAACACTTTCACTGTCATTACAACTGCAGATTCTGAGCTATCAAGAGAGTGTGGCATATCATTACAGGGGTGGCTTAAAAATGTTGAACTTTGGCTAAATTGGCCAGACCAGCCCACTCTGCATCTCCAATAGAGCAGTGAGATAAGAACATAAGAGCACAAGTAATAGGAGCAGAAGAAGGCCATTCAGCATCTTGAGACTGCTGTGCCATTCAGCAAGATCATTGCTGATCTGATTGTGGCCTTAACTCTACATTACTGCCTGCTGCCCATAACCCTTGATTCCCTTGTCAATCAAAAATCTGTCTCACTCAGCCTTGAATATATTCAGTGACTCAGCCTCCACTGATCTCTGGAGAAGAGAATTCCAACACTAACGACCCTCTGAGATAAAAAAAATTCCTCCTCATCTAAGTCTTAAATAGGAGACCCCTTATTTTGAAACTGTGCCCCTAGTTCTAGATTCCTCCAAGAGGCAAAACATCCTCTCAGCATCTACCCTGTCAAGCCCCCTCAGAATCTTATTTGTTTCAATAAGATCACCTCTCAATCTTCTAAACTCCAGTGAGTATAGCCCCAACCTGCTCAACCTTTTCTCATAAGACAAACCCCTTCATCCCAGGGATCAGCCTAGTGAACCTTCTCTGAACTGTTTCCAATGCAAGTATGTCCCTCCTTAAATAAGGTGAGCAAAACTGTACACAATACTCTAGGTGCAGTCTCACCAATGCCCTCTACTGTTGTAGCAAGACTTCCCTACTTTTATACTCCACCCCCTTGCAATAAATGACAACATCCATTTGCCTTCCTAATTACTTGCCGTATCTGCATGCTGACTTCTTGTGATTCCCGTACAAGGACACCCAGGTCCCTCTGTACTGCAGCATTCTGAAGTATCTCCATTTAAATAATATTCTGCTTTTCTATTCTTCTTGCCAAAGTGGGCAACTTCACATTTTCCCACAATATACATCATCTGCCAAATTTTTTCCCACTCATTTAACCTATCTACTATACCCCTTTGCAGACTCTTTGTGTCTTCTTCACAACTTGCTTTCCTACCTATCTTCATATCATCAGCAAACTTGGCTAAAATACAGTCAGCCCCTTCATCCAAGTTATTAATGCAGATTGCAAATAATCGAGGCCCCAGCACTGATCCCTGTGGCACTCCACTAGTTACAGTTTGCCAACCTGAAAATGCCCCATTTATCCTGACTCTGTTTCCTGTTAGACAGCCAATCCTCTATCCATGCTAATATACCACCCCCAACACTATGAGTAGTTATCTTGTCCAGTAACCTCTTATGTGGCACCTTATCGAATGCCTTTTGGAAATCCAAATACACTCCATCTACTGGTTCCTCTTTATCCACCCAGCTTGTTACATCCTCAAAAAACTCTAATAAATTTGTCAAACATGATTTTCCTTTCACAAAACCATGTTGACTCTGCCTGATAGTACTGTGATTTTCTAGATGTCCTGTTACTACCTCCTTAATAATAGATTCTAGCATTTTTCCAACAATAGACATGAGGCTAATTGGTTATAGTTTCCTGCTTTCTGTCTCCCTCCTTTCTTGAATCGAGGTGTTGCATTTGTGGTTTTTTAATTCACTAGGACTTTTCCAGAATCTAGGGAATTTTGGAAGATAATATGCTATCTGCTATCTCCGCAGCCACTTCCTTAAGACCCTCAGATGCAGACCATCAGGTCCAAGAGACTTGTGAGCATTTAGTCTCATTAGTATTCCCATTACTTTTTCTCTGGTGATACTGATTGTTTTAAGTTCCTCCCTCCCTTTCGCCTCCTGGACTTTTGACTATTCTTGGGATGCTTTTTGTGTCTTCTACTCTGAAGACAGATACATAATACTTGTTCAAAGCCTCTGCCATTCCCTCATTTCCCATTATTAATTCCCCAGTCTCATCCTCTGAGGGACCAATACTCACTTTAGCTACTCTTTTCCTTTTTATATATTTGTAGAATCTTTTACTGTCTGTTTTTATATTTCTTGTTAGTTTTCTCTTATACTCTAATTCCTCCCTCTTTATTTCTTTTTAGTCATCCTTTGCTGGTTTCTAAAATTTTCCCAGTCTTCTGGCCTACCACTAATCTTCACAGCATTGTGCACCTTTTCTTTCAATTTGATACCATCCTTAACTTCCTTAGTTGGCCACAGATGTATTCTTCTGGTAGAGTCTTCTTCAATGGAATATTTCTTGTTGAGCATTATGAAATATCTCCTTAAATGTTTGTCACTGCTTATCTACTGTCTTACCTTTTGACCTATTTTCCCAGTCCACTTCAACCAACTCTGTCTTCATACCCTTATAATTGCCCTTATTTCAGTTCAAGACAGGTTATGGACCCACATTTCTCACCCTCAAACTGAATGTGAAATTCTAGCATGTTATGATCACCATAATACAGCATTGGGGATGATTACAACACACAATACCTTCGCCTGTGATCTTCAGTACACTTGGTAACCAGTGTGCCTTTGTGTCTCCATTCATGATCTGTTCAGTTGTGGTATGCTGACTGAGCTGGGATTCAGTGATATTCCTTCCTGTTTTCAAGCAAAAGAAGGTGAGAATACCATTAGGAGATAGGGTTATTCCAGCTTTCATACAGCAAGCAAAGAGAAAACAATTGAAATCAAAGGCTGATTGTGTGGGCAAATCGCAGTTGCAAGGCCATGTTTGAGCACTCTGTAAAGTATTATATATTAAGGCTGATAATCCACAGGATATGTTGCTGGTGGCTACGTCAGGATTTTGCCTGCCAGTGCTTTCCAGCATTGATCCTGGAGGAATTTGCAGAGTCAGGTGGAAGCCATCCTTTTTGCTTGGGCATGTCAGTATATAGGCATTTCTCCGGTGTCTACTTGTCACACATTGCTGGAAACTCCAGCATCAACCATTCATCCATGGCACGAAACAGGATCTAGAGACCACATTCACTGCTTCCTGGACTGGTACGAAAGGTTTTCAGTATTGTCATTAATGTGGTTCTCTTTCATGTTTTGCCCTCACCCCACCCAATTGTAGGGCCCACTTAGAGTCATAGAGTCGTACAGCATAGAAACAGGCCTTTCGGCCCACCGCACCCATGCCGACCATAATGCCTATCAAAACTAATCCCATCTGCCTGCATTAATTCTATACCCCTCTATGCCTTGCTCATTCAAGTACCTGTTCAGATGCCTCTTAAATGTTGCCACTGTTCCTGCCTCCACCACCTCCTTTGGCAGCTCATTCCAGACACCTACTATTCTTTGTGTGAAAAATTTGTTCCCCTTTAAACCTCCTCCCTATCACCTTAAATCTATGCACTCTAGTTTTAGTCACACCTACCATGGGAAACAGATTATGGCTATCTACACTATCTATGCCTCTCATAATTTTATATACCTCTATCATGTCCCCTCTCTGCTCCTTCGCTCCAGGGAAAACAGACCCAGCCTATCCAATCTCACCTTATAACTCAAACCCTCCAAACCAGGCAACATCCTTGTGAATCTTTTCTGCACCCTCTCTAGCTTAATCACATCTTTCCTGTAGTGCGGCAACCAGAACTGCACACAGTACTCCAAATGCAGCCTAACCAATGTTATGTACAACTGTAGGATGACGTCCCAACTCTTGTACTGAATGCCTCAGCCGATGAAGGCAAGGATGCCATACACCTCCTTCCGAAGAAGGGTCACTGACCCGAAACGTTAACTCTGCTTCTCTTTTCACAGATGCTGCCAGACCTGCTGAGTGGTTCCAGCATTTCTTGTTTTTATTTCACCTTCTTCACCACCATGTCTAACTGTGTTGCCACTTTCAGGGAACTATGTACTTGCACCCCAAGCTCTCTCTGCTCAAGAACACTCCCCAGGGCACTGCCATTCACTGTTTTTGTCCTGCCTTGGTTTAACTTCCCAAAATGCATCACTTCAGACTTGTCTGCGTTAAATTCCATTTGCCACACCCTTGCCCACTTTCCCAGTTGATCTATTTCCTGTTGTAACCTTAGACAACCTTCTTCACTGTCCACTATATCACCAATTTTGGTGTCTTCTGCAAACTTACTAATCATGCCCCCTACATTCACATCCAAGTCATTAATATATATGACAAACAACAGAGGACCCACCACCGATCCCTGTGGCACGCCACTGGTCACCGACCTCCAATCGGAAAAACAACCCTCCACTACCACCCTCTGCCTCCCATCACCAAGCCAACTTTGTAACCAATTGACTAGCTCACCCTGGACCAGCCAACCATGCTGGACCTTGTCAAAGGCCTTGCTAAAGTCCATGTCAACAACGTCCCTGCCCTCGTCAATCCTCTTGGTCACCTCCTCAAATACTCAATCAAATTCATGAGACATGATTTCCCACGCACAAAGCCATGCTGACTATCCCTAATCAGACCATGCCTTTCCAAATGCATATAAATCCTGTCTCTCAGAATCTCTTCCAATAACTTTCCCACCACTGATGTCAGGCTTACTGGCCTGTAGTTCCCTGGCTTATCCCTGCTGGCCTTCTTAAATAAAGGCACAGCATTAGCTATCCTCCAGTCTTCCGGTACCTCACCCGTGGCTGACAATGATATAAAAATCTCTGCCAGGGCCCCAGCAATCTCCTCCCTTGCTTCCCATAGCATCCTAGGATACACCTGGTCAGGCCCTGGGGATTTATCCACCTTAATGCGCTTCAAAACCTCCAACACCTCCTCCTTTGTAATGTTGATATGCTCCAGGATATCGCTGTTCCCTCCCTTGAACTCACTAGCTTCCATGACCTTCTCCACGGTAAATATAGACGAGAAGTAATTTAAGACCTCGCCCATTTCCCGTGGCTCCACACATAGATTACCACACCAATCCTTAAGGGGACCTACTCTCTCCCTAGCTACCCTTTTACTCTTAATATACTTATAGAATCTTTTAGGATTCTCCTTTATCTTATCTGCCAGGGAAGTCTTATGGCCCCTTTTCGCCCTCCTAATTTCCTTCTTAAGTTTACTCCTACATCCCCTAAACTCCTCGAGGGACTCGCTTGATCCCAGCTGCCTATACCTGACATATGCCTCCTTCTTTGTCCTGACCAGACCCTCAATATCCCTCGTCAACCAAGGTTTCCTAAACTTGCCCTTCCGTTTAACAGGAACATGCCGGCCCTGAACTCTTCCTATCTCACTTTTAAAAGCCTCCCACTTGCCAGACGTCCCTTTACCTGTAAACAGCCTCTCCCATTCAACTTTTGAGAGCTCCTGTCTGATGCCATCGAAATTAGCCTTCCCCCAATTAGGACTTCAACCTGAGGACCAGTCCTATCCTTTTCCATAACTATCTTGAAGCTAATAGAGTTATGGTCACTGGTCCCAAAGTGCTCCCCCACTGACACATCAACCACCTGCCCATCCTCATTTCCTAAGTGTAGCCCCTTCTCTAGTAGGGCCATCCACATACTGCTTCAGAAAACTATCCTGGACACACTTAACAAATTCTTCCCCATTTGATCCCTTAGCACTAAAGCAGTCCCAGTCAATATTAGGGAAGTTAAAATCACCTACTGTTACAACCCTATAATTTCTACACCTATCTGTGATTTCCCTACATATATGCTCCTCCAATTACATCTGACTATTGGGGGGCCTATAGTATAATCCCATCAAAGTGATCACTCCTTTCTTATTTCTAAGTTCTACCCATATGGCCTCGCTGGATGTTCCCCCCGGGATATCCTCTCGAAGTACTGCCGTGATGTCCTCCCGAATCAATATTGCAACTCCCCCTCCTCTCTTCCCTCCACCTCTGTCACGCCAGAATCATCGGTACCCCGGATCATTGAGCTGCTAGTCCTGCCCATCCCTCAACCACCTTTCCATAATAGCTGTAATATCACAATCCCCTGGACGATCCATGCTCTGAGTTCATCTGCCTTACCTGTAAGGCTTCTTGAATTACGGTTAGTGCAATTTAGCCTACCAGACCTTCCACGCTCCCTGTTCTGCCCCTTCCCGGCCTGCCCACTGGATTTGCTTGCTTTAACCTCTAGATTTGCCTCAACTATCCCATGGGGAGACTACTACTTTGGGTCCCACTCCATTGCAAGACTGGTTTAAACCCTCCCGAGTAATACCAGCAAACCTACAAAGAACAAAGAACAAAGAAAATTACAGCACAGGAACAGGCCCTTCGGCCCTCCAAGCCTGCGCCGATCCAGATCCTCTATCTAAACATGTCGGCTATTTTCTAAGGGTCTGTATCTCTTTGCTTCCTGCCCATTCATGTATCTGTCTAGATACATCTTAAAAGACGCTATCGTGCCCGCGTCTACCACCTCCGCTGGCAACGCGTTCCAGGCACCCACCACCCTCTGCGTAAAGAACTTTCCACGCATATCCCCCCTAAACTTTTCCCCTCTCACTTTGAACTCGTGACCCCTAGTAATTGAATACCCCACTCTGGGAAAAAGCTTCTTGCTATCCACCCTGTCTATACCTCTCATGATTTTGTACACCTCAATCAGATCCCCCCTCAACCTCCGTCTTTCTAATGAAAATAATCCTAATCTGCTCAACCTCTCTTCATAGCTAGCGCCCTCCATACCAGGCAACATCCTGGTGAATCTCCTCTGCACCCTCTCCAAAGCATCTACATCCTTTTGGTAATGTGGCGACCAGAAATGCACGCAGTATTCCAAATGTGGCCGAACCAAAGTCCTATACAACTGTAACATGACCTGCCAACTCTTGTACTCAATACCCCGTCCGATGAAGGAAAGCATGCCGTATGCCTTCTTGACCACTCTATTGACCTGCGTTGCCACCTTCAGGGAACAATGGACCTGAACACCCAAATCTCTCTGCACATCAATTTTCCCCAGGACTTTTCCATTTACTGTATAGTTCACTCTTGAATTGGATCTTCCAAAATGCATCACCTCGCATTTGCCCTGATTGAACTCCATCTGCCATTTCTCTGCCCAACTCTCCAATCTATTTATATTCTACTGTATTCTCTGACAGTCCCCTTCACTATCTGCTACTCCACCAATCTTAGTGTCGTCTGCAAACTTGCTAATCAGACCACCTATACTTTCCTCCAAATCATTTTTGTATATCACAAACAACAGTGGTCCCAGCACGGATCCCTGTGGAACACCACTGGTCACACGTCTCCATTTTGAGAAGCTCCCTTCCACTGCTACTCTCTGTTTCCTGTTGCCCAGCCAGTTCTTTATCCATCTAGCTAGTACACCTTGGACCCCATGCGACTTCACTTTCTCCATCAGCCTACCATGGGGAACCTTATCAAATGCCTTACTGAAGTCCATGTATATGGACTTTGTCACTTCCTCAAAGAATTCTATTAAGTTGGTAAGACATGACCTTCCCTGCACAAAACCATGTTGCCTATCACTGATAAGCCCATTTTCTTCCAAATGGGAATAGATCCTATCCCTCAGTATCTTCTCCAGCAGCTTCCCTACCACTGATGTCAGGCTCACCGGTCTGTAATTACCTGGATTTTCCCTGCTACCCTTCTTAAACAAGGGGATAACATTAGCAATTCTCCAGTCCTCCGGGACCTCACCCGTGTTTAAGGATGCTGCAAAGATATCTGTTAAGGCCCCAGCTATTTCCTCTCTCGCTTCCCTCAGTAACCTGGGATAGATCCCATCTGGACCTGGGGACTTGTCCACCTTAATGCCTTTTAGAATACCCAACACTTCCTCCCTCCTTATGCCGACTTGACCTAGAGTAATCAAACATCTGTCCCTAACCTCAACATCCGTCATGTCCCTCTCCTCAGTGAATACCGATGCAAAGTACTCATTTAGAATCTCACCCATTTTCTCTGACTCCACGCATAACTTTCCTCCTTTGTCCTTGAGTGGGCCAATCCTTTCTCTAGTTACCCTCTTGCTCCTTATATATGAATAAAAGGCTTTGGGATTTTCCTTAACCCTGTTTGCTAAAGATATTTCATGACCCCTTTTAGCCCTCTTAATTCCTCGTTTCAGATTGGTCCTACATTCCCAATATTCTTTCAAAGCTTCGTCTTTCTTCAGCCTCCGAGACCTTATGTATGCTTCCTTTTTCCCCTTAGCTAGTCTCACAATTTCACCTGTCATCCATGGTTCCCTAATCTTGCCATTTCTATCCCTCATTTTCACAGGAACATGTCTCTCCTGCACGCGAATCAACCTCTCTTTAAAAGCCTCCCACATATCAAATGTGGATTTACCTTCAAACAGCTGCACCCAATCTACATTCCCCAGCTCCTGCCGAATTTTGGTATAGTTGGCCTTCCCCCAATTTAGCACTCTTCCTTTCGGACTACTCTCGTCTTTGTCCATGAGTATTCTAAAACTTACAGAATTGTGATCACTATTCCCAAAGTAGTCCCCTACTGAAACTTCAACCACCTGGCCGGGCTCATTCCCCAACACCAGGTCCAGTATGGCCCCTTCCCGAGTTGGACTATTTACATACTGCTCTAGAAAACCCTCCTGGATGCTCCTTACAAATTCTGCTCCATCTAGACCTCTAACACTAAGTGAATGCCAGTCAATGTTGGGAAAATTAAAATCTCCTATCACCACGACCCTGTTGCTCCTACATCTTTCCATAATCTGTTTACATATTTGTACCTCTATCTCACTCTTGCTGTTGGGAGGCCTGTAGTACAGCCCCAACATTGTTACCGCACCCTTCCTATTTCTGAGTTCTGCCCATATTGCCTCACTGCTCGAGTCCTCCATAGTGCCCTCCTTCAGCACAGCTGTGATATCCTCTTTGACCAGTACTGCAACTCCTCCACCCCTTTTACCTCCCTCTCTATCCCGCCTGCAGCATCGATATCCTGGGATATTTAGTTGCCAATCATGCCCTTCCCTCAACCAAGTCTCAGTAATAGCAATAATGTCATACTCCCAGGTACTAATCCAGGCCCTAAGTTCATCTGCCTTACCTACTACACTTCTTGCATTAAAACAAATGCACCAGTCCCTTTGCGTTCATCAACTGCTCCCTGTCTACTCTTTCCCTTTGTCACGCTGACTTCATTATCTAGTTCCTTACAGGCTTTAGTTACTACCTCCTTACTGTCCACTGACCTCCTCATTTGGTTCCCATCCCCCTGCCACATTAGTTTAAACCCTCCCCAACAGCGTTAGCAAAAGCACCCCCAAGGACATTGATTCCGGTCCGGCCCGGCCCGGCCCAGGTGTAGACCGTCCAATTTGTAATAGTCCCACCTCCCCCAGAACCGGTCCCAGTGTCCCAAAAATCTGAACCCCTCCCTCCTGCACCATCTCTCAAGCCACGCATTCATCCTGACTATTCTTTCATTTCTACTCTGACTATCACGTGGCACTGGTAGCAATCCTGAGATTACTACCTCTGAGGTCCTACTTTTTAACATGGCTCCTAACTCCCTAAATTCTGCTTGAAGGACCTCATCCCGTTTTTTACCTATATCATTGGTGCCTATGTGCACAACGACAACTGGCTGTTCACCCTCCCCTTTCAGAATGTTCTGCAGCTGATGTGAGACATCCCTGACCCTTGCACCTGGGAGGCATCATACCATTCGGGAGTCTCGTTTTCGACCACAGAACCGCCTATCTACTCCCCTTACAATTGAATCCCCGATGACTATAGCCCTTCCACTCTTTTTCCCGCCCTTCCGAACAGCAGAGCCAGCCACGGTGCCATGAACCTGGCTACTGCTCCCTCCCCTGGTGAGCCATCTCCCTCAACAGTATCCAAAACGGTATACCTGTTTTGGAGGGAGATGACCGCAGGGGACACCTGCGCTGCCTTCCTGCTCTTTCTCTGCCTTTTGGTCACCCATTCCCTTTCACCCTCAGCAATCCTAATCTGCGGTGTGACCAATTCACTAAACGTGCTATCCACGACCTCCTCAGCATCGCGGATGCTCCAAAGTGAGTCCATCCGCAGCTCCAGAGCCGTCATGCGGTCTAACAAGAGCTGCAGCTGGACACACTTCCAGCACGTGAAGGAGTCAGGGACATCAGCCGTGTCCCTGAGCTCCCACATTGAGCAAGAGGAGCATAACACGGGTCTGAGATCTCCTGCCATTTTCAATCTTAAGCTTAAGTTAGTCTTAACTTAGATAAACAAAAAAGGAACGAAAAGTTTTTACCAATCACACGAAAAAAAAAGAAATAGAAAAAGCCTTACCTTATCTGCACACCACCCGAGTCCTTTTTTTTTGGTTAGAGGAGGAGGGCGGGTGGGAGACACTACAGGTGTAGTGTCTCGGGTTCAGCCGCTGCCCAAATATATAGGACTTACTTACCCAGCTGCCACCTCGCTCTCCCTGTCGCCGCTGCAAAAAGAAACCGCCAAAACAAAAAGGTAAGTTTATATAAGTTGTAAACTCAATTACCCAGCTGCCACCTCGCTCTCCCTGTCGCCGCTGCGATTGGTCCCCTTCCAGTTCAGATGCAACCCGTCCCTCATGTACAGGTCACCTCTGCACCAGAAGAGATCCCAATGATCCAAGTCGCTGAAGCCTTCCTGCCTACACCAGCTCTTCAGCCATGCATTCATTAGCCTTATCCTTCTATTCCTACCCTCACTAGCACGTGGCACAGGGAGTAATCCCGAGATTACAACCCTAGAGGTCCTGCTTTTTAACCTTCTGCCTAACTCCCTATATTCACTTTGCAGGACCTCATCTCTCTTCCTGCCGATGTCATTAGTACCAATATGGACCACGACCTCTGGCTGCTCACCCTCCCCTTTCAGAATGTCCTGTAGCTGCTCCGAGATATCCTTGACCCTAGCACCAGGGAGGCAACATACCATCCTGGAGTCTCATTTGCTACCACAAAAACGCCTATCTGAACCCCTTACGATAGAATCCCCTATCACTATAGCTCTTCCACCCCTTTTACTCCCCTGCTGTGCAGCAGAGCCCTCTGTGGTGCCACGAACCTGGCTGTTGGTTCTGCCTTTCTTATCACACTTGCCAGGTTCTGAAGGGCTAGGGAATTGGAAAAACCCAGCATCCAAAGTCAGCTCCTGGCTATGCCTGTAAGCCTTGCACTAGCCCTGGCTCTGGCCTTGGTCTGCCCCTTCCGTGTCAGTTGCCTTGTAAGGAGCAGAGTCCCTACTCCTTATAAGGCCACGTCCAATTCATTTCAAAACCCTGCAAATGCAGGTATATAGCCTTTTGCTGAACAGTTCGATTGTGCTTGTACGAGAATTAAAGTATGAATCTGGCAAAATGGCTGAGTAAATCAGCCTCTATTGATTGCAGTTATTTGAGCCATTCTTGATAACTCAGTCCCCTAAGGCCTGCAATCACCCTGGCAACTCTTATTTGATCCCTTTCTAATGAATTCCTTCCTTTTGAAGCAGAGTGCCCAAAATTGCATGCCATCCTCCAGATCTGGCCTTACTATTATATATACAATGTTAAATTCCTGCTTTAAAAAGCACTTTTAATTTCAACCTACTTTTGTTTGCTTTCTCTCATTAGTTTCTTCTACATCTGATTTCATTTGTCCCAATTTTCCCACTTCCATTTTGCTTTCTCCCTCCCCCTTATTATGACTATGATTCTTTTATTTAATTCCGGTATTTTGCACTCCTCTTTTTATTCTCATTTTTATCTTCCAATTCCCTCTTTCTATTTCCTTCCTTTTCTTTCTTCACAATGACCGCTTTTGCACGATGTGGGATTTGAGCTAGGCTTCAATTTGGCGATGGTCATACAAAGAAAAAGTAAATAAAAGCTTCAGGATGTTGGATGCAGAAATCATTTCTCTGATGCTGTTGGGCTGGTTGGATGCAAAGTAACTTTCCTACAATCTGTGGCGAATCTGTTGCTTTGTCCTTGACACTCTTATTTTATTACACATCAAATCTTTGCAATGAAGGTCAGTTAAATAAAATAAAATTATATAATATATGTATGTTATTTTTGGAATTGCTTATCATTTTCTATGTGCTTGCCCTTGACGGGATTCACACACAAAATCCTTCCAGAATTTTAACCGCCAAGCAACTTTGGCTCATCCGGTTCCACCCACAGCCATATTCTGTCTGATCAAAATGCCTTTGTTATTTCTGAACCATTTTGTAACCTTCTTTGCCCTAGACATTAGCGAAAGACAGATCTGTGAAATACTGCTGCAGTGCTGTGTAGCAATGGATAATTGGATGGGAAGTCTGCTGCTACAAATCAACTTTTATGCATGCATGGGCTTTCAACTAGGCAAAACTTGGAAGGTTATATGTTCTTCTCTTCTGCCAGAAAAACAGGCAAAAATGGACCACAAGTTTTTTTTTATTCGTTTGTGGGATGTGGGTGTCACTGGCTAGGCCAACATTTATTGCCCATCACTAATTGCTCTTGAGAGCTGCCTTCTTGAACTGCTGCAGTCTTTGGGGTGTAGGTACACCCACAGTGCTGTTAGGAAGGGAGCTCCAGGATTTTGACCCAGCGACAGTGAAGGAACGGTGACATAGTTCCAAGTCAGGTTAGTGTGTGGCTTGGAGGAGAACGTGCAGATGGTGGTGTTCCCAAGCAACTGCTGCCCTTGTCCTTCGAGGTGGTAGAGGTCACAGGTTTGGAAGGTGCCGTCAAAGGAGCCTTGGTGAGTTGCTGCAGTGCATCTTATATTTGATGAACACTGCAACCATGTGCAGTGAAGGGAGCGAATGTTGAAGGTGGTAAATGGGGTACCAATCAAGTGGGCTGCTTTGTCCTGGATGGTGTCAAGCTTCTTGAGTGTTGTGGGAACTGCACCCATCCAGGCAGGTGGAGAGTATTCCATCACAGTCCTGACTTGTGCCTTGTAGATGGTGGACAAGCATTGGAGAGACAGGAGGCGGGTTACTCACTGCAGAATTCCCAGCCTCTGACCTGCTCTTGTAGCCACATCATTTATATTGCTGGTCCAGTTCAGTTTCTGGTCAATGGTAACCCCCAGGATTTAGATAGTGGGGGATGCAGCGAGTGTAATGCTATTGAATATCAATGGGAGATAGTTAGATTCTCTCTTGTTTGAGATAGTCATTGCCTGGCACTTGTGTCGTGTGAATGTTACTTGCCACTTATCAGCCCAAGCCTGGATGTTGTCCAGGTCTTGCTGCATCTGGACATGGGCTGCTTCAGTATCTGAGGTGCTGTGAATGGTGCTGAACATTGTGCAATCATTGTGAATCCCCACTTCTGGCCTTATGATGGAGGGAAGCTCATTGATGAAGTAGCTGAAGATGTTTGGACCTCGGTCACTACCCAGAGGAACTCCTGCAGTGATGGCCTGGGATTGAAATGATTGACCTCCAATAGCTGCAACCATCTTCCTTTGTGCTAGGTATGGACTCCAACCAGTGGAGAGTTTTCCCCCTGATTCCCATTGACTCCAGTTTTGCTAGGGCTCCTTGATGACACACTCAGTCAAATGCTGCCTTGATGTCAAGGGCAGTCACTCTCACCTCACCTCTTGAGTTCAGCTCTTTTGTCCATGTTGGGACCAAGGCTGTAATGAGCTCAGGAACTGAGTGACCCTGGCAGAACCCAAACTGAGCATCAGTGAGCAGGTTATTGCTGAACAAGTGCCACTTGATAGCACTGTCGACAACACCTTCCATCACTTTGCGTATGATCGAGAGTAGACTGATAGGGTGGTAACTGGCCAGGTTGGATATGTCCTGCATTTTGTGTACAGGACAAACCTGGGCAATTTTCCACATCGCCAGGTAGATGCCTGTGATGTATAAACATCATATTTTTTTAAAAAGCAACTTTTGGTCAAAAAATTGATAGATGGCAACCCTACTTTCCTTGGTAAAACCTTTATTCATTCAAAGAACCGTTACATAGGATTACATAGGATATACGGCACAGAAACTGGCCATTCTGCCCAAACAGTCCATGCCTGCATTTATACTTCACTTCAGCCTCCTCCCATCTTTCTTCATCTAAATCTATCATCATAATCCTCTATTCCTATCTCCCTCATTTGCTTGTCTAGCTTCCCCTTAAATGCATCTAGACTATTCACTTCAACCACTCCCTGTGGTCGCCAGATACACATTCTCACCACTCAGTTTTATCATGACTGTCATTGTTATGACCAGGTGCGCAATGTGTCTCAGGGTCTGTTACTAGCTTCACATGGTGTTATTGTAACAAGGTTTAATTTAAACACACTGTGTTTTGAGCTCCCCTTTTTGTGAATCCTTGTTCACAGTTTTCCAATTATAAGACAAAGAAACCAATTCACGCAGGCTTTCTCAGGTTTAAAGAAGAAAGATGAAATTTTATTGAAACTTAAAACTTAAACTCTAATATGGTTCACACCTACGGATATACGACACGCCCACGCTAGCCTGCACATGCGATACACACATGCAAATGTCTTTCTGGTCAGGGACTTGCAATTTTAAGTTTTAATGTTCAATGTTCATGTGGCAAAATCATGTATGCCTCAATCTTGGCAGGTGGTGGTGGGGGCGGGGGTGGTTGGGGGTGGGGGGGGTTGTCTGACATCATCAAGAACAACTATTAGACTACAATCAATCTATCCAAGTTTTCCATGACATGTGTTCAATGTCAGTTTGCGGGAAGAACCTCTGTGTTCAGAAGTCATGGTTTATGGTCCAGGTCCTCCCATTACTGGAAAGAATCCTTACTCCAGCTCTTAGGAAGTAAAAATACAACAATAGACAGATTTTATTTCCAAAGAGGAGCAGCTTTGTGAAAATATTCCCTTTTCAGTTTCACAAATTGTCAGAAATATGATTAATCTAAATGTTAGATCAACATCTTTCTTTGCTAAGTGTTGTGCTCCAGGAAGGGCTTTCCCAAAAGGGGTTGTCCTATTCTTTGCAATTATGTGGACAGCCCTTAACCTGGAACATTGGATTTCTGGTGGTTTTTGCAATTGTTGAATTCAGTTTTTCACCAACTAGCTTCAATATTAGAAGTGACTCATTAATCACCAATATATATATTTTGAGCCATTCATTGGAGAGTTTTCCTCTTCTGTCAGGCAAGACAGAATACTATAATAGAACCTACAAAAGACTTTCCTGGCTGGGCCACATCTCAGCTTTCCAGCCCTAATCAGACATTATCTTTGGTCTTTAATTTCATGGTTCGTGAGTTTCTTTGAGAACAATCTTTCTGTTAATCAAAGCTAGCATTGATCAAAACAGGAAACCTATACAATAATTTCTGCCTGCTTGCCTTAATATATTGTATCTTTATCTGTGAGGATAGTGTAGTCGAGGATGAAGACTTTTTTATGCCCAGAATCAATGCTGTTTTATATTGATGAACAGGAAGCAATGGTTAGCTGGGCAGGACAGGTCACTACAGCTAATTTCTCCACTTCTGGGACCTCTTACACTGTGAACTGCACAAACTATAAGAAGCTAACAATCCCCAGCACTCAGTCATAAAGGGTGGTCCCTCTCATCATAGTAGAGATTTAAACTTAACTTCTTTGAATGGGCAAAATACTGCAGATGCTAGAAATCTGAAATAAAAACAAGAAATGCTGGAAATACTCAGCAGGTCTGGCAGCATCTGTGGAGAGAGAAGCAGAGTTAATGTTTCAGGTCAGTGACCCTTCATCAGAACTGGCAAATGTTAGAAATGTAATAGGTTTTAAGCAAATAAAGCAGGGGTGGGGCAAGAGATAACAAAAGACAAGGTGTTGATAGAACAGAGAATAACTGACCAGAAGGTCATGGAACAAAGGCAAATGGTATGTTAATGGTGTGCTGAAAGACAAAGCGTTAGTGCAGAGAGGGTCTTAATTTACAGAAAAATGAACAGCCCTGGCCCAAAGCACAAACATGAAAAACATGGTAAAAAAAAAATGAATGATGAAACAAACTAAAATAAAATCTACAGTTTTTTAAATATAGTTGGAAGTGTTACTTTTAGGGAATCAAGGTCCCGAGTGTAAATAATCTAATTATTGGGTAATTTAAGGGAGCAATTTAAGGGTAAGTCATGGCAGAGCAGCTCGGCAGTGTGGCGTGCTCCTCCTGTGCAATGTGGGAAGTCAGGGACACCTCCAGTGTCAGGGAGAACACATGTGCAGGAAGTGTCTCCAGCTGCAGCTACTTGAAATCCGTGTTTCGGATCCGGAGCGACGGCTGGAGACATTGTGGAGCATCCGCAAGTCTGAGATCATCATGGATAGCATGGACAAGGAGGTGGTCACACCGCAGGTAAAGACTGCTCAGGCAGAAAGGGAATGGGTGACTGCCAGGCAGAGTAGAAGAACTAGGCAGGTAGTGCAGGAGTCCCCTGGATCCATCTCCCTCTCTAACAGATTTTCCGCTTTAGATACTGTTGGGGGAGATAGTTTCTCAGGGGAATGCAGCAAGAGCCAAGTCTGTGGCACCACGGGTGGCTCAGCTGCACAGGAGGGGAGGAAAATGAGTGAGAGAGCTATAGTGATAGGGGATTCTATCATAAGGGGTACAGATAGGCGTTTCAGCAAACGTGACTCCAGGATGGTATGTTGCCTCCCTGGTGCTAGGGTCAAGGATGTCATGGAGCGGCTGCAGGACATTCTGAAGGGGGAGGGTGAACAGTCAGAGGTCATGGTACACATTGGTACCAATGACATAGGTAGAAAGAAGGATGAGGTCCTGCAACAAATATTTAGGGAGCTAGGTAGCAGATTAAAAAGCAGGACCTCAAAGGGTGTAATCTCTGGATTACTCCCGGTGCCACGTGCTAGTGAGTATAGGAATAGGAGGATAGAGCAGATGAATGTGTGGCTAAGGAGATGGTGCAGAAGGGAGGGCTTTAGTTTCCTGGATCACTGGGTCTATTTCTGGCGAAGGTGGGACCTGTACAAGTTGGACGGGTTGCACCTGAATGGGAATGGGACCAACATCCTTGCTGGGACGTTTACTGGTGCTATTGGGAGGGGTTTAAACTAATTTGGCAGGGGGATGGGATACAGAGTGGCGGTACAGTAGGGGGTGATGCACAGTCAAATATAGAAGAGAAAATGAGTCAGTCTGGAAGGCAGAGCAAATATAGACCTGTTAAGGCACAAGCGAATAATGCAAAGCTGGATTGCATCTATTTTAGTGCAAGGAGTCTTACTGGTAAGGCAGATGAATTGAGAGCTTTGATTAACACATGGGAATATGATATTATTGCTATCACAGAGACATAGTTGAGGGAAGATCAGGACTGTCAGCTCAATATTCCAGGGTATAGAATCTTCAGGCGTGACAGAGGAGGGGGTAAAAGAGGAGGTGGCATTACACTCTTGATCAAGGAGTCAATTACTGCAGTAAGGAGGGATGGTATCTTAGAAGGTTCCTCAAATGAGGCCATATGGGTAGAACTTAAAAACAAAAAGGGAGCAATCAGTGGCTGGGCGTATACTATAGGCCTCCAAACAGCCAGGGAGAGATAGAGGAGCAGATATGTAGGCAAATTTCAGAGAGGTGTAAAAATAATAGGGTAATAATAGTAGGGGATTTCAATTTCCCCAATATCAACTGGGATAGTCTTAGTGCAAAAGGCTTAAAGGAGGCAGAATTCTTGAAGTGCATCCAGGAGAGCTTTTTGAGCCAGTATGTAGAAAATCCTACAAGAGAAGGGGCAGTACTAAACATAATCCTAGGGAATGAAGCTCAACAAGTGGTAGAAGTGTCAGTGGGGGAGCATTTCGGAGATAGTGACCATAACTCTGTAAGATGTAAGGTAGTTATGGAAAAGGACAAAGATGGACCGGAAATAAAGTTACTGAATTGGGGCAAGGCCGATTTCAATATGATAAAACAGGATCTGGCCAAAGTGAACTGGGAGCAGCTACTTGTTGGAAAGTCTACATCAGACCAGTGGGAGTCATTCAAAAAGGAAATAGTGAGAGCTCAAGGCCAACACGTTCCCGTAAAGATGAAGGGTAAGACCAACAAGTCCAGGGAACCCTGGATGCCAAGGGATACAGAGGATTGGATAAGGAAAAAAAAAGGAGGCTTATGGCAGATTCAGAGCGCTGAAAACAACAGAGGCCCTAGAGGAGTATAGAAAGTGCAGGGGGATACTTAAAAAAGTAATTAGGAGAGCGAAGAGGGGACATGAAAAAACACTGGCGGGCAAGATAAAGGAAAATCCCAAGGCGTTTTATAAGTATATTAAGGGCAAGAGGATAACCAGGAAAAGAGTAGGGCCCATTAGGGACCAAAGTGGCAATCTGTGTGTAGAGCCGGAGGACATATTCACATAACTGTGATTTTACAGCAATTATTTCCTGAAGTTTGCTATTATTGGCTAACAATAATAGTTAGCCAATAATAACTATTGGCTAATAGTTGGTGCCTATGCAGGGCATTGTGGGTCTCTGAAGACTGCTAAGTGCTTGGTGTGCAGGACTTGTGGTAACGTGAAATAAAAACAGAAAATGCTAGAAAAACTCAGCAGGCTTGGCAGCATATGTGGAGAGAGGACAAAGATTAGGTTAATGGTTCAGGATGATGATCCTTTGAAAGAACACAACGTGTGATGATGTGTTTGTTGACACATCCATGGCACTGAAAGCCTCAGTATCTATTTTGCACTAGCAACATAATGGGTCCAAATTACGTGAAAATTAGGAGATTACTCCATAATGTGATTGAAAGACCTCAACAGCATTCCAAATGCTCAGTGTTTATATGAAACGGATACATACGAGCCTCTTTAATGGAACTGATGTGCTGCCAGTTACTGCTGTATTTGTTGGCAGGTTCTTTGGACATTACCTGCTGTTAGTATGTTAACCTATTCAGATACTTTACAAAAAAAAAGAACTTGCAGGCACCTACTTAAGGCTGGATCCACATCTCCTTTTCCACTTTTAGAATTTTGAACCAATTCCCATTTAAAGGTAACTAATAGCCCTTTAAGAGAATAAAAGCAAAATACTGCAGATGCTGGAAATCTGAAATAAAAACAGAAAGTGCTGGAAATACTCAGCAGATCAGACAGCATCTGTGGAGAGAGAAGCAGAGTTAATGTTTCAGGTCAGTGACCTTTCATCAGAACCTTTCATTAGCCCTTTAAGAGATGCTGGCACTGGCTATCCTACCTCCTGGACCTAGCGTATTCCCATGTCATGCGTTATGTAGCAGAAGCATTATGCTAATATTTAAAATTGCTGACCTTGCACTGTGGTGTGAGGTCATCTCAGTTCAGGCACATGAAATGCTTGAAGATCTGCAGTCCCACTACCAGTAATCTGGTCCCTCTTATTGTATATCTCACTTGGTTGGTCTATCATGCTGCTCTTGCCATTTGTTTTAGGGCTTGCTTTGTAATGAAAAGCAGGATTTCTTGCTCATGGAGTGTAGTCCCTTGTTATACCTGATTTCATTCCTTAGTTCTTCTGTCAGAATGCAAAACAGATAATAGTGTGTTATATTTACCATGTTCCCAGGAAGAATATTATTTGATTAGTCCACTGAATCTGTCATGATCCTTATGTATTTTGCCACTCATAGTAAAGAACCAAACCTAAAAAAAATTATTTTATTGGAGATAATTAATCATTATATCTGAAACAATGGCCTGAATTTTATTCGGGTGCTGTGTTTTGCGGCGGCGCCCTTTGAACTCGGCAGTGCGCCTGCATTCAGTGGCCGCCGAGGAGCCCCCGCGATATTATGCGCGGGGGCTCATTTAAATAGAGGGGGTGGGGTGGCCGCTCCCAATGACATGGAATGGGGTGGCCGCCGCATCCCTGGCAACGGCGTCCGGGGCCACTGTGCAGGAGCCTGCGCCATTTTTAAACGGCTTTAAGCCCTTAGAATTAATTTTACGTTTTACAGATGCATTAATCGAGCTGTTTTATTAACAATTAATAAAGATGTTGAGGCCCTTCCCCACCTCCTGCCAATGGTCATTTGAGTGGCAATTATGGTCATAAAATACTTTATTCCCTTCCCGAACGTTCCCCCCCAACCTTCTAACTTTTGGTCTCTAACCCCTTCCCACCATCCCCACATTCAATAAAAATTTATTTCCCTGCTCCTCCACCCCTTCCACCTTGAAAATTTTATCCCTCCCCGCCCCCCACCAGGTTCTTGCCTCGGAACTCCATGCTGAGTTCCGAAGGTGCGCGAAGCCAAACAGCGGCCGTAATATTAGCGTGGGATGGCCGCTGCCTACAGGTAAATTTATTTACATATGATTAATGTCAATTTGCATATGCTGATGAAGGGCCCACCGCCAGGCAGCAGGGGGGCCGCACCGACATCCCTCTGCCGTCAGTAATATGCAGCAGGCCCTTCTCGACATCACGGGTCGAGGCGGGTCTCTCCCCACAGAACTTTACCAGCCCCTGCGCCGTGACTCGCAGCATCAAGGGGCCAGTAAAATTCAGCCCGTTAGTTACATTACTACATTCCATTAAAGACAAATTGCGGTATAGGGTTTTTGAAATATTTGGATTGCATTGATTTGTCATTGCAAAACAGGAAATGCTGTATGAAAGTAAATAAGTGTTTAAACAATTCATTCAGTTAAAGGATATATTTGTTACTGCATACTATGATACAGGTTCGATTCCAGGTACTGCCTGTGTGGAGTTTGCAAGTTCTCCCTGTGTCTGCGTGGGTTTTCTCCGGGTGCTCCGGTTTCCTCCCACAAGCCAAAAGACTTGCAGGTTGATAGGTAAATTGGCCATTATAAATTGTCACTAGTATAGGTAGGTGGTAGGGAAATATAGGGACAGGTGGGGATGTTTGGTAGGAATATGGGATTAGTGTAGGATTAGTATAAATGGGTGGTTGATGTTCGGCACAGACTCGGTGGGCCGAAGGGCCTGTTTCAGTGCTGTATCTCTAATCTAATCTAATGATTGGTGCGAGTGGTGCAGCAGTATATTTAAAGGAGTTACCCTGGAACCAAGTCCATTTTAATTACGTTAAAAATATAAACCCCATATTCAGATAAGTATTTCAATCAGCACTGCTACTGCCATGCTTTGTCACGCTGGGTGCGGAAGGATTCCAGTTTGGTGCTTGTTGTCAGCTCAGAACACTACTGCTCAAGTAAATGACAAAACAATGGAAGAATGGTGGACCTCTGAGATAAAACATGATGCATTAGCATCAAGAAACAACTAAAGGCACTGGATACTGCAAAGGCTATGGGCCCAGACAATATTCCGGCAATAGTATTGAACACCTGTGTTCCAGAACCTGCCATGCCCCTAGCCACACTGTTCCAGTACAGCTACAACACTGGCATCTTCCCGACAATGTGGAAAATTGCCCAGGTATGTCCTGTACACAAAAAGCAAGACAAGTCCAACCTGCATAATTATCACCCCATCAGTCTACTCTCAATCATCAGTAAAGTGATGGATGGTGTCATTGGCAGTGCTATCAAGCAGCACTTGCTTAGCAATAACCTGCTCAGTGATGCTCAGTTTGAGTTCCACCAGGGCAACTCAGCTCCTGACTTCATGACAACTTGGTTCAAACATGGACAAAAGAGCTAAACTCAAGAGGTGAGGTGAGAGTGACTGCCTTTGACATCAAGGCAGCATTTGACCGAGTATGGCATCAAGGAGCCCTCGCAAAACTGAAGTCAATGGGAATCGGGGGGAAAACTCTCCAATGATTGGAGTCATACCTAGCGCAAAGGAAGATGGCTGTGGTTGTTGGAGGTCAATCATCTCAGTTCCAGGGCATCACTGCAGGCGTTCCTCAGGGTAGTGTCCGAGGCCCAACCACCTTCAGCTGCTTCATCAATGACTTTCCTTCAGTCATAAGGTCAGAGGTGGGGATGTTTGCTGATGATTGCACAATGTTCAGCACCATTCGTGACTCCTCAGATACTGAAGCAGTCCATGTAGAAATGCAGCAAGACCTGGACAATATCCAGGCTTGGGCTGATATGTGGCAAGTAACATTCGTGCCAGACAAGTGCCAGGCAATGACCATCTCCAGCAAAAGAGAATCTAACCATCTTCCCTTGACACTCAATGGCATTACCATCGCTGAATCCCCCACTATCAATATCCTGGGGGTTATTATTGAACAGAAACTGAACTGGAGTAGCCATATAAATACTGTGGCTACAAGAGAAGGTCAGAGGCTAGGAATCCTGTGGTAAGTAACTCACCTCCTGACTCCCTAAAGCCTGTCCACCATCCAGAAGACACAAGTCAGGAGTGTGATGGAATACTCTCCACTTGCCTGGATGGATGCAGCTCCAACAACACTCAAGAAGCTCGACACCATCCAGGACAAAGCAGCCCACTTGATTGGCACCCCATCCACAAACATTCACTCCCTCCACCACCGACGAATAGTGGCAGCAGTGTGTACCATCTACAAGATGCACTGCAGCAACGCACCAAAGCTCCTTAGACAGCAACTTCCAAACCCATGACCTCTAACACCTAGAAGGACAAGAGCAGCAAATGCATGGGAACACCACCATCTGCACGTTCCCCTCCAAGTCACACATCATCCTGATTTGGAAATATATTGCCGTTCCTTCACTGTCGCTAGGTTAAAATCCTGGAATTCCCTTCCTAACAGCACTGTGGGTGTACCTACACCATGTGGACTGCAACAGTTCAAGAAGGCAGCTCACCACCAACTTCTCAAGAGCAATTAGGGATGGGCAACAAATGCTGGCCTGGCCAGCTGTGCCCACATCCCATGAATGAATATAAAAAAAAGTCTCAGTCTCAGAAAAGACTCTAACATGATAATACCAATTTGGAGGCTGGTCATAATTTGGAGTTTTTATGGCAAGAATTTTCTCAGCTTACTGACTACACCCATAAGTATTCCCGATCATTCTGAGTGTACCTTTCCTGTCCAGTATATAGGTAAACAATAACAATACTCAGGGATTGCAACACTGAACACTTATTTTGGCTTTAACATAGCACATGTCACCGGGTGATTCTCTTCCCTTCAAAAAATGGACAGAGTATGTATTCATAGCAGTATGGTTTTGTGCATCGTACATGTTAAAGTATAATTTCCTGCTACAATAATGTAATTGCATAATTGCTTAGATTTGCTGCTTAAACTTAAATTTCATAAAATTAATAAATATAGCCACAATCACACTGTGTAAACCACATTGCTGTACTTTATGCTACGAGCGCAGAAAGTCCATGGGAATCCCTTTGATGTTGGATTGGGGAGGAGTGAAGCTTCCACCCACACCAAGGCTGCATCTCTGGCTCAATGTCAAATCCTGAGCTCAAGGGTATTTGCATACTGTTGGCAGGTGCCTGCTATTACTGGAGGCTGGCTTCCTGAAAGCAACTGATTGCTTTTCAGGAAATCATCCCTTTTAAATTTTTAAAGCCTACCCGATGCCCTTAGCATTGCTAGGGAGCAAATGGTGGGTAATAGGTTGAGTGCCATGTTTCCTTTATGCGCATAGAATCATAAAATCATCAACATTTATAACTCAGAAGGAGGCTATTTGGCCCATCCTGTCTGTGCCAGCCAGAAAAAGAGCAATCCAGCCTAATCCCACTTTCCAGTACTTGGACTTTAGTCCTGCAGGATACAGCACTTCAAGGACAAATCCAAGTATTTTTTAAATGTGCTGAGGGTTTCTGTTTCTACCTGCCTTTCAGGCAGTGAATTTCAGACCCGCACCACCTTCTGGATGAAAGGATTTCTCAACTCCCCTCTAATCCTGCTACCAATTAATTTAAATCTATGCCCCGGTTTGTGACCTGTCTGGTGAGGGAAATAGATCGTTTCCATCAGCTCTCGCTAGGTTCTTCATAGTTTTATACATAGAACATAGAACATTACAGCGCAGTACAGGCCCTTCGGCCCTCGATGTTGCACCGACCTGTGAAACCGTCTGACCTACACTATTTCATTTTCATCCATATGTCTATCCAATGACCACTTAAATGCCCTTAAAGTTGGCGAGTCTACTACTGTTGCAGGCAGGGCGTTCCACGCCCCTACTACTCTCTGAGTAAAGAAACTACCTCTGACATCTGTCCTATATCTCTCACCGCTCAACTTAAAGTTATGTCCCCTCGTGTTTGCCATCACCATCCGAGGAAAAAGACTCTCACTATCCACCCTATCTAACCCTCTGATTATCTTATATGTCTCTATTAAGTCACCTCTCTTCCTCCTTCTCTCGAACGAAAATAACCTCAAGTCCCTCAGCCTTTCCTCGTAAGACCTTCCCTCCATACCAGGCAACATCCTAATAAATCTCCTCTGCACCCTTTCCAAAGCTTCCACATCCTTCCTATAATGCGGTGAGTAGAACTGCACGCAATACTCCAGGTGCGGCCGCACCAGAGTTTTGTACAGCTGCAGCATGACCTCGTGGCTCCAAAACTTGACCCCCCTACTTATAAAAGCTAACACACCATATGCCTTCTTAACAGCCCTATTAACCTGGGTGGCAACTTTCAGGGATTTATGTACCTGGACACCAAGATCTGGGCGGCACAGTGGCGCAGTGGTTAGCACCGCAGCCTCACAGCTCCAGGGACCCGGGTTCGATTCTGGGTACTGCCTGTGTGGAGTTTGCAAGTTCTCCCTGTGTCTGCGTGGGTTTCCTCCGGGTGCTCCGGTTTCCTCCCACATGCCAAAGACTTGCAGGTTAATAGGTTAATTGGCCATTATAAATTGCCCCTAGTATAGGTAGGTGGTAGGTAAATATATAGGGACAGGTGGGGATGTGATAGGAATATGGGATTAGCGTAGGATTAGTATGAATGGGTGGTTGATGGTCGGCACAGACTCGGTGGGCCGAAGGGCCTGTTTCAGTGCTGTATCTCTAAAACTAAAACTAAAAACATCTCTCTGCTCATCTACACTACCAAGAATCTTCCCATTAGCCCAGTACTCTGCATTCCTGTTACTCCTCCCAAAGTGAATCACCTCACACTTTTCCGCATTAAACTCCATTTGCCATCTCTCAGCCCAGCTCTGCAGCCTATCTATGTCGCTCTGTAACCTACAACATCCTTCGGCACTATCCACAACTCCACCGACCTTCGTGTCATCCGCAAATTTACTAACCCACCCTTCTACACCCTCATCTGAATTAAAACCCTCTCAGCCTCCTTTGTTCTAAAGAAAACAACCCCAGCCTATCCAATCTTTCTAAAATTTCCCTGTTCTGGCAACATCCTTCTAAATCTCCTTTGTATCCTCTCCATTGCAATCACAGCATTCCTGCAATGCAGTGACCAGAACTGTACATAATACTCTAGCTCTGCTCAAACTAGTGTTTTGTACACTTCTAGCATAATGTCCTCGCTCTTATATTCTTTGCTTTGGCTAATAAAGGAAAAGCTGTTTGAAGGTTTTCATGGTGAGAGTGGTAATGTTCCTCCAGACGACAGGCAGAGTATGCGCCCGAAACATCAAGGCCTGCAAGTTCCTTTAAGAACTCCTTTTTCAAGGAAACAACTGCCCTTTTCAGAGCACATTCAAATGGTGTAAAACTGTAAAATTGTCTTACTCAACGTCAATAAAGGGAAATATCCCATATGCCTTTTTAACCACCTTATCTGCCCGTCCTGCTACATTCAGAAATCTGTGGAGACGTATTCCAAGGTCCCTGTTCTCCTCTATACGTTTAAGTATCCTACTATTTATTTTGTATTCCATTGCCTTGTTTGCCTCCATCCCATGTCTCAAATGCAGTACCTCACACTTCTCCAGACTGAATTCTATTTGCCACTTTTCTGTCCACCTGACCAGTCCATTAATATCTTCCTGCAGTCTACAGCTTTCTTCTTTGCTATCAACCACAGAGATAATTTCTGTATCATCTACAAACTTCTTAATCATGTCCCCTACATTTAAACCCAAATCATTATTAAATACCATGAAAGGCAAGGGATCTAGGGCAGGATTTTCCCAAAGGGCTTCTGAACCCTGCCGTGAGGCTCAAATTGGGGTCAGGAGCCTGCACTGTGTGGAAAACAGTCACTCAATGTGATCTTCCCCAAAGTGGCAACTTCATGGCCAGAGGGTGGGGTCACGTCCAATTAAGGACAGCAGGCAATCAGAGGTGATCCAGCTTGAAAGCAGCAACAGATGCCATTCAAGGTAAGTGAGGGAGAGGCAACTTCAAAATTGCAGTTCTCTCTTTCTAACTTTTTTAAATTTGAGAGAAAAAATGGCCTTTGCAGCCAGGCCAACACTGTGGACGGGGGAGCCACATTTCAGGGCAGCCTGCAGCTGCTGCTGTACCCAGGCAGGCAGGAAGGTCCTCTAAGCTTGCCTGAAGCGCTGTCCCCCTGGTCTGCCACTGGGAGATCATCTCCAGGCAGCTAAACTGGCCCCACCACCTCCAAGAACCTGGAGGCCCAGTTGTCCTCCATTAGCAGGTCTTTTTAGGTCTTTCACTGGGGCAATTGGTTACCCACCGCATGCGGGTGGGGAGCCCTGCCGCACCCACTCCCTCCCGTCCCGCCTCCAGGAAAATGGCTTGGGGGCAGGATGGAGCCAGGGAACTGGCATGCAGGCCAGCAGCGCGGGATTCTGCTCCTGCGCACCTTCATTCCCAGCCTCAGCCTCGGCGGGGGCTGAAAATCCAGCCGTGAGTAGTAAGCCTACAAAACCCCAATGGAAACAACCTTCAAGTCACATAAATGCCCCTTGATCATTACCCTTTGCTTCTTGCCACTGAACCAAATTTGAATCCAACTGTTCACTTTCCCTTGGCTCTCATGAGCCTTTACTTTTCTGACCAGTCTACCATGTGGGATCCATGTAGACTATATCAACACGCTAGTCTCTCCGACCCATCTTGTTACCTCCTCAAAACATTCAGTTGTTAGTCAGAGACAACCTTCTCTTAACAAATCCATGCTGCCTGTCTTTGATTAATCTGTGCCCTTTTAAATGATGATTAATACTATCCCTCAGAATTTTTCTACTAATTTGTTCACCACCGAGGTTTGGCTGACTGGTCTGTAAATACTCAGTCTTTTCCTTTATACCTTTTAAAACTATGACACAACTTTAGCAGGTCTCCAGGCCTCTGGCACCACACCTGTAGCTCGAGAGGATTGTAAAATGATGGTCATAGCTTCCGCTATTTCCTCCCTTGCTTGTCTTAACAGCCTGGAATACATTTCATCCCGGCCTGGTGATTTATCTACTATCAAAGATGCTAAACCCCTTAATATTTCCTCTCTCACATTGGTTCCCCATTCAATGTTTCACACTCCTCCTCCTTAACTACAATGTCTTTTGTGAAAGCAGACACAAATGCTGGAATCTTCCTCCGCCGCTGTCGAGGTTGGCGGCAGGTGAAGGAAGTGGCGCCCAGCTGGCGCCGGCCACATGTCGATGAGCCATTTCAATCTTGCGTGCGGCAGCTCATTTGAATGGATGGGCAGCCCCCACTCCACCCCCACCCCCACAATCATATGGAGGAGGTGGCCCGTCCGTCACTGGCGTCAGTTGCCTGTGCGCAGACGTGACACCATTTTTGAATGGCTTGGAGCCCTTCCGGTATTTTTACAGATTTTAGGAAACATTTTTAAAAGCAATTAAAAACGGTATTTTTGGAGCCCTCCCACTGCCCCCCCAATAACCACAATATTAAGTACTTGCCCTCTCGACCCCAAAACACTTACCTTTTTCAACTGACCTTTCCCCCCTTCAAAGTGCTTAAACTATAAACTTTACCACTTCCCACCATTCCCTCCACCAATGAGAGACCTTTAATGCTGCTTCCACCCCCCCACCCGCACAGAAAAAATTACCTGCTTCCCCCTCCCAACTAGTGTCGTGCCTCGATTTCCCAGACAGGGATCGAAAGGCGCGGAAGTGCAGGCCAGTGGCACAAAGCTTGCACCGGGACCAGAGGTGGCGGTGAGCTTGCAATTAAGTAAGGTATGTAAATATATTTAAATATTTAATGCAGGGCCCATCGCCAAGTGGCAGTGGTGCCACCACAAGGCCTCTCCACCTCTGTGAAGATCGCATCGGGCCCTCACGGTGTCAACGTCGGGCCTCCTCCGGAGCGATCTTCAGGCCTCTCCCGCCACAGACCCTGACACCTGGTGGGGGGATCTAAATTCAGCCCAAAGTATTCACTAAGAACCATGCCCGCATTTTTCGTCTCCATGCACAGTTTACCTTTTTGGTCTCTAGGCCCCACTCTTTCCTTAATTATTCTTTTTCCCTTATGTATTTATAAAACATCTTTAGGTTTTCCTTGATTTTTCCTGCCAATATTTTTTCACGCCCTCTCTTTGCTTTTCTAATTTCACTCCTGCACTTTCTATGCTCCTCATGGCTTTCTGCAGTTTTGAGCTCTCGGTATCTGACTTAAGCTTCCCTTTAATAAAAGCAAAATACTGCGGATGCTGGAAATCTGAAACAAAAACAAGAAATGCTGGATTCACTCAGCAGGTCTGGCAGCATCTGTGGAAAGAGAAGCAGAGTTAACGTTTCGGGTCAGTGACCCTTCTTCCGAAGAAGGGTCACTGACCCGAAACGTTAACTCTGCTTCTCTTTCCACAGATGCTGCCAGACCTGCTGAGTGAATCCAGCATTTCTTGTTTTTGTTTAAGCTTCCCTTTGTTGCCTTATCCTAACCTATATATTCCTTGGCATCCAGGGAGATCTAGATTCGGGAGTCCCACCCTTTTTCTATGTGGGAACATATTTGCTCTGAACCCTCACTATCTCTTTTGTTCTTCTTGAATTTCAATTCAGGGAAGTGATAACTCATCCATGGCTTGATATTGGACAGGAGTTGAGAAGAAGATCATGTAGGGCAGATGACCCCTTGTCTATGGACAATATTATCAAGTGGCAGTATGTAAATGAGGAAGAGGAGAACACAAGGATTGAGCTTTTTGGAATTCTGGTGATGACAATTAGGGCAGTTAGAAAAATCATTGCTGGAGATGCATTGGCTGCGTTTCAAGGACAGATATGGAAGCATAATTTGTGCCACACAACATCCTTAGGTTTTCTTGATTTTACTTGCGAATATCTCCCTCAGAAAGGTCATTTACAGACAGAAGCCAAAGTTGCTTTGCAAGCACAGTTGAGGACATGATATGAGTGCTGAAATGATGGGCTGAATTTTGTGCTCCCGGTTAAGGCGGGTTCAGTGGAGTGGGGGGGGTGGTAGCGGTGGGGGGGAACAGAGAATTGCTGCAGAGCCAGCCACCCCGAAATCTGGCGTCATACTGCAGTGTTCCGATTTCGTCAGAGGGAGGGGAGTACCATGACGTCTGGCGTGATAGCAACCTAATTCAAATTGGTGAAATACCGTTTTGCATTACTTTAAATGTAATTATTTCTGAATTAATGGATGGTGTACTGCAGTCATGTGCCTTCAGCTTTGCAACCATTAAAAGCTGGCCGCACTCACTTTGTCTGAACGCAGAATGTTAGCCCTCTTCCTGCACTGAACCCAGTTGTGTCAGGTGAATCCACAGCTGCTGACCTCCTCTGTGATCTCCGTTTAGGCTTGCTTGGTCAAGAGGGATGACCTCTGCTTGCCAAAACTGGGGAAGAGAACCTCCCACCTTTCTGTTGCAGCCTAGAGGAGAATCAGCAGAGAGGCATCACTGAAATATGGGGCCCCCTTGGTCTGATCTCTGTCACCCTCTTCAGTCTTCCTGTGGGGGGGGGGGATGATTGATAATGTTGACGGTGATGAGAATTTCTACGCATAACAGCAACAGTAACAGCAGGAATGAATGCAGGGCTTGCAGGCTTTTAAAAATGGCACCAGCACCTGATCCGATATCAGCACATGTTGTGATTGGCAGCTCGCCTGCTGCCCCCGCCACATGATCGCGGATGACCACCGCCTCCATTATGTTAAATGGCGGCTCGCCACATAATCACATTGGCGCAGCCGTACTCGTGACGCACGGGGCCGCTGCTATTTTCCACGTTCACCACTGGTTCCGGCGATGGCTTCATTAAATTCAGCCCAGTGGGTGGTTGTGTAAATAAACTCATAGGGCTGGATTTTACCATGGGCCTTGGGATCCTGATGTTGGGACGAAATGTTGGTCCCAAGCCCACACTTGCTGCCTGTGGGACCACCTAGCGATTTGACTTCAGGCGCCCTCCTAATTAGCTGCCTGCAGGCCCACCGTACAATTAAGGATGACAGGCAGGCTCCTGATACTGCCGGCCCAATCAGACGGCTAGCAGCTCTGAACCCTCAGCAGCCCCGGTGGGAGGGTGCTGCTGAGGCAAGCAGGAGACCAAGAGGGTGCCTCAAAATGGATGTGCCCTTGTAGAGATAAGTACAAATTAAAATTCAGGATGGCTGAGGGGGAAGGTCCCCTCCCCCCAATTGCAGGGCAAACCCCTCGGAGGGATCATTGGGGCCTGGGTGCTGCCTTTCCTGCCTGCGGCCCCCTTAGTGGGGCATGAAACCTCAGGCTCCGATGACCTCCCCCACTACCCCCAGACTGTCACAGGGAGGCTACCTCCATGTAGCTGGTGGAACCGCCACACAGTGAGGGTTACCCTGCCATTGGCAAAATGGCCACTGTGCTGTAAAATGGCCCTTAATAGCTCCTTTAATTATGCAAATCGGTTGCCACCTCCTTGGAGTGGGCAACTGATCCACCTTGCAGCCCACCACTGGAAACTTCCCCTGCAGCGGAACTGCATTGAGGAGCCATCCCTATGGGCTCCTCGCTATTATACCAGCCCCACTCCACACCACCACCTCCGTTCCTGCCACCTGGGGGCCAGTAAAATTCTTCCCATATTCTCCCAAAATACGACTGCAGAGAAAACCAACAAAATAATATACAATGCAACATGGATGTAGAAACCTGGAAAAAAAGTGCCTCCACCATTGCACATTAATCATGGCCTTCCTTTATATGTTCACATCAATTTATGTATTAAAAGACTTCTAATATATTGTGATTAAAATTATATTTATGGTATGGGGAATACAAGTTGGTTAGTAAGGACAGTCCCTGCAAATAAGCTGGTACTGTGATTTTGGTATTCTTAAAGCTTAATCTAATCATTTATGAATAATCAAAAAATTGTTGTCATGAGCCCCCATCCTCAGGATATAAGGCTAGAAATTACATTATCTGATATTACCACATGAATGTTTAACATATTTGTTTGAAATCCTATTATCTTCTATTTAACAGATGTATTCACTTACTTATTTTAAACTAGTTAATACCTTCATTGAAATATTAGACAAAATAATTTCATGTGGAACACTTCCATGTGGTAATATAACCTAAGTTCTAGGGTATCACGTTTTAATCTGCCAATGAGTGTTTGCATTGATTGTGTTTTTTAGTATGACCTTCTTGCATCTATATTTTGTGCAGTTCATATGTAGGCATTTATTATCAGAGATCATAAAATGAGGAACTGAAATGTGGATTTCTCTAACAATGAAAGGTAAGCATGTAGCTTCAACTTCCTCAGCAACTTTTAAAATTGGGTGGGAGATACTTGATTGAAACATATAAGATCCTGACGAGTCTTGACAGGATGGATGTGGAAAGGATGATTCCTCTTGTGGGAGAATCTCAAACTAGGGGGTCACTGTTTAAAAATAAGGGGTCGCCCATTTAAGACAGATATAAGGAAAAATGTTTTCTCTTAGAGGGTCGTGAGTCTTTGGAATTCTCTTCCTGAAAAGGTAGTGGAAGCAGAGTCTTTAAATATTTTTAAGGCAGAGGTAGATAGATTCTTGATACACAAGGTGTGGGTGAAAGATTATCGGGGGTTGGTGGGAATGTGGAGTTGAAGTTACAATCAGATCAGCCATGATCTTGTTGAATGGCAGAGCAGGCTCGAGGGGCCGAGTGGCCTACTCTTGCTCCTAGTTCGTATGTTCGTATTTACTCTGCAAATGGTACATAATCCAGTCGTCAGTGGGAAAATGAAAAGACATTGATAAAGATACTAGACCCTGATCTGACAGAAATCAGCAGTTTATATTTTGCCCCCAATGTTTGTTAGTTTTGTTTTTTTTACTATGCTTCCTATTCCATGATTGTAGCCCAACTGAGAAAATAGCTGATTTTTCTGTCATGATTATGTCATTGGTGCTCTTGACTGAATCAGTAGCAGTTGCGTAAATGCTACCAAGGCTGGATCACTCTACAATTTGCCTTTCATGGACCTTACTCTACAACATTTAGTCAGCTAGTTGGTCTATTTTAACAGGAAAAATAATTCTTTAAAGATGGCATTCATGATCAAGGTTATTATTATCTTCTCTCCCCGCCTCCAAGCCCGACACAGGAGAGAGCATAAAATTCCCTGTTGTGTGTTTGAACTGATGCTATTGTCATGCTTGGCCCCCACCTGCCAAGAACGAGGCACATTAGTTTTGTCATGAACATTGATTTTAAACTGTTACTGAAGTGAGGGGAGGATGTTGAACAGATCAGCTGTGACTGGAAGGGACGTTTGCATATTAACAGACAGTGATTGGAAGGACAAAGCAGCCATTCCCTGACACATTCAACCCACAATGGACTTTTGATCACCAGACGTTGAAGGTGGGGGAGCTCGCATTCCAGGTTGACTGCTAAGATGGCTGAATATACAAACAGACATGGTCAAACCAGCTAGTCACATGACTAACCTACTGGGCAACCTGAGTTTTTT
Source organism: Heterodontus francisci (assembly GCF_036365525.1). Taxonomy (NCBI): domain Eukaryota; kingdom Metazoa; phylum Chordata; class Chondrichthyes; order Heterodontiformes; family Heterodontidae; genus Heterodontus; species Heterodontus francisci. Next base: position 71,155,160 of record NC_090374.1, read on the forward strand.
GAATTTGTACAAACAGTTTGGGCAGAAAGCTGTTTGTTACTGGAGTGAGAACATCTCTCTCCTGTCGGCTCCCATCTTTTTCTCACAAGCCTATGAATCCACTGAACACTCATGAACCCCAAGAGAGAAAAGTCTCCTACAGTGAACAAGGTTTAAGAAGAATACTGGGCCCCAACGAAAAGCAAGATCTACCTACAATCAAGGACTCTACAATGAGCTTGAAGAACCGTAACAACCCTTCAGATATTGGCTCAAACCTTTCCATTTTATTTTTCTTCTGCTCTTTTCTGTCTCTATTTGCATGTGTGTATCGCATATGCATGCTAGCGTGGGGCGTAGCATGTATCTGTAGGCGTTAACCGAATTAGAGTTTAAGTTTAATAAATTTCAACTTTTCCCCTTTAAACCTAAGAAAACCTGTTTGTGCTGGTTTCTTTGCCTTATAATTGGAAAGCGGTGAACAACGATTCACCAAGGGGGAGCTAAAAGCACGGTGTGTTTAAAATTAAACCCTGTTACAGTAAGACCATGTGAAGGATGAAAGGGAACCCTAGACCTCTTTCTCACCTGGTCGTAACACGATTGAAATGAAAATAATTCTGAGTCAAATTATTAGTTGAAGTTATTTCTTTGCCATTTCCAAGAGACACATTCAGGAAACACTGCATGCACTGGCCAATGGGAAGTAGAACCATGCAAGGATAAAATCATAGATTGATATGGGAAAATTAAACAACAAGATAGATGAGGATTCTCACCAATTCCCCTGTGGTTGGCTCTTTACTCTCCAACATGACAATATTATTGAATTAAGGTAGAAACAAAAGAAAATTCAGTCAACTTTAAAGGCTTAAGTATTTAGATTTTTATTTATTCATTCTTGGGATGTGGGCATTGCTGACTAGACCAGTATTTATTGCCCATCCCTAATTGCCCTTGAGAAGGTAATGGTGAGCTGCCTTCTCGAACTGCTGCAGTCCATGTGTAGTAGCACCCACAGTGCTGACAGGGAGAAAATTCCAGGATTTTGACCAGATAACCTTCTTTTAAAGTTAGCATTCATCCAGTGATTAGCCAGTGAAAACAATAGGCCAAAATTTACTGCAACCAATGCCTGCTGTTATTTAGACTTGCCCTTGCCTGTTAGATTTACATGAGCTCTTGCATGGCAACTGACTCTTCCACCCTGGGAAAAAGCTTCTGACTATCCACTCTGTCAGTGTCAGTGTCAGAATATTACATGTTGTGGCACTGAAGACTTTATCGTTACATTGCAACTTTGGTACTTTCTTAGACAATGCATTACAGGACAGATTCATATGTGGATTGGTGGATGAAAGAATCCAGTTGAAGTTACTAAACACACAAAATCTTACGTCTGAGCAAGCACGTTGGATTGCTTCTACCATGGAGATGGCAAAAAGAATGCTAGGGAACTCCGTCCTATGCACGTACAGTTTCTGTCCACTGTCAAAAGGCTGCTGACAAGCCGAAAGTGGAGAAACCTCATCAGAAGAGTATTGTTGATAAAAGTTTAGTGTCTTGTTATTGCTGTAATGGCAACCACACGGCACAGGCACATCAGCACAGAAATGCCAAATGCTTTAATTGCCAAAAGGTAGGCTGTATTGCAACTGCCTGCTGAGCAAAGGCCAGAGCAGGAAAGAGAACTTTTCAATTTAATTTAGAGATATAGCACTGAAACAGGCCCTTCGAGTCTGTGCTGACCAACAACCACCCATTTATACTAATCCTACATTAATCTCATATTCCCTACCACCTACCTACACTAGGGGCAATTTACAATGGCCAATTTATCTATTAATCTGCAAGTCGTTGGCTGTGGGAGGAAACCAGAGCACCCGGCAGAAACTCACACGGTCATAGGGGAAACTTCCAAACTCCGCACAGGTAGTACCCAGAATTGGACCTGTGTTGCTGTAGCTGTGAGGTTGCAGTGCTAACCACTGCGCCACTGTGCTGCCCTAATTGCCAATTCCCTAATTTTCTAGTAGTAATGGAAAGCAGCAGGATGGAATTTACAATCTTGAAGTGATTCCACAGTGCTTAAGCAGAGAGGAGCTAGGGTTGTACAGCATTTATGCCATCAGCAATCACTCTTGTACAGCATTTATGCCATCAGCAATCACTCAAATCACAGAGACATTTCTACAAAAGTATTGGTAAATCAACAGTATATCAACATGTGCATCGATATGGCTGCAGATTGCTCCATTATGGGTCGAGGCAAGTATGAGAGCAAATTCAATGATGTACCTCTAACTGAGAGCATAGTACAGTTGAAAACCTACGATGGTGAGGTGTTAGAAATGTGTTGACAAATGGAGTGCAATGTCCAATACAAGGACAAGTCCCTCAATTTATCCATTGTTGTAGCAAGATATGTCAACAAACCAACGTTAATGGGCAAAGACTGGCTTTGTAAACTGAAGTTAGACTGGAAGCATGTTTTCCGAGTTGAGATGACCAAGAAGCTTGATCAGCTATTGAATAGTTACAGGAACATTTTTGACGGTAGTTACATGGGTATAATCGGTGTGAAAGAGCATATCCAAATAAGGCCTGATGCAAAGCCATTATACTGTGGGGTGGTGGTGTAGTGATAAAGTGGTAATGTGACTAACATAGCAATCCATAAAGCCCAGGCTAATGCTGTGGCAATATGGGTTCAAATCCCATGGTGGTAGCTGGTGGAGTTTATATTCAATTAATTAATAAATGTGATTAATTAATAAAATCTGGAATTGAAAACTAGTCTCAGTAATGGTGCCATGAAACTATTATTAATTGTCATAAAAACCCATCTGGTTCACTAATGTTCTTTAGGGAAGGAAATCTGCCATCCTTACCTGGTCTGGCCTACGTGTGACTCCAGACCCACAGCAATGTGGTTGACTCTTAACTATCCTCTGAAATGACCTAGCAAGTCATTCAGTTATCAAGGGCTATTAGGGATGGGCAACAAATGCTGGCCTTGCCAGCGACGCCCACATCCCAGGAAAGAATAAAACAAATTGGAAAGCAAGGTCCTTTCCTTATGCTCTCATAAGGGGAACTAAAGAAACTAGAGAGGAATGGTGTGCGCATGAAAACTGACCACAGTGATTAGGTAACCCTAATTGTAGTAGTGCCCAAGGCAAACAAAACCATAAGATTATGTGGGGTCTACAAAGTCACAATCAGGCAGTGGATGATGAATAGTATCCACTATCGATCTCTCAAGTTTTGTAAGCGGAGTTAGCGGGATCCAAACTATTCACAAAGTTGGATTTGTCCCATGCTCATGCACAACTCAATGTGGATCGAAAGTCAGCAGTATCTCATGATAAAGATACACTTGGGGTTATACTCCAACACAAAGCTGCCCTATGGTGTGAGGTTGTCTCCAAAAACCTTCCAAACTTCAACGGATAAGATTTTGCAAGGAGTGCTGCAATGATTATGTAATCAGGATGATGTGTTGATCATGACCGTAACAGTGGAAGAGAATCTTCAACTTTTGGATGAAGTGTTAAAAAAGCTCAATAATCACAATGTAAAGTTGAAAGGAAGTAAATGTGCTTTCGTGCAATCTGAGGTACTGTAACCTTGACTTGAAAATCAATGAAAAAAGACTACAGTCAATGAAAAAGAAGATAGAGACAATAGTCAATACTCCGAAGCCAAAAGATGGTCTGAGCTTTGATCTTTTCCAGGCATGGTCCAATACTACTCACAATTTCTGCCTGACCTTGCAATCATGTTGGCTCCGCTACATGAGTTGTTGAAGAAAGATTTGAAATGGGAAGAATCCAACCACAACAAGATGCTTATGATGCATGTAAGAGAAGCTTGATCAGTGATGGAATACTTGTTCATTACAACACAAATTGTGACCAGATTTGTTGGTAATTTTGATGTTGGAGCACTGATGTCATGGACGATGGTAAAGAGAAGCCCATAGCATTCATATCATGTACCCTGATCAAAAGTGAACGCAACGACGCGCAGATCGAAAAGGAAGCACTTGGAATCATCTTCGGAATCAAAACATTTCACCAGTTTTTGTTGGGTAGAAATTTTACACCAGTTACAGATCATAAGCCCCTAGCAGCTCTTCTAGGACCAAAGTTTGCAATACCGACAATGGCAGGGTCAAGGATGTACATTAAATATTGTAGTTCAAAGGAGAATGCTAAAGCTGACGCACTGTTGCGTTTGCCGCATGAAGACTCAAAAGGAGGCTATTGAAGGTGTTATCCCTACGATAGGATTTGTGGATGATGACTTCACAATCACTGCAACTGAAATTGCAGCTGAAATTCAGGAAGATCGAGTTTTAAAAAGAGTCTACGAACACATCACATTACCCCAGGAAGGAATGGTTCAAAACTTGAGCATGACAAACTTGTTAGCGAGCTTTTGCTAGAATATGAATCAGTTCAGACTTCGGTATTTGAAGTACCAGTTTCAAAAAAAGAAACAAGATCATCTGTAAGTCCTAAACTGAAACTAGACAGTCCAAAAACCTGACTTTCCACCAAAACCTGAGAGAAGATCAGGAAGATTTTATAAACGAGTTGTTAGACTTGATTTATAAATATTGTTCAAAGAAAAAGAATCAGTTATTTTGCACAGTGCTGGAAATACTCAGAAGGTCTGGCAGCATTTGTGGAGGGAGAAGCAGAGTTAACGTTTCAGGTCAGTGACCCTTCTTCAGAACTGGCAAATATTAGAAATGTAAAAGGTTACAAGCAAGTAAAGCGGGGGTGGGGCAAGAGATAACAAAGGAGAAGGTGTAGATAGGACAAGGTCACAGAATAGCTGACCAGAAGGTCATAGAGCAAAGGCAAACAATATGTTAATGGTGTGTTGAAAGACAAAGCATTAGTACAGATAGGGTGTTAACAGACTGAAAATTGAACAGCCGCAAGTACAAACATGAAAAGAAACACAGTGGGTAAGCAAACTGAACAAACTAAGATGAAATAAAATAAAATAAACACAAAAAAAATATTAAAAAGGAAAAAGAAAAAAATAACTAGAAATAAAAGTAAAATGGGGGACCCGTCATGCTCTGAAATTATTGAACTCAATGTTCAGTCCGGCAGGCTGTAGTGTGCCGAATCGGTAAATGAGATGCTGTTCCTCGAGCTTGCGTTGATGTTCACTGGAACACTGGAGCAATCCCAGGACAAAGATGTGAGCATGAGAGCAGGGGAGAGTATTGAAATGGCAAGCAACCAGAAGCTCGGGGTCCTGCTTGTGGACTGAGCAGAGGTGTTCCACAAAGCGGTCACCCAGTCTGCGTTTGGTCACCCCAGTGTAGAGGAGACCACATTGTGAGCAGTGAATACAGTATACTACATTGAAAGAAGTACAAGTAAATCGCTGCTTCACCTGAAAGGAGTGTTTGGGGCCTGGGATAGTGAGGAGAGAGGAGGTAAATGGACAGGTATTACACCTCCTGCGATTGCAGGGGAAGGTGCCATGGGAAGGGGACGAGGTGGTGGGGGTAATGGAGGAGTGGACCAGGGTGTCACGGAGGGAACGATCCCTTCAGAATGCTGACAGGGGAGAGGAGGGGAAGATACGTTTGGTAGTGGCATCACGCTGGAGGTGACGGAAATGGCGGAGGATGATCCTTTGGATATGGAGGCTGATCGGGTGGAAAGTGAGGACAAGGGGAACCCTGTCGCGGTTCTGGGAGGGAGGGGAAGGGGTGAGGGTAGAGGTGCGGGAAATGGGCCGGACACGGTTGAAAGCCCTGTCAACCACAGTGGGGGGGAAATCCTCAGTTGAGGAAAAAGGAAGACATATCAGAAGTGCTGTTATGGAAGGTAGCATCATCAGAGCAGATGCGTCGGAGACGGAGAAACTGGGAGAATGGAATGGAGTCCTTACAGGAGGCAGGGTGTAAAGAAGTGTAATCGAGGTAACTGTGGGAGCCGGTGGGCTTATAATGGATATTAGTAGACAGCCTATCCCCATAAATGGAGATAGAGAAGTCGAGGAAGGGAAGGGAAATGTCAGAGATGGACCATGTAAAGGTGAGAGAAGGGTGGAAATTAGATGCAAAGTTGATAAAGTTTTCCAGTTCGGGGCAGGAGCAGGAAACGGCACCGATACAGTCATCAATGTACCAGAAAAAGAGCTGGGGGAGGGGGCCTGAGTAGGACTGGAACAAGGAATGTTCGACATATCCCACAAAAAGACAGGCATAACTAGGACCCATGCGGGTACCCATAACAACACCTTTTACTTGAAGTGGAGTTGAAGGAGAAGTTGTTCAATGTGAGAACAATTTCAGCCAGGTGGAGGAGGGTGGTGATGGATGGGGACCGGTTGGGCCTCTGTTCAAGGAAGAAGCGGAGAGCCCTCAAACCGTCCTGGTGGGGGATGGAGGTGTAAACAGATTGGACATCCATAGTGAAGAGGAGTCGGTTAGGGTCAGGAAACTGGAAATTGTCAAAATGACGTAGGACGTCAGAAGAGTCACAGATGTAGGTGGGAAGAGACTGGACCAGAGTCAAGATAGGAAGAAATAAGTTCAGTGGGCTGGAGCAGGCTGACACAATGGGTCTGCCAGGACAGTACTGTTTGTGGATTTTGGGAAGGAGATAGAAGCGGGCTGGCTGGGGTTGTGGGACTATGAGGTTGGAGGCTGTCGAGGGAAGATCTCCAGAGGAGATGAGGTCAGTGACAGTCCTGTGGACAGTAGCTTGATGTTCGGTGGTGGGGTCATGGTCCAGAGGGAGGTAGGAAGAAGTGTCTGAGAGTTGGCGCTGAGCCTCTGCAAGGTAGAGGTCGGTACGCCATACAACAACAGCACCACCCTTGTTTGCAGGTTTGATGACCATGTCGGGGTTAGGCCTGAGAGAATGGAGTGCCTCGAGTTCAGAGGGGGACAGGTTAGAGTGAGTGAGGGGGGGCAGAGAAATTGAGATGATCAATGTGTCGCCGACAGTTTTCAATGAAAAGATCAAGAGCAGGTAAGAGGCCAGAGGGAGGGGTCCAGGTAGAGGGAGAATGGCGGAGGCGGATGAATGGGTCTGCTGGTCGGGGGGAGGACTCCTGGTCAAAGAAGTGAGCCTGGAGGTGGAGGTGACGGAAGAAGAGCTCAACATCATGCCGAGTGCGAAATTCATTGAGGTGGGGGTGTAAGGGGATAAAACTGAGACCTTTGCTGAGTACAGAACGTTCAGCATCAGAGAGGGGGAGGTCAGAGGGTACAGTGAATACACGGCAAGGGGTCAGATCAGAAGGGTGGGATCAGAAGGAAGTGAAGGGGAAGAAGGATCTGGAGGGGTATTAGTCCCCATCAGCTGCTGGAGCTTGCGTTCCTTGACACCTGAAAGGAAGAAAAAAAGTTTTTGTTAGTACGTCGGATGAGACAAAGGATGAAATGAAACTGCGGAGTAGAACAGCTTTGAGATAAGGTGACGCGGTGCTGCTAGAGAGAGAGGTTCAGTGTGTGCATGTGGTGGTGCATAGCACTGAGTGTGGATCTCAGGATGCGGCGAGAACAGCAGTCCGAGGAACGTTGTATTTCTCGGAGATACCTGTAATCCTGGGTGGATTCAAAACATGATGGGTGAAACTGCAGTTGGAATCCACATGGAATAAGTCGGAGCCGGAGACTATTTCAGATTTCCAGCATCCGCAGTATTTTGCTTTTATTTTTGTATATTCTCAAAGCCTTGTTTCTTTTTGAAGTTGTATAGTTGGTGTACCAGTAATTAGTATAACTTTTTTTAAAGGGGGGAAACAGTGTAAAGTACGCAGAGCTGGCAGATCATGATGTCAATCAGTGTGTATAATGTATTCCTGTGTTATGAGCATGCCCAGTCCATGATGATGTCACTTAAACATCTGGCCATCTTGATGTCTGTCTTTCTTTACAAGTTCCTCCCAATATATAACAGCGCACAACACTGATTTAATGCCAGCAGTTCCACGTTGGAGCTCAGCGCTCCAACTAATACCCTCTCTTAACTGCACACAGCTGAACACATGTTCAGCAGCATGAAGGACCCCTCATCAGTGCCATTACTTACAGATTAGTTGCTGGTAGATTTCTATTGGCCTTTGCTATGATTTTACAAGTGTTTGGTGCTTTCTACAGTTGTTTAAAGTTTCAAAGGTCCACAGGAAATGATGTAGCAGGTACTGAAGGACGTTTTTGCAGACATCAAGGCCTCTGCACAAATCAGTTGCTCCCAGGCATGGGCGCACTAGTAGGCATTCCCCTTGGAATACAGCATCATTTGGAGAATGAACAGAGGCAATACAGAGCAGGACAAGCTGCTAGAAGAGGAAGGAGGAGGGGAGGGAGACAGGCCCTCAGCCGAAGGCCATATCTGCCCAAAGTGTTAAGGGGGCAATTCTCCTAACTGAACCTCAGTAAAGAGCAATGTGTGAAATATTTGTGCTTTGGGAGGGGCACCTTCACTGAAATCTGCCACCTGCTGAAGCCACAACTGCAACCTCAGCCCAGGGCAAGGACCACATTGCTAAGGGCTATGAACATAGAACATAGAACAAAATACAGCACAGAAGGAGGCCATTCAGCCCATCGTGTCCGTGCCGGCTGAATAAGCTACCAACCCAAATTAATCCCACGTTCAAGCACCTGGTCCAAGGCTCCGCAGGATACAGCACCTTAGGTGCATGTCCAGGTACCTTTTAAAAGAATTGAGGGTTACTGCCTCCACCACCAATCCTGGCAGTGAATTCCAGACACCCACCGCCCTCTGGGTGAAAAAGTTTCTCCTCATGTCCCCTCTAATCCTTCTACCAATCGCCTTAAATCTGTGTCCGCTGGTAACTGACCTCCCCGCCAGGGGAATTAGGTCCTTTCTGTCTACTCTATCCAGGCCTTTGAACCTTTATGTGTTTGGGTCTTTCCAGGCCAGAGCTGAAGATATTTGCAACATCTCAGTTTTCTGACCACTGTTGTGCAAGAGAGGTCACTGAGACTTCATATTCCAGGTGAGCTTCATTTGTCCCTTGTTAGAGACAAGCAGGCAGAGTGAGCAAGTGGCTTTGCAAGGATTGCAGGCTTTCCCATGGCGCAGGGATGCCAATGACTGCCTGCACATCATTTTGCAGGAATTGCATATTAACTCTGCCCTATAACACAACCAAAAGGGATTCCACACACACAAAGTCCAGCTGGTGTATGACCAAAGGCAGCAAATCATGTGTGGGTCAATGTCCGGTTTCCCGACAAAAGTCATAATGATTTCATTCTGTATCAGCTGCATTTCAGCCACCAAGGTAAACCAAATGGTGGCTATTGGGTGACAAGGGCTATCCAATGATGACATGGCTGATGATTCTGGTTTGCAACCCATACACATGTGCACATTATGCATACAATGAAAGTCATGTTGCCACACAAAATGTGAGAGAACAGTCTTTTTATGTACTGACAATGCCTGAGCCGCTCTTGAGGAAACCTGCTGAGTGTGTGACAAGATTTGTCATGGTCTGCTGCATGCTGCACAACCTAGACATCGTAGGGGGACAACCTTTGCCACTGGCTATATGGTGTGCAACTGAGGAGCAGTAGCATGAGGAGGAGTAAGAGGAAGGAGGGAGCACATTGCCTGGGCTGTTCATAATGAACTCATGCACAGTGGCACAGAGGTTAGCACCACAGCCTCACAGCTCCAGCGACCCGGGTTCAATTCTGGGTACTACCTGTGCGGAGTTTGCAAGTTCTCCCTGTGACCGCGTGGGTTTTCGCCAGATGCTCCGGTTTCCTCCCACCGCCAAAGACTTGCAGGTGATAGGTAAATTGGCCATTGTAAATTGCCCCTAGTGTAGGTGCGGAATATGGGATTACTGTAGGGTTAGTATAAATGGGTGGTTCTTGGTCGGCACAGACTTGGTGGGCCAAAGGGCCTGTTTCAGTGCTGTATCTCAAAATAAAATAAAAATAAAGTGCAATACCAATGGGCTGAATTTTATCAGCCCTCTATGGACAGGCAGGGTAGCTTGGGGGCCCATAAAATAGCGAGGGAAGGCATGGGTGGGGGGGTGCATTGTGGGGTGGAATGCCTGTCACTTTTAGAGGTCAATTGAGGCCCTTAAGTGGCCAATCTGAAGCTTGTAAATTGGAAGAGAGTGTGGGATGAGGGGACATGGAATGTGAGGTGGAAGATTGCTATGAGGATATTGTCATCTTCAATGATTTCAGCCCCTCCACTGGCCATGGCCTCAGCCATGGTTAATGCCTGCTGCATCCAGTTGTGTGCCACCTTGTCCTGGATGAGAGAGAGAAGTGTGGTGCAATCTGTTTGGCTGATGTGGCTCTCATAGTTGAATAGTTGGCAGTATGTGCAAGCATGTGAGGGTGAAGCGAAGCATATGAATGGTGTGAGTCCTGATTGATAGAGATTGTTGGTAGGTGAGTGATGGGGGTGTGGTGATTTGAGCAGTGGCCAAGGCTATTGGTGCAGTTGGTATGATATGGCATTTGAAAATGCATTCACTGACCTTGACCATTCTTGTGAGATCATAGTACTACTTATAGCACTGCACCTAGGTCCTTGGGGTTTGCCTCCTGACATTGACATCCATGGCTAACTTGAGCATGTATCTGGAGAGCTTCCTGGCCCCCTGCAGATATAGAACATCTGTTCTCCTTTCTATCTCTTTCACCAAGGTCTCCAGTGCAGCATTCGAAAACCTTGGAACCAATTCTTTGCCATGTTGAGCCATTCTTCAGTCTTTCTCAGGATAAATTCAACTGGCACAGGACTGCCAGCACTTGCTACAATGGCAATGCACCTCGTCTTTAAGAGATGCAGGCTAGCTTTAAGCATTTGCAGGCTAGCTTTAAGTGGTGCTAGCCACTCAGCATATTAGCCCACTGCTGATGCATCCAGCCAATGAACAGTGTGGTTAGCTCTGGCTGGATGCAGAGTTCATAGAAATAAGCAAGCATCACAAAGTTGCCATGTTGCTGCTTCGCAATCAATGGGAGTAGGTTAATTGAGCATCGCGATCCCAAGCCTGTTTTCAGGGGTGATGCAATTTAGCCCCCAATGTCCCATAACTTCTGAAGATGCAATGGTGAGGGTGCCAATCATGATAATTTTTGGGCCTTGTGTCTGGTCTTTCTGAGACGAGCTAATAGAAGTTGAAGTTTGTTTCCACGTTAAAGAATCTTAATCTAAGCTTACAAGATGTATTAATGGTCACACCCAGGTTTACACTAATGGTGATTTTAAAGCAACATATTTTTTTTTTATAGAGATACAGCACTGAAACAGGCCCTTCGGCCCACCGAGTCTGTGCCGACCAACAACCACCCTGATAAACCACCCATTTAGAGTTCATTCATTAGTTTAAATAGCTCCAATTTGAAGAACAATATTTTTTCCAGTTTGCAGATAGGTCCAGGTTGGTACTTTGTACAGGCAACTGGAATTAGATAAAAAGTAGTTTAAATACCAAAGTATGGAAATATGCAAATACTCATTTTTCTGTCGGTGTTATGAAACAGGGAAAGTTACAGCATGACAGGGAATTTCAATCGTTGGAGAGGTGCATAAATCCTATATATTCGATAAACAATTAGTTAAGAAACTGGGGAAAGTGGGTAGTGAAAGGAACTCAAAAAGGTGCCCTTCTGATGATATTAACTGTGACAATATAGTTCTACAGATTCTTTTACTATATAAATGGGTTATTTTTAAGTGCCTTGGGATGTTTTACTAGGTTAAAGGCACTATATAAATGCAAACTTGTTTAACTGCATGGACCAATTTTGTTCAACCATTTGGTCCTGTGAAACTTGAAAAGTTTTCAAAAATTGTATGTGATAATTGAGTTTTAAACAAATCAATAATAAAATGGCAATTCGTCATTTTTTTCTGATCTAGGCCTGAAATTCTCTTGTTCAAAGTTGAGGCAATTAATGGGACACTCAAATACTTTCCAGCTGAAATGTATTTTGTAAAATGTCTGGATTTAGCTGCTTGCTTTTCGTTTCACCCAACTTCCCAAATTTGCTTCAGAGTACACATGGAGTTTATGTTAACAGCTGCAGTGGTTTACAACTTTCCAAAACAACATCTACAGTTGTTTAAACAATTTAGTAACAAGGTGAAACAGAAGGTCAGGGGAGGTATGAGGTTCTTCCTGGTTTATTGCTTTAACATGATTAAGTTTTGCCCAAGTTCATTGTTTCAAAATTATTAAATGGATTTAAGAGTTTACCACCTGCCTGGGTCTGTTTCTACATTTTTTTCATATTGTACGAGGTTACTTGAAGTCTCCAAAGACAAAGATTATCTTTTTCTATGACTAATACATTAAGATGCTGATTATGCACAAGCTCTTGTTACATTGTGAATAGGATATGAACCCTGAGGATAATCAAGAGTGCTCTGAGATATAAGTTTACCAATATTTTAGCTGGTAGGTTCATAGTTTTACTGATGGTTTAAGGAATGCACTTGCAAGACACTATTCTTATTTTAAAGCTCAGGGAAGGCCCATGTTATATCTGCTAGATTCAAATTTATTTCTCGGATTTTGAAGTGACAACTCCCAAATCCAAATATAAAAGGTCTGCAAAAAATGAAGAGGATCACCAAAGCTATTTAGTACAGGCAGGTAGGTATTTTAGGTCACAGAAAATGCTTTCCTCAGGAAGCTATTCTCAATTTCATAATTCAGCCAAGAGAAACATCCAGCAGGAACCATTTTCCATTACAGAAGAGGCTTACTCACCTCCACAAACATAAGATCAAACATTAACTGGACACATTAGCGTTGTTTCCAAATTACTTTTAAGATGAATGAAGGTAAAGCAAATTTACCAAGTGCTCAAACATGCGGCATAGCTGAGCCCTGGTATATATTTTTATCCCATGTATTACTTTGCTATGGAATAGCTCTTCACCATGTTATTCTCGTCTAACCCTTGCTTCTGTTGAGTTTATTTATTCCTATATCCGTAAATGCCCTTCTCACATTATAATTCCTCTAGTTATTCTCATTCTGCTTCTCACTTCTTATACCACATTTCCACAGCTGCTTCACTATGTTCATCCTACCTTTTGTTCCCTTTTCTTTGTTTGCTTTTAACTTTATTTCTCTACTTTAGTAAAAGCCTATTTGTAGCCATATTCTGCTTAATGACATAGACATGACCAACAAATTGGCTATGTTAAGAAGACTAAAAAATAAATTAATTACAGGTGATGAGCTGATACAAGACATTAATAAGCCCTCAATTAGACCACTGAGTGCAGTATTGAGCTCCACTCTTAGGAAGGATATTGGGACTTTATAGACAATGCTATACAGATTCAGTAGGATGCTGCCTGATATGAAGAAATACAAATTTGAAAAAAGACTTGAAACACTGGGCTTATTCCAGTGGAACAACACAGATTAAGGGGCGATATGATAAAAGTGTTCAAAATTATGAAAGGATGGGACCGGGCAGGTAGAAGCAGACTGCTTCCAGTAATTGAGGGGATGTAAATAAGGCACCATGGATACAAAGGCAGTGAGATTTAGTATAGAGAGCAGGAGAAATTTCTTTGCACAAAGTTGTGAGGCTGTGGAATTTACTTTTAGGGTTAATGCTTGAGGCAGAAACTGTGAATATTCAAGATTAGATTGGATAGCGGAATGGAAGAATAGTGGTTGAAGGGGTATGGGAACAGGATGGATGGATATGTTTAGAATATAATCTCTCATGTGGAGGGTTAATGCCAACACAGACTGGTTGGTCTAAGGCCTGTTTCTGTGTTGCATATTCTATGCAGATGATAAAGTGAGCAGTTGTTTGTTTTCAAGATTCAACTATTTATTTCCATATACAATCTCCCACCAAAAGCAATTGTTCAGATTATATTTTAGGATTATATTACAAATTCAACTCTGGCTATCAGCACACCTCATTTAAGCATAATGCTGTTACGGCATGATTTCAATATATCAATCTAATTTACTACAAACAAATGTCAAAAGGCATTCAAAAGGGTGCCATACGAAAGGTTGTTACACAAGCTAAGGGCTCATGGAGTTGAGGGTAATATATTAGCATGGATAGAAGGTTAAAAGACAGAAAACAGAAAGTAGGAATAAACAGGTCATTTTCATACGAACATGAGTTAGGAGCAGAAGTAGGCCACTCCACCCCTCAAGCCTGCTCCGCTATTCAATAAATTCATGGCTGAACTGATTTCTCCACATTACTACCTACCCCTGATAAACTTTCACCCCCTTGCTTATCAAGAATCTATCGACCTATGCCTGAAAAATATTCAAGAAACTCTGCTTCCACCGCCTTTTGAGAAGAGAGTTCCGAAGACTCACGACCCTCTGAGAGAAAAAATTTCTCCTCATCTCTGTCTTAAATGGGCGACCCCTTATTTTTAAACAGTGACTTCTGGTTCTCGATTCTTCCACCAGGGGAAATATTCTTTCCACATCCACCCTGTCAAGACCCCTCAGATTCTTATATGTTTCAATTCCAGCGGATACAAGCCGAACCTGTCCAATCTTTCCTCATAAGATAGCCCACCCATTCCTGTGTAGGTGAAGCATAACCTCCCTACTTTTGTATTCAATTCCCCTCGCGATAAAATGATAACATTCTATTAGCTTTCCTAATTACGTGCTGTACCTGCATGCTAACCTTTTACGATTCATGCACTAGGACACCCAGATCCCTCTGCATCTCAGAGCTTTGCAATCTCTCACCATTTAGATAATATGCTTCTTTGTTATTCTTCCTGCCAAAATGGACAACTTTGCATTTTCCCTCCATTTGCCAGATCTTTGCCCACTTACTTAACCTATCTATACCTCCTTATGTCCTCTTCACAACCTACTTTCCTATCTATCTTTGTGTCATCAGCAAATTTAGTAACCATACCTTCGGTCCCTTCATCTAAGTCATTTATATAAATTGTAAAAAGTTGAGGCCCCAGCACGGATCACTGTGGCATACCACTCGTTACATCTTGCCAACCAGAAAATGACCCATTCATGCCTACTCTCTGTTTCCTGTTAACTAGCCAATCTTCTATCCATGCCAATATGTTATCCCATACACCATGAAATTTTATTTTCTGCAATAACCTTATCAAATGCCTTCTGGAAATCTAAGTACAATACATCCACTGGTTCCCCTTCATCCACAGCACCTGTAGCTCTCTCAAAGAACTCCAATAAATTGCTTGAACATGATTTCCCTTTATCAAAACCATGTTGACGCTGCCTAACTACCTTGAATTTTTCTAAGTGACCTGCTGTAACGTCTTTAATAATAACTTCTAACATTTTCCCTAAGACAGATGTTAAGCGAACTGGCCTGGAGCTTTCTGCTTTCTGACTCCCTCCCTTTTTGAATATATTTTCATGTTGGGGCCTCAGCTATTTACAATCTATATTAATGACTTAGATGAAGGGAGCGAGTTTAATGTATCCAAGTTTGCTGATAATACAAAGCTAGGCAGGAAAGTAAGCTTTGAGGAGAACACAAAGGACAGGATTTTTGGGCCCCGCCAAGGTTGGGAACGGAGACGGATGAGGCCCAAAAATACTGGGACTGGTTGGCAGACCAATTTCCCAACCACGTTCCCAGCATTAGCCGTTTTGGCCGAGCGGGTTAAGGGCTGAAAGGGCTGACTGCCCCCACAAGGTGGGGAGCTAATTAGGCTCATTAAGAGCCGTGTCAATGGTAAGTTAAGGAGGCCAACTGGAATTTTCTAGTTGGCCTCCAGTTTCCCGGCATGACGGGGGGCAGATCAACTGCCTGAAGGTGGGCACCAGAAGCAGGCAGGGGTGCCAGTGATCCAGGCAGGCCTAAAGGCCCTCCCTGCCTGCCTGGATTCGGGTACAGCAATAGGCCGCCCTGTAGAAAGACTGCCCCTCCCCACCATCCACACCACCCCCCCAACAACAGTGATGGCCCGGCTGCTTTCTCTACTTTTTGCATACATTTTTAAAAAGGCGCTGAGCGGGCACATTCCTATTGAAGCGTCCTCTCAATTACTTAACATTCATTGCAAGGGGCGGGGGGGTGGGCGGTGCTCCACTGAAGCTGGAAGGCCTCTGATTGGCTAACCAGCTTCAAGAGTCCATCCGTGTCTCCATGCCAATTAAGGGGCTTCTCCAGTCAAAATCACAATGAGTGGCTATTTCTGCCCATCCCAGGGCCAGGTTCGGACCCGGAAATAAGCTCTGCTCCTTTTTCCCATCCCCAAAGTGTAAACACAGCCCATTTTTTGTGGCACTGGCAGTGCTCCTGGCGCCAGGGCAAAAAGGCAACGGGAATCCCACCTCAGGTACTTGGAGCAACCCCCACCCTCCCATCCTGGCATGATTCTATGGTACCAGAGCAATTAACTGCCCAGGGATCCCGCCTCCAAGAGCTGCCAGCCAATCAGAGGGCTGGCACCTCAGTAGTATTGGCAGTACCACTGGGAGCGATGGCCACTGCCGGTACCGCACGAGGTGTTGGACCTAGGCCCAGCACTGGAAACACGGACAACAGGTAAGTGAGGCAGGTAGCAGGGGCCGGTCCATCAAGCCACGGCGACATGGGGGTGGGAGTTGTGGGGGGTTGTGGGGGAGAGTGGGCATTGAGTTTTGGGGGGGAGGTGGTGGGGTCCAGGGAGGTGGGTTGTTTGCTGGCCGGGGACCTCCATGGGCCACAGATTGTCCATCATAACTTCCTTGCTTTTGTACTCTAGGCCCCTATTTATAAAGCCGTGGATCCTGTATGCCTTTTTAACCACTTTCTCAACCTGCCCTGCCACCTTCAAAAATTTGTGCACATACATACACAGGTCTCTCTGTTCCTGCACCCCCTTTAGAATTGTGCTCTTCATTTTATAGTGCCTCTCCTCGGTCTTCATATCAAGATGTACCATTTCATACCACTGTGCATTAAATTTCATCTGCCATAGTCCACCCATTCCACAAGCCTGTCTATGTCCTCTTGAAGTCTATAACTATCCTCCTCACAGTTCACAATACTTCCAAGTTTTGTGTGATCTGCAAATTTTGAAAATGTGCCCTGCACACCCAAGTCTAGGTCATCAATGTATATCAAGAAAAGCAGAGGTGCTAGTACCATGCCCTGGGAAAGCTCCAGTCCAAAAAAACAACTGTTCATCACTACTTTGGTTCCTGTCACACAAGCAATTTGGTACACATGCTGCCACTGTCCATTTTATTCCATGGGCTTCAACTTTGCTGGCAAGTCTGTTATGTAGCACTTTACCAAATGCCTTTTGGAAGTCCATATACACCAAATCAACACATTACCCTCATCAAACATCTCTATTACCTCTTCAAAAACTCAATCAAGTTAGTTAAAGACGATTAGCCCTTAACGAATCTATCCTGGCTTTCCCTCATTAATCCACACTTGTCCAAGTGACTGTTAATTTTGTCCCGGATTATCATTTAAGAAAGCTTTCAGACCACTGAGGTTAAACTGACTAACCTGCAGTTACTGGGTTCATCCTTCTACCCTTTCTTGAACCAGTGTGTAACCTTTGCAATTCTCCAGTCCTCTGGCACAACCCATGTGTCTAAGGAGGATTGGAAGATTACGGCCAGTGCCTCTGCAATTTCCATCCTTACTTCCCTCAGCAGCCTTGACTGCATCTCATGCGGTCCTAGTGACTTATCAACGTTAAATATAACCAACCTTTCTTTTGCCTTCTCTTGATCAATTTTTAGCCCATACAGTATCTCAATTACCTCCTCTTTCTCAATGATATTATGATCCCCGTGGAGATCGCCAAAGAACTGAGAGAATCAAATCCACCAACTGACTCCAATTTAGGAAATGAATACTAAACAGACAAGATTTCACATTGAGGATATCCACCATCGTCGTGTGTTGCACCACCACCGTGCTAAATGGGATAGACTTTGAACAGATCGAGCAACTCAAAACTGGGAATCCATGAGGTGCTGTGGGCCATCAGCAGCAACAGAATTGTATTCAACCACAATCTGTAACCTCATGACCCGGCATGTCCCCCACTCTACCATCAAGCGGGCAATCAACCCTGGTTCAATGAAGAGTGCAGGAGGGCATGCCAGGAGCAGCAACAGGTATACCTAAAATTGAGGTGTCAACCTGGTGAAGCTACAACACAGGACTACTTGTGTGCCAAACAACGGAAGCAGCATGCAATAGACAGGGCTAAGCAATCACACCAACGAATTAGATCTGGGTGTAGAGATCAGGGATGGGGATTGTGATATACTTGAAAAAATTGAAAGGAAGGAGGTATTAGCGGTGTTAGTGAACTTAAAAGTGGATAAATCCCCAGGCCCAGATGAGATGTATCCCAGGCTGTTATGTGAGGCAAGGGAGGAGATTGCAGGGGCTCTGACATAAATTTTCAAATCCTCTCTGGCCACAGGAGAAGTGCCAGAGGACTGGAGGACAGCGAATGTGGTACCATTATTTAAGAAGGGTAGTAGGGATAAACCAGGTAATTACAGGCCAGTGAGTCTAACATCAGTGGTAGGGAAACTATTGGAAAAAAGTCTGAGGGACAGCATTAATCTCCACTTGGAGAGGCAGGGATTAATCAAGGATAGTCAGCATGGCTTTGTCAAGTGGAGATCATGTCTAACAAATTGGATTGACTAGGTGTGAAGATGAGGGTAAAGCAGTTGATGTAGTCTACATGAATTTCAGTAAGGCTTTCAATAAGGTCCTGCATGGGAGATTGATTAAGAAGGTAAGACCCCATGGGATCCGGGGCAATCTGGCAAATTGGATCCAAAATTGTTTTAGTGGCAGGAGACAGAGGGTGATGATCGAGGGTTGTTTTTGCGATTGGAAGACTGTGACCAGTGGTATTCCGCAGGAATCGGTGCTGGGACCCTTGCTGTTTGTGGTATACATTAATGATTTAGATGTGAATATAGAAGGTATGATCAGTAATGCACAGATAACAAAATTATGAGGGGCATAGATAGGGTAGCTAGGAAGAAACTTTTTCCCTTAGCAGAGGGGTCAATAACCAGGGTACATAGATTTAAGGTAAGGGGCAAGAGGCTTAGAGGGGATTTGAGGAAAGAAATTTTCACCCAGAGGGTGTTTTTTTTTTTCGAACATTACAGCGCAGTACAGGCCCTTCGGCCCTCGATGTTGCGCCGACCTGTGAAACCATCTGACCTACACTATTCCATTTTCATCCATATGTCTATCCAATGACCACTTAAATGCCCTTAAAGTTGGCGAGTCTACTACTGTTGCAGGCAGGGCGTTCCACGCCCCGACTACTCTCTGAGTAAAGAAACTACCTCTGACATTAGATGAGCGATACAGCACTGAAACAGGCCCTTCGGCCCACCGAGTCTGTGCCGAACATCAACCACCCATTTATACTAATCCTACACTAATCCCATATTCCTACCAAACATCCCCACCTGTCCCTATATTTCCCTACCACCTACCTATACTAGTGACAATTTGTAATGGCCAATTTACCTATCAACCTGCAAGTCTTTTGGCTTGTGGAAGGAAACCGGAGCACCCGGAGAAAACCCACGCAGACACGGAGAACTTGCAAACTCCACACAGGCAGTACCCGGAATCGAACCCGGGTCCCCGGAGCTGTGAGGCTGCGGTGCTAACCACTGCGCCACTGTGCCGCCCAATCTGTCCTATATCTATCACCCCTCAACTTAAAGTTATGTCCCCTCGTGTTTGCCATCACCATCCGAGGAAAAAGACTCTCACTATCCACCCTATCTAACCCTCTGATTATCTTATA
Source organism: Heterodontus francisci (assembly GCF_036365525.1). Classification (NCBI taxonomy): domain Eukaryota; kingdom Metazoa; phylum Chordata; class Chondrichthyes; order Heterodontiformes; family Heterodontidae; genus Heterodontus; species Heterodontus francisci. The sequence continues at coordinate 71,174,947 of NC_090374.1, forward strand.
TGTCTCTATTAAGTCACCTCTCCTCCTCCTTCTCTCTAACGAAAACAACCTCAAGTCCCTCAGCCTTTCCTCGTAAGACCTTCCCTCCATACCAGGCAACATCCTAGTAAATCTCCTCTGCACCCTTTCCATAGCTTCCACATCCTTCCTATAATGCGGTGACCAGAACTGCACGCAATACTCCAGGTGCAGCCGCACCAGAGTTTTGTACAGCTGCAGCATGACCTCGTGGCTCCGAAACTCGATCTCCCTACTAATAAAAGCTAACACACCATATGCCTTCTTAACAGCCCTATTAACCTGGGTAGCAACTTTCAGGGATTTATGCACCTGGACACCAAGATCTCTCTGTTCACCTACACTACCAAGAATCTTCCCATTAGCCCAGTACTCTGCATTCCTGTTACTCCTTCCAAATTGAATCACCTCGCACTTTTCCGCATTAAACTCCATTTGCCATCTCTCAGCCCAGCTCTGCAGCCTATCTATGTCCCTCTGTACCCTACAACATCCTTCGGCACTATCCACAACTCCACTGACCTTAGTGTCATCTGCAAATTTACTAACCCACCCTTCTACACCCTCTTCCAGGTCATTTATAAAAATGACAAACAGCAGTGGCCCCACAACAGATCCTTGCGGTACACCACTAGTAACTAAACTCCAGGATGAACATTTGCCATCAACCACCACCCTCTGTCTTCTTTCAGCTAGCCAATTTCTGATCCAAAGCTTTAAATCACCTTCAACCCCATACTTCCGTATTTTCTGCAATAGCCTACCATGGGGAACCTTATCAAACGCCTTACTGAAATCCATATACACCACATCCACTGCTTTACCCTCATCCACCTGTTTGGTCACCTTCTCGAAAAACTCAATAAGGTTTGTGAGGCACGACCTACCCGTCACAAAACCGTGCTGACTATCGCTAATGAACTTATTCTTTTCAAGATGATTATAAATCCTGTCTCTTATAACCTTTTCCAACATTTTACCCACAACCGAAGTAAGGCTCACAGGTCTATAATTACCAGGGCTGTCTCTACTCCCCTTCTTGAACAAGGGGACAACATTTGCTATCCTCCAGTCTTCCGGCACTATTCCTGTCGACAATGACGACAGAAAGATCAAGGACAAAGGCTCTGCAATCTCCTCCCTAACTTCCCAGAGAATCCTAGGATAAATCCCATCTGGCCCAGGGGACTTATCTATTTTCACACTTTCCAAAATTGATAACACCTCCTCCTTGTGAACCTCAATCCCATCTAGCCTAGTAGCCTGAATCTCAGTATTCTCCTCGACAACATTTTCTTTCTCTACTGTAAATACTGACGCAATATATTCATTTAACACTTCCCCTACCTCCTCTGATTCCACACACAACTTCCCGCTACTATCCTTGATTGGCCCTAATCTAACTCTAGTCATTCTTTTATTCCTGATATACCTATAGAAAGCCTTAGGGTTTTCCCTGATCCTATCCGCCAATGACTTCTCGTGTCCTCTCCTTGCTCTTCTTAGCTCTCCCTTTAGATCCTTCCTGGCTAGCTTGTAACTCTCAAGCGCCCTAACTGAGCCTTCACCTCTCATCCTAACATAAGCCTTCTTCTTCCTCTTGACAAGCGCTTCAACTTCTTTAGTAAACCACGGCTCCCTCGATCGACAACTTCCTCCCTGCCTCACAGGTACATACTTATCAAGGACACGCAGTAGCTGCTCCTTGAATAAGCTCCACATTTCGATTGTTCCCATCCCCTGCAGTTTCCTTCCCCATCCTACACATCCTAAATCTTGCCTAATCGCATCATAATTTCCTTTCCCCCAGCTATAATTTTTGCCCTGCGGTATATACCTGTCCCAGCCCATCGCTAAGGTAAACCTAACCGAATTGTGGTCACTATCACCAAAGTGCTCACCTACATCTAAATCTTACACCTGGCCGGGTTCATTACCCAGTACCAAATCCAATGTGGCATCGCCCCTGGTTGGCCTGTCTACATACTGTGTCAGAAAACCCTCCTGCACACACTGGACAAAAACTGACCCATCTAAAGTACTCGAACTATAGTATTTCCAGTCGATATTTGGAAAGTTAAAGTCCCCCATAACAACTACCCTGTTACTCTCGCCCCTGTCGAGAATCATCTTTGCTATTCTTTCCTCTACATCTCTGGAACTATTTGGATGTCTATAAAAGACTCCCAACAGGGTGACCTCACCTCTCCTGTTTCTAACCTCAGCCCATACTACCTCAGTAGACGAGTCCTCAAATGTCCTTTCTGTCGCTGTAATACTCTCTCTGTTGCTGTAATACTCTGGTTGGAATCTGGACACACTGCCAGAAGAAGTGGTAGAGGCAAGAACCTTCACAGCACTGAAGAAGTATTTAGATGAGCACTTGAAACGCCATAGCATACAAGGCTACGGGAAAATCGGATTAGAATAGATAGGCTTGATGGCCGGCGCGGACACGGTGATCTGAATGATCTGTTTCTGTGCTGTATAATTCTAAGCTCTGCAGTCCTGCCAGATACAGTCGTGAATGGTGGTGGACAATTAAATAACTAACAGGAGGAGGCTCCACAAATATCCCCATCCTCAATGATGGGGATCCCAGCAAAGGCTGAAGCATTTGCATCCCTCTTCAGTCAGAAGTGCCGAGTGGATGATCCATCTCGGCCTCCTCCTGAGGTCCTCAGCATCACAGTTGCCAGTCATCAGCCAATCCGGTTCGCTCCACGCGGTATCAAGAAACAGCTGAAGGCACTGGATATTGCAAAGGCTGTGGGCCCTGACAACATTCCAGCAATAGTACTGAAGAATTGTGCTCCAGAACTGACTGCACTCGTGGCCAAGCTGTTCCAGTGCAGCTACAACACTGGCATCTACTCGACAATGTGGAAAATTGCCCAGGTATGCCCTGTGCACAAAAAGCAGGACAAATCCAACCCGGCCAATTACCGCCCTATCAGACCACTCTCGATCATCAGTATTGTGATGGAAGGGGTCATTGACAGTGCTATCAAGCGGCACTTGCCCTGCAATAGACTGCTCACTGACGCTCAGTTTGAGTTCTGCCAGGGCCACTCAACTCCTAACCTCATTACAGCCTTGGTCCATACATGGACAAAAGAGCTGAACTCCAGAGGTGAGGTACGAGTGACTGCCCTTGACATCAAGGCAGCATTTGACCAAGTATGGCAGCAAGGAGCCCTAGCAAAACTAATGTCAATGGAAATCAGAGGAATATCTCTTCGTTGGTTGCAGCCACACCTATAACAAAGGAAGATGGTTGTGCTTGTTGGAGGTCAATCATCTTAGTTCCAGGACATCACTGCAGATTTCCTCGGGGTAGTGTCCTAGGCCCAACCATCTTCAGCTGCTTCATCAATGACCTTCCCTCCATCATAAGGTCTGAAGTGGGGATGTTTGCTGATGATTGCACAATGTTCAGCACCATTCGTGACTCCTCAGATACTGAAGCAGCCCATGTCCAGATGCAGCAAAACCTGGACAATATGCAGGCTTGGGTCTGATAAGTGACATTCTTGCCACACAAGTGCCAGGCAATGACCATCTCAGCAAGAGAGAATCTCACCATCTCCCTTTGGTGTTCACTGGCATTACCATCGCTGAATCCCCCACTATCATCATCCTGGTGTTTACCATTGACCAGAAACTGAACTGGACCAGCCACATAAATGCTGTGGCTACAAGAGCTGGTCAGAGGCTGGGAATTATGCAGTGAGTAACTCACTTCCTGACTCCCCAATGCCTGTCCACCATCTGCAAGGCACACGACAGGAGTGTGATGGAATACTCTCCACTTACCTGTATTGGTGCAGCTCCAACAATGCTCAAGAAGCTCGACACCATCCAGGACAAAGCAGCCCACTTGATTGTCGTCCCAACCACCACCTTCAATATTCACTCCCTTCACCATCAACACACAGTGGCAGCAATGTGTACCATCTACAAGATGTACTGCAGCAACTCACCCAGGTTTCTTTCTTTCAAACAGCATCGTTCAAATCTGTGATCTCTACTACCTAGAAAGACAAGGGCAGCAGATGCATGGGAACACCACCACCTGCAAGTTCCCCTCCAATCCCAACACCATCCTGAATTGGGATTATATCGCCATTCCTTCACTATTGCTCGGTCAACATCCTGGAACTCCCTTCCTAATAGTTGGTGTTCTTACACCCCACTGCAGCAGTTCAAGAAGGCAGCACTTTCCCAAGAGCCATTAGGGATGGGCAATAAATGCTGGCCTAGTCAGTGATGCCCAGATCCCTCGAATGAATGAATAAAAAAAAACTGAAAACCTGAGCTCCAGTCACATGTCTCTAATCATACGACTCTGTGACCTGTGCTTTAAAGCTGGTTAGGATCAACCTTGTCTTTTCCAGAACTCCCTGGTGCTTTCGGTTTCATTTCCAGCAAATGACTGTCTCAGAAAAAAAGCTTTGAATCCAAAGTCATAGCACATAACAGATCATTCAACAGGTCAGCTCTATAGAACACAGTCTGCATACGAGGACTCCATCAGAATGACTTTGACAGCATTTTCTTCCTTGATAAAGACAGATGCAAAGTACTCATTTTATATCTAAGCCATGCCCTCTGCCTCTATGCATGGATCCCCTTTGTAGTCCCTAATATAAGATCCTGAGGGGCCTTGACAGGGTGGATGTGGAAAGGATGTTTCCCCTTGTGGAAGAATCTCAAACTAGGGGTCACTGTTTAAAAATAAGGGGTTGCCCATTTAAGACAGAGATGAGAAGAAATGTTTTCTCTCAGATGTTCATGAGTCTTTGGAATTCTCTTCCTCAAAAGGTGATGGAAGCAGAGTTTTTGAATATTTTTAAGGCAGAGGTAGATAGATTCTCAATAAGCGAGGGGGTGGAAGGTTATCGGGGGTAGGTGGAAATGTGGAATAATCAGTTCAGCCATGAACTTATTGAATGGCGGAACAGGCTCGAGGGGCCGAGTGGCCTACTCCTGCTCCTAATTCGTATGTTCGTATGACCCCATCCCCCCCTTACCTACCATTTTACTATTTATATGGCAATGGAGGACTTTTGGATTTCCTTTTATGTTAGCTACCTGTTCCCTTCTTATACTCTCTCTTTCCCTCTCTGATTTCTTTTTTCACTGTCTCCTCCCCCCACCCCGCCAAACATTTTACATTCATCCTGGTTCTCACTTGTATTATTAACCTGATATCTGCACCTTTTTCTTCTTTGCCTTACCCTTTATCTCTTTTGTCATTCAGGGAGCTCTGGTTTTGGCTGCCCTATCTTTCCCTCTCATTGGAATATAAATTGAAAGTACCCGAACCATTTCCTCTTTAAAGGGAGCCCATTGTTCTGTTACAGTTTTGCCTGCCAATCTTTGATTCCAATTTACCTGGGACAGATCCATTCTATGCCCTCCTCCAATTTAGTGTTTTTACTTTAGATTGCTCTTTGTCCTTTTCCGTAGCTATCCTGAACCTCATGTTGCCATGATCACTGTTCCCTAAAAGTTCCCTGACTGACATTTGATCTACTTGACCACCTCATTCCCCAGAACCAGATCAGCAATGCCTCCTTCTTCATTCAGCCAGAACATACTGATCAAGAAAATTCTGCTGAACATAATCCAGAAACTCTTTCCCCCTTTTGTTCTTTACACTATTACTATCCCAGTCTATATTCGGATAATTGAAGGCCCCATTATGACTACTCTATAGTTTTTGCGCCTCTCTGTAATTTCCCTCAAATTTGTTCTTCTATTTCTTTCTCACTACTCGGTGGCCTATAGAATACATCCAGGAGTGTAATGATACCTCTATTAGTTCTTAACCCCATTCAGTCCTTGACCCCTTCAAAATAGTCTCTCTCTCCAACACTGCAATAATCTCCTTAATCATTACATCCACCCCTGCTTCTTTCTTTCCTTCCCTATCTTTCCTGAACATCTTGTATCCAGGAATATTTAATACCAATTCCTGTCCTTTTTTGAGCCAGGTCTCCATTACTGCCACAGCTTCATATTCCCAAATTGCCATGGTAGAGTCAGAAATGTGCCAAGTCATGAGGTTGCAGATTGTGGTGGAATATAATTCTGCTGTTGCTGATGACCCGCAGCACCTCACGGATGCCCGGGTTGAGTTGCTCAGTCTGTTCTGAATCTATCCAGTTTCGCACAATGTTCATGCCATTCAACACAATGGAGGGTGACCACAGTGTGAAGATGGGACGTCATCTCCACAAGGTCTGTGTGGTAGTCACTCCTACCAGTACTGTCATAGATAGATGCATCTGTGACAGATAGATTGGTGAAGTCAAGATTTTTCATTTAGGTTCTTCCCCTGTGTTGGTTCTCTCACCACCTCCTACAAGCCCAGTCTGGCAGCTATGTCCTTTCGGACTCAGCTAGCTTGATGAGTCGTGATGTTACCACACTTATGGTGATGGACGTTGAAGACCCACCCAGAGTAGATTCTGTGCTCTTGTTATCCTCAGTGCTATTTTGAAATGTTGGTGTACTGATTCATCAATTAAAGGAGGGTGGTAGTTGGTAATCATCAGAAGGTTTCCTTGACCATATTTGAACTGATATCATGAGACTTCATTGGGTCCAGAGTCAATGTTGAGGACTCCCTGGGCCATACCCTGCCCTCTACATACCATTGTGCCACCACCTCTTCTGGATCATCCGGGGGCACAGGACATACCCAGGGAAGGTGATGGAGCACACTGGGACATTAGATGAAGGGTGTGATCCTGTGACTATGACTATGTCAGGCTGTTGCTTGACTAGTCAGTGAGACAGCTCTCCAGCTTTGGCACAAATCTCCAGATTTTAGTGTAGGGTCAACTGGGCTGAGTGTACCTTTGTTGAATTCAGTGTCCAGGTTGATGCCAGGTGATTGGTTCACTTTTTTTTCTTATTAGACTTCTTTGTAGCAGTTTGCTACAACTGATTGGCTTGCTAGGCCATTTCAGAGGGTAGTTAAGAATCAACTACATTGCTGTTGGTCTGGAGTCACATTTCGGCCAGACCAGGTCAGGACAGCAGATTTCCTTCCCTAAAGGGTATTGGCAAACCAGATGTGTTTTTATGACAAACCAGTAGTTTCTTTGTCAATATTACTGAGAGTGGCTTTTTCTATTCAAAAATTATTTAATTAACTGAATTTAAATTCCCCAGCTGCAATAGTGGGATTTGAACTTATATCCCTGGGTCATTAGTTCAGGTGTCAGAATTACTCATCCAGTAACATAACCAGTATGCTATCATACCTGTGGGAAATCCAATAACATCCACACATGGCCATGCTTGAGCAGGGGTCATTGAGCTGTGATCAAGAGCAGAATTCTGATTTTCCCCTCCCTAGTGCAGAGGCAGTGAGACAAATGGTTGTGACCATACCACTGACCTGGCTGAAATTAAGTAACTTAGTACAGACCACAGCTTGAACCTGGGATCTTTATGGTCTATATGACTTTGTTTTACATTGGTACTACACTTCCCAAAATATTACATTCTTGATATCCTGCCGTTTATTTCCCTAGTCTATTGACAGGCAATGAACTGCTCTCTGTGGCTGGAACTACAGCAGTAACCTTACATGTTTTAAAGCATTTATTTTAATTTGTCATCTATTATGTGTCAGCCATGATTCAGCGTTCTCGCCTCTCAGATGGCTGACATCAGGCAGTAGCATCACCCCTAGGAGATGGTTTCAGTGTAGGAAGAGGTTCAAGGACCTCACAAGAGCAGCAAAGGTGAGTACAGTACTTCATCTCTCCAGTTATCTGAACAGCACTTGACAACACTCCTTTCATCCCTTCCCCTGCCACACTCAACAATTCACTTCCCTCTCTCACATCCTTTAAAATACAATCACAAGAGCACATGGAAAAGCCTTTCTTTATAATTCCAAATACAGCAATCTTCCTTTGGTCTCTTCACGCTGAAAGTATTGTCAGGCAAGCCCCCACTGAGGCACACATTATTTCGCCACAAGCACCTTAAAAACATAAAAATTGCAAGCCCTTGACTGGAAAGACATTTGCATAGTACCAGACAACGTGGAAACAAAGGGAACCAGTCCCTACCCCCCAATACACAGAAGAGACCTGGTCAAACCAGTTGGTCACGTGAGCACCTGCTGGCCAACTAGGAGAGTTTTAAACTGGAAAAGCAGATTTTCAAATGAGAACGCCGTGTGCTCCTGGTTGGAACTGAGGCAGAACTCTCTCCTGCCTGCTTCCATCTCCTTCCCACGGAGCTGAATCTTGAAACGTGAAACTCAAAGAGAGAAAAGTTTCCTACGTGAACAAGGTTTTAAGAAGACTACTGGGCCCCAACGAAAAGCAAGACCACTTACAAAAGAATTACAGTGAGCTCGAAGCACGGAAACAAGATATTGCCTCAAACTGTTCCATCTTGTCTTTTCTTCTCTTTTCTGTCTCTATTTGCATGTGTGTATCACGTGTGCATGCTTGCGTGGTCACGTCGTATATCCATAGGTGTGAACTGTATTAGAGTTTAAGTTTTAAGTTTTAATAAAATTTCATCTTTCTTCTTTAAACCTGAGAAAGCCTGTGTGAATTGGTTTCTTTGTCTGATAATTGGAAAACTGTGAAGAGGGATTCACAAAAAAGGGAGCTCAAAACACAGTGTGTTTAAAATAAAACCCTGTTACAATAAGACCAGGTAAAGATAGTAACAGACCTCAAGACACCTTTTGCACCTGGTTGTAACAGTATTTATTTCTCCTACTGCTTTCACAACCACCATCTCCTCCCAGAACTCCTTCTTCACTTCAAATTCCACACACTTGACTTTACACTCATCAACTCCCCATCCTGATTCTATCATGATTCCTCTCCAGCTCTCAACACATGCATTATATGTACAAGTCTGAAAAATGTCCACTTATCTTTATACCAGCCACTCACTAACTCTTGCCCTCTTGTTCTGTAGGATAACACAGCACATCACGGAAGGGAGAAAACCAAGACCAGGAAAGGAGTAGCTAACATCATAGCCCTCACCAAGTGGAGCATGAAGCCCTGGAGATTAGTGACTCGACTAAAGCCATGAGCATTGGGGAAGGCAAGGCTAGTGGATTTTCCCAGCAGGTTGTCTACATATCACTTGTAATCATTCTTTGCCTCAGCAAGCATTTAGCAAGCGGCAATTTCACGCTGCATTCACAAGACTGTCACCTGTTTATGTCCAGCCTCTCGGTGCCATCCTAACTCTTGTCCCTTTTCCCTTTCTTCTAAGTCCTTCTCAGGACCCATACCCTGCTGAAGAAGACACCTCAGGGAGGATAATTTTCCTAAAATGCACTGTCACACTCTTCATCTTTCCCAAGCACAATCAGACATTAGCATTTTGCGTGGGTTGGTTAGTGAGCCAGAGGGATCGACATGTGGTGAAACACCCAGCATGAGTGAGCAGCAGTAGGTACTGGAAACAAGGACAGCCCAAGAGATAGGTCACTGGAGAGTAGGGTCCTCGCACAGCTCTGCTCAGCAGGACAGAGGTGAGGACATCAAGGGCCCAACCATGAAAATAAAACTGCTTGCCTCACACAAGCAGTTATACCAATTATTTGAAGGCCTGCCAAGGAGTTTCAACAATATGGCTATAAGTGTGGAGCAGCCTGCTTCCAGCCTATATGGTGTCATCTCAAATAGCATCAGCACTGTTCAGCCTACTCTGAAATGTGCAGCCATCTCCAAGGACACTATAGCTGGGTTGTTACAGTGGGAGTCAATATAACTAGTTTTTGCAGCTTTGGTGGAAGCCCAAGTGAATTTGTAAATGATTCTTTACTGATTCGGTTATTGTGCCATCAAATGTGTCATTGATTGTTGCCTCCATGCACAACAGCAACCTGCAATTGTTTAGCATCTTCGATATAGTAAGATGTCCTAAGATGCTTCACAGAGGAGATGGGATGATAGTTGGGGAATTAATAGTGTTGATGCATACCTGGAATGGGCAGATTGTCTTATGAGGAAAGGTTGGACAGGCTAGGTTTGTATCTGCTGGAGTTTAGAAGAGTAAGAGGTGACTTGATTGAAACATATAAGATTCTGAGGGGTCTTGAGAGAGGTCTTGATTTGGAGAGGTTGTTTCCTGTAGTGGGAGAATCTAGAACTAGGGGTGTTACGACCAAGTGAGAATGGTGTCTTGGGGTCTTTCTCAGCCTTCACCTAGTCTTGTAACAGGGTTTAATTTTTAAACATACTGTGTTTTGAGCTCCCCCTTGGTGAACCCTTGTTCACCACTTTCCAATTATAAGGTAAAGAAATGAGCACGAACAGGATTTTTTAGGTTTAAAGAAGCAAAGTGAAATTTATTAAAACTTAAACTTAAACTCTAATTCAGTTAACACCTACAGATACACGCCATGCCTCATGCTAGCAAGCATACGTGATACGCACATGCAAATAGAGACAGAAAAGAGCAGAAGAAAAAATAAAGTAGAGTGGTTTGAAGCAATATCAGAAGAGTTTCTTGTTACTGTGCTTCGAGCTCACTGTAGTCCTTTTGCAGGTAGTTCTTGCTTGTAGGTAATTCTTGCTTTTCGTTGGGGCCCAGTGTTCGTCTTAAACCTTGTTCACTGTAGGATACGTTTCTCTTTTGGGGTTCATGTGCCTTCAATGGTTTCCAGTTCCGTGTGAAAGAGATGGGAGCAGACAGGAGAGAGGTCTTTTCAGTCCAAGAGCAAACAGCTTCCTGAGTTCAAATTCTCTGTGGCAAGTTCAAATTCAACAAACTCCAACTTGTGACTAAACTGGCCTGACCACGTCTTATGTGTATTGGGGAAGCAGGGACTGGGTCCTTTGCTCCAACACTGTCTGCTAGCATGCAAAAAAGGTCTTTCCGGCGAGGGGCTTGACAATTCCTTGTGATAGGCCCTCTTTTCACCCCAGCAACAATTTTACGTTTAATGTCCATGTGGCAAAATTATATGCCTCATTCTTGGCAGGTGGGGGCCTGCATGACAAGGGGTCACTGTTTAAAAATAAGGGGTCACCCATTTAAGTCAGAGATGAGGAAAATTTTTTTCTCTCAGAGGGTCGTGAGTCTTTGGAACTCTCTTCTTCAAAAGGTGATGGAAGCAGAATCTTTGAATATTTTTAAGGCAGAGGTAGATTCATTCTTGATAAGCAAGGTGTGAAAGGTTATTGGGGATAGGCAGATGTGGAGTTGAGGTTACAATCAGATCAGCCATGATCTTGTTGAATGGCGGAATAGGTGCAAGGGGCCAAGTGGCCTACTCCTGCTCCTAATTCAAATGTTCGTATGAAGGACAATTGAAGATATAGATTTGGAGGCTTTTCAAGTCAGAGAGGAAAGTAGCAAATCTAAAAGATTTAGGGAGGTAGTTCAGAGAATGGACCTAGATGGCTGAAAACTGTGCATCTAAGTGCAGAATGAAATGGGAGGGAGATGAACAGGAGGTGAGAGTTGCAGGATCGCAGGACACAACTGAAACATTGAGGTAGGGTGTGGTGAGATCAGAAATGGATTTGTAAATGTGGCTAAGGAGTTTGAATTTAAGGTATTGGGAACTAGTGAAGGTTGGAATATGAAGAAGTATCTGATGAATAGGAGCTTACTGAAGGATAGAGGGCAGGAGTGGAGGTTTGGACAAGTTGGGATTTATGCAGTGCGAAACAGAAACTTACCAGATGATAATTATTATTTAAGATCATTAGTTACATACAAAATCTTGACCACTGCATAAAATAGTCTTCAGTTGCTGTTTTAATACTGAACGCAGCCTGTATTATTTATTTATTCTAAAATTTACAGAGACATTTTAGAAATCGAATCTAAGCAGCTCACTGTAAAATATATAGGTGTTGATAGTGCATTCCTAGCACAGTGGTGCTGCGTATTCCTGAGTCAGTGAAGAGGGGGCATAGATTTAAAGTGATTGGTAGAAAAATTAGAGGGGAGATGAGGAAAAACTTTTTCACCCAGAGGGTGGTGATGGTCTGGAACTCACTGCCTGAAAGGGTAGTTGAGGCAGAGATCCTCAACTCATTCAAAAGGAGCCTGGATATGCACCTCAAGTGCCATAAGCTGCAGGGCTATGGACCAAATGCTGAAAGGTGGGATTAGAATAGGTGGATTGTTTTTTGGCTGGCACAGACATGATGGGCCAAGTGGCCTCTTTCTGTGCTTTAAACTTTCTATGAATCTATGATTCTATAAGTAATTGATCTTATGCCATAATATGAGATCATCTAATTGAAATTAATATTTTTTTTTTCTCAGTACACAACACATAACTTGCTGGGAGTGCCACAGAGGCAAGGGGTGTGATATTGGGCATCAGCATGTTACCGAGGGCTGCTGGTCAGCCTGGAAGGGAAATGGCTACAGCTACGGGTGCCATGATGTGCTTTATCAGCCCCTTTTTTTGTCAAATATTTTCTGTGGTATTTGTTTATGAATTATTGAGTATATGATTAAATAAACAAAGGGGCAAAGATTTTTAAATTGAATATTCCTATCTGTTTTTTGTAAATCCAATTCAAGCAGCCCCTGATTAGCTGAGTTCTTCTGTAATCATTCTTTCCTCTGCAAATATCAGTTTCATTCTTTTAAACCTGTCAAGTAACCTCCTATTTAATATCTCCCAGGCTTGAATAACCAATTGACATTTTAAAGAGAGCCCAAAAACATGAACTAATCCTAAACTGAGTGGTCTAAAATAAGATAGCAAAGGATTTTCATCAACTGCTAATTTTCAACTTGAGCCATTAGGCCACTCTGGCCTTTGGGTGGAAGAACTCTTAGTGAGCTGCTTAGGTTGTTAACTTGTGTGGTATCTGCAGTTTTGACATATCAAGTGAGGAGTCATTGAGTGGTTTAATATAGCTTGAAACTTTGCAACAAAGCAGCTTTTTTAGTAGGATGGGATTACCAATTGCCTTTTGCATTCCTAAAGTATGACAGCCTGTAATCTGACCTTATTAAATCCATCTGACATGCACAAAAGGCCAATCTAGAGTGGCTAAACTTTATCCAGCCCTTGAGAAAGCTGCTAATACCTCCCAAGTTGTATCAAACAAAAGCATTTATGCTAGAGCATTTTGTAACCATTTGAACAAAAAGACTCTCAGAACACTTGGCCAGTGTTGTATGTAACTGTTTGGAGCACTTGTGGAGATAAAAGGAAAAAATGGAAAGGTTTGGCCTTGTGTTGAGGATATGCCAAAACTTAATTCTCAAATGGCAGTGAAGTAATTACTAATTGTGATGTCTGATACAAGAAGTAGATTTTTATGAGTCAATTAGCTGGCTGCAACATTAGATGTATGATATAAAAAGGATTAAAATTTTATAGGGTTTTACCTTTAGGTTACAATCTAGGAGAGCAAAGTTTGGTTATATATACTCTAAGTTTTAAAATACAGTAGTTCAAAGGAAGTGAGTTATTATGAAGTGCACATGGAGTACTAGCAAATGGAATCTGGCCAGGTTTGCCTAGAGACCTAACATGTCAACTAAATAATCAACTTCAAAAGTGTCCTCTTTATAAAGTATGCAATTTTATCTGTATCTAAAAACATTGCACGTGGCAGTAGCTAACAGTTTAGCAGTGCTTGACTGCCCTGCTTCTTAGTGAATAATGGACAGCTGAAGCTAAAACTTTGGGATGTTGTTTGTAAGATATCAGCAAACTTCTAGTCTGTCTGGATGATAATTGAAAAGTGACTATCGAGACAAATAATGTAAAGCCTACCACCATCACCACCTGCGGGCAATAGCGGTTGTATTACAGGCAGACAATTCAATTACATACTCTGTGGTCCGTGTATAATCTGGAATCATGGAAATAATGCAGCTGGTGAGTTCAGCCTCCCTTTGACTGTTCACTGTGAACACTGAATGTGAGCTTCTGCCTTTGTGAATCGACAGAGTCCATAACTTACTGGGGGAAACTCCATGAGCTTCTGACCATTGTATTTCTTCAGAGTTAAATTAACCATATGAGTTTTGGGAACTTTGTGGCCACCTAGTTTAATAAGGATTTCCCTGGCTTCTTCATTGAATGTGTGATGATAAATATATGAAAATTAATAAGTAATTAACAAATTCAATCTATCTAATCTGCTAAACTCAGCATCAAACTTTTCAGCGCGGTCAGGATTTATTATCTCATGAATACCATTGTATACTTTGTAAGTATTGCTGTGGGGTCCATATACCACTGCATGTAGCCATAATATCATGGAATATTTTACAATCTAAATGTCTTTTTTAAACATAAAGTTGTCGTATTCTCTTGCAGAATACACCATTCCCGAGCCCAAAAGGCAGGTAGTTAATCTATCCCTTTCCTCTGCTACTAGTGCTTTTGAAATGGTTACCTGTAGACTTGTGGACCATACTAATTTATCTGTTTTCACTTTCTCCATGTAATGAGCATCTGAGCTTCTGCTTGGAGAATGGGAATTGGAAATCACAATTTTGGAACTGCAGAAGTAAACCCACATCCTATGATTCCATGGAGAGTATGTAGAATCACAAACACCTTTGTCACTGCACGAATTCAGAACTCTTAAAACAACAAGAAAAAAAATGGAGGAATGAAGTTTTGATTTGTTTACCTGCGGTATCAAATATTTTGAAAACAGACTGCTAACATTATTTGCGAATTCACAATATAAAAGTTGCTTTTTTTTATTTTTTCATGGGATGTGGGCATTTCTGGCTAGGCTAGTGTTTATTGCCCATCCCTAATAGCCATTGAACTTAGTGCTGGTTAAGCCATTTAAAAGTTAATCACATTACTGTGGATCTGGAGTCACATGTAAGCCAGACCAGGTAAGGACAGCAGATTTCCTTCCCTAAAGGACATTAGTGAACCAGATTGGTTTTTACAACAATTGACAATGGTTTCATGGTCACCATTAGACCAGCTTTATAATTCAACATTTATTAATTGAATTCAAATTTCACCATCTGGTGGTGGGGTTTGAACCCATGTCCCCAGAGCACCATCCCAGGCCTCTGCATTGCTAATTCAGTGACATTACCACTACATCACCAGCTCCCCCATTAGAAAATTAATGTTCTTATTAACTATTCTAGGGACTATACAGTCCCAGTGAAATATCTATCTTAATTGTGGAATCTTTGAACTTAAAATGTCACTGTGTGAATTCTGCCTCAAGACAAGTAAACAAACAATCAGTCAATACCAAAAAGTTGGAGAGTTGCAGTGTGTAAAATGTACCATGATAAATGGGTTTGCTTAGAATGCCTTACAGGTAATTGAAATTTCAATCTTCTGGCGCCTTAAAGAAACAGTTGGGCTGATTTTCTGGTCACATTGGCTGATGGTGCTGGCGTGGAATGGATGATTGGGGTGAGAAAATTAGGTGGATATTGTTGTACAGCTGCTTGGAAATTGGGAAAGGAGGGGAAGTAGCGGTGTTGATAAAAGACACAATTACAGCAGTAAAAAGATTTTTTACTTCCTCTCATTGAAGTTTCTTCTACTATAAAAACACACAATGATAGCAATATGAGCTTTACCAGCAAGACCTTTCTTTAGGCTTTAATTGGGTCTGTGATATGCCATCTTGTGAGAGCAGTAAAATAGGAGCAGAGTTTCCACGGGGTTTCTTGATCACCTGCCATGACTTCAGCAGAAAGTTAGCAGAAACCTCAGAAAACAGCTTAAGTGATGGTTTATGCCATTTCTCAGGGGTTGCTGCATATCTGCTAGCTAAGTTAAGACAGGAGGTTGAAAAATCCAAACAGAAATTACTCACATTAGTCTTTAAATGCTGGAGGTTTAAGGAGCACATGTACAGTATAAAACATCCACAACGTCAAGGCTAACCTCAATCAATGGCGACAATGAATCATGTGGCTAGTTTATTTACAATGAGATCTATTGCCCTTGGAAGGTATGAGTGTGAAGATCTTTCAATTCTGTGTTTCATTTTAAAGATGTGCCCTACTGAGGAAAGATCTGTTAGGAGATCGAAGAAAAGAAGCTGTACATTTTGATAAGTTGTGTTGGCAGTAATATTGAGTCATTTAATCTTGCCGGATTCATTAAAGTTTACAATCACAGGGACATAGGAAATAGGAGCAGGAGTAGGCCATTTGGCCCCTTGAGCTTGTTCTGCCATTCAACTAGACCATGGCTGATTTTCTACCTCGACGCCATTTTCCCACACTATCCCCATATCCCTCAATATCTTTAATATCTGGAAATCTACCGATCTCCGTTTTCAACATACTCAATGACTGAGCCTCCACCGCCCTTTGGGGTAGAGAATTCCAAAGATTCACCACATTTTGAGTGAAGAAATTCCTCCTCATCTCAGTCCTAAATGGCCTACCTCTTATTCTGCAGCTGTGTCCCCTGGTTCTTGACCCCTCAGCCAGGGGAAACATCCTTCCTGCATCTACCCTGTCGAGCCCTGTAAGAATTTTCTATGCCTTAATGGGATCACCTCTCATTCATCTAAATTCTAGAGAATATAGGGCCAGTCTCCTCAATCTCTCCTTGTAGGACAATCCTGCCATCCCAGGGATCAGTCTGGTGAACCTTCATTGCACTCCCTCTGTGGCAAATATATCCTTCCTTAGGTAAGGAGACCAAAACTGTACACAATACTCCAGGTGTGGTCTCAGCAAGGTGCTATAAAATTGCAGTAAGACTTCTTTACTCCTGGACTCAAATCCTCTTGCAATAAAGGCCAACATATCATTTGCCTTCCGCATAGCTTGCTGCACCTGCATGATAGCTTCCAGTGATTTATGAACAAGGACACCTTGGTCGTTTTGGATATCAGCACTTCCCAATCTCTCACCGTTTAAGAAATACTCTGCATTTCTGTTTTTCCTACCAAAGTGGATAACTTAACATTTTTCCACATTATATTCCATCTGCCATGTTCATGCCCACTCACTTAGCCTGTCTAAATCCCCTTGAAGCCTTTTGCATCCTCCTCACAACTCACATTCCCACCTAGAGCTGAATTTTAAGAGCCCACCCGATCTCAGCAGCGAGCTCAAAAAATGGCGGCCTGCACACACAGGCTGCACACTGAAGAGCCACCGCGATCTCCCGCACGGCGGCTCATTTAAATAGCCAGGGTGGCCTGCCCCCCCCTATCGCGTGGTGGAGGCGGGCTGTCTGTCCCCAGCAGGTGTGCAGGTGCTGGTGCCCTTTTTAAAGGGCAGTCAGCCCTGCCGGTCATTTTGAATTTTTAAAGTGGTATCCCCCCAAAATTTATACAATAAATTTCTAACGCCCCTTTTTCACTCCCCAATAACAATTATATGAACTATTTGCCCTTTCCCCCCAAAACACTTACATTTTAAATCTGACCTTCCTTCGTAGTGGGCCTCTGGTGGAAAAATCTTCCGCCCTCCTCTGCCACGGAGCCCGACGTTGTGGGCTTGGTAAGATCCAGCCCCTAGTTTTGTGTCATCAGCAAACTTGGAAATATTACATTTGGTCCCACATCCAAATCATTGATATAGATTGTGAATAGCGGGGGCCCAAGCATTGATCCTTGCAGTAGCCCACTGGTCACACCCTGTCAACCTGAGAATGACCCGTTTATTCCTACTCTCCGTTTTCCATCCATTAACCTATTCTCAACTCATGCCAGTATATTATCCCCCAATCCTATGTGCTCTAATTTTGCTTACTAACCTCTTGTGTAGGAGCTTATCGAAAGCCTTCGGAAAATCCAAATACACCACATCGACTGGTTCTCCCTTATTCATTCTGTAAGTTACATCCTCAAAAACTGCTAACACGTTTGTCAAACATGATTTCCCTTTCATAAATCCATGTTGACTCTGCCTCATCACATGTCCAGATGACAGCACAATGGATTTTCAATGGGATGGGCAACATGAATCCAAACTTTGTGACAGTTAAAATCTCGGCCATTGGCAGTTCACTGCCACATACTATTCCACAGAGCCATGGAATAAAACAGATTATATTAATTTCTGAAATCACTAAGGGAAGACTAAGAACAGCTATTGTATTGCTGTACAGGTATGTCTGAATTATCTCTCACATTGCTACTACAATATATGAAATGAGGTGTATGAAAATTTTGAGTTGTATTGTATTGTTTCCCAGCAAATGTCATTCGAGTTTTGTAAAGGGTATAATATTGTACAAGGCCTTTAAAGGGGCAGTGTTACCCAATAAGAGAATTTTTAGGCAAGTTCAATTCCAGGAGTAAGTATTTCTGAAAATCGTATTGAAGAGCAATTCTGTTGACAGGCCAAATTTATGACACATCAGACAAGTTTATGCTGCTGCAGACTCTATGGAGCAACATTTCTAATGCAGTAATTATATCCTTGCTGATATTTTAGCTTGGATTTTGTAGTATATGTTTATGGCAAATATGGTTCCCATTGTAATTGCATCATTGTGTCCTCCTCTGTGTGCAAACATGATACTGTGAGTGGGAATTCCAACTTTGCCTGGAGCATAAAATATCCGGTAGAGGATCAGCTGCTTGAAGTCAATGGAGAGGAAAATTGGGCAGAGTATATAACAGGTGACAAATCTACTGCTGCCTGCCTTATTCTGGCATCGGGGATGTAAGTTCTGTCACGTGTCTTTCAAGACATTTTACCATGACAACTCTTAAAATTAAATTGTAGAACTGTAGACAGGAAAGTGAACATGGATGTTCATTCCAGGGAATGTGTCCTTTGTATATAGGAATTTTACAAGGTGGAGCTGAGGGTTTCCCTTTGTTAAATGTTAAGTGATTTAGTCCACTTGCATTTGGGTTTTCCATCTCCTGTTGAAACTAGTGAGGGCAACACTAGCTGAGGTTTCATTGCAGCTGAAAACAGTTCAATAAACAGTTTGAAAGTGATAATGCTTGCCGCAGGAGAAATGTGAAATCCACATCTATTGATTTTACATCATAAGCCAAACAAGGGAAGAATTAATTTATCTTCCATTTTGCATTCCAGCATGGCAACATGTTACAAAGCCAAAAAACACTCAATTTGCTCTGTCTGACGTCTGTATATTTCTTCTCCAGTTCAAACTAGTGTAGAAGTCCTCACAGATGCTCCATAACAGCTCAGAAATCGTGATCTGTTGACCAATTCCTGTGACACCTCTGTTGTTGTTGGAGGTGATTGAACGTCATGCTCATTCTCACTGATATCATCAGGCTGCTCCTTATCTTTGCCAGTTTCTGTGAGTTCTTCGACTGTTGGTTTGCCAGCATGCTCAATATTGCTGTCAACATTGGTACCTAAAACTCATTAAGTATTATTTCTTCTGCCAGTCCAACTGAATTTCCTTGTGCAACCTCAGATAAATTATCTTCCTGAAGGACAGCTTTCTTAAAACAGTTTTCCACATTGATCATTTCATCTTCATTTCAGGCAGGTAGCATTGTAGATATATTATTTTAAACTGTGACATTGGTAGACATGTTTGAAGCAGATGCATCCTATCCACTATTGAAAAACAAAGTATATTTTCTCACAACATGTATGTATGGTGACTTACCTTTTCCAAGGCATTCATAAATACTTATTTAAGTGCATTATTTATTAATGTCACATTTGATGCTACCCCTTTGAGACCATAATGCATGTAATGTTATTACGGTAGCTTCATTTTACATGTAAAGATTTGATCCTCTACTGTATTATATTTGATGGTAATGCATTCTTCTGCTTTGTGACTCACAGCAGATTGACAGAAAGCAGAAAACTGCAGACTACTTTTTACAAATGATTAGAATAACAAACAAGGAACTGCTAAAACCTACTTCCAATTTGTCTTAGGATGAATTAGTTTAGGTGTTGCATTGTTGTTAAAATTATACAGTGTAAATTGGGTGTTAAAGCCTGAATGCACTTGAAACAGGAGTCAGACCCCACTCCTTCAGTGAGTGCCAGCCTGCATCACCATGGTGTCAGGTTGGATCCTACTTCTGGTTGTAGGCTGCATTGCCATTATAACTATTCTGGAATTCCCAGCCTAAACCTCTCCACCTCTCTGCCACTCTATCCTCCTGTAAGTCGCTCCTTAAAACCTACCTCTTTGACCAAAGCATCCTAATATCTCTTTATATGGCTCGGTGTCAAATTCTGTCTGATAACATTCCTGTGAAGCTCCTTGAGATGTTTTTCTGTGTTAAAAGAGCTATATAAATACAATTTGTTGTTGTTAGTCTGGAGCAAAACTGCCTCACATTGACACTACATTTTTAATACAGATGCACCATGTTTATTACTCCAAAAAAAAGGAAAATTTGAAGATTGGGTGACAGAAGATTTCTCTAATAGAGGCCTTACTTTGCTTGCAATCCATTAATAATACTCAATTAGTGTTGAATTTGATTCTCTCTGAAATATGTGGTCCAAATGTACTGTAGCATTATTGGTAGTAAACTGTGGGTAAAATTTATTGCAAACAGGATGATTCACTCCTAAAAATTCACCTTTCTCTGTCCATTAATTTTGGCACATAACATGGATGACAGGCTATCATTCCTGTCTGCTAAAAATGCCTTCTTGAACACTAAGCTACTATCAGGAGCTGCTCTGTAATAAGCCCCATCTCATCACAGATGATAATGTTCTAAGGGCTATAATCCTTCAGCAGATCTGGCATTTGTGTCTTCATGCAGGCAACTGCCTCAGGGCAGTGTGCTTCAAAAGCAACGTTGTGCTGTACAGATTAAAATCCAACTATTTGGCTGAAATTCTAAATGTCCCAAGGAACTGGCAAGAGATTTTTTTTCCTTCGCTGCAAGTGTCATTCCTCTGATTGCTGCATTCCCTCATTGCTCATCTGAATCCATTGGTAAAGCATTTCATCCACATCATGTTGGAATTGTGCTGCCTTTTTCTGTCTGGGTTCTCATTAACTTGCCAATCTAAAAGAATTACACCCTTGTTTTTTTCTGACGGTTATTGAAAATCAATGGTCGTGACACTCTAAATGAATCTAATTCGTATCTCACAAACAGAAAAGTTTTTTTAACTGTTTGAAGCTGGATCTCCTGGACACTCATT
This sequence comes from Heterodontus francisci, assembly GCF_036365525.1. Taxonomy (NCBI): domain Eukaryota; kingdom Metazoa; phylum Chordata; class Chondrichthyes; order Heterodontiformes; family Heterodontidae; genus Heterodontus; species Heterodontus francisci. The sequence goes on from NC_090374.1 coordinate 71,196,034, forward strand.
CTGGCTAAATTACTCCTGTCTCTTTGCATTGTTCTTCATATTGACGTTGCCTAGCAACTGGATGTTTTAGAGCTTACTGACTCTCACCCAGCTCTTGCTGGTATTGATTTCTTAAGTTTAGATATTTAAGTACTGAAAGTACATATGATTCTGAAAAATTGTTTGTGATTTATTTTTATTCATTCATGGGATGTGGGTGTCACTGTTAATGCCAGCACTTTTTGCCCATCAGAAGGTGATAGTGAACCACTTTCTTGAATACAACTGAATGGCTTGCTAGGCCATTTCAGAGGGCAGTTAAGAGTCAACCACATTGCTGTGGGTCTCAAATCACATTCAAAGTAGACCAGGTAAGGTTGACAGATTTCCTTCCCTAAAAGCCATTCGTGAAGCAGATGGGTTTTTGCAATTATCGATGATAGTTTCATGGCACCATTCCTGAGACTAGCTTTTTATTCCAGATTTATTTAATTAATTGAATTTAAATCTGGTGCAGACATGGTGCGCTGAATGGCATCTTTCTGCGCTGTAACAATTCTCTGATCCTGCAACAATTTTGTGAAATTCCCCAGCTGCTGTACTGGGATTTGAACTCAAGTCTCTGGATCATTAGTCCAGGCCTCTAGATTACTAGTCCAGTAAAATAACCACCATGTTACCATTCCGCTGCTTAACATTTGGTCACACAGGTTTAAAATAAATGGCAGAAAATCAACACTTTAATGCAGGCTGGTGATTAAAATTAAAGTGCCATTGACTAAAGAAACTGACTCGGCTGACCCACAACTGCGAAAGGAAGTATTCCACACAGCTGTTTGCAATTTACAGCATTTGCTCCACAACTGCAATTTTTACCATGTATCTTAACAACCATTATTGGTGTATCAGTCAAATGGAGTTATGGAAGAGTGTGACAAAGAAAATGATAAATGCCAGTGGTGAGAGAAACATCAACCTATCAGGTAACTATCTTTTTTTGTATCCTGTCCAGGAGTGTAAGAGAACTGATTAAAGTTTGTGCAAACATAATTGACCTACTATACGCAGTGGCAACTGTACTCTGATTTTCAATGAGTTCATGCTATTTTCTGCCCTCTTACCTACCACACATTTCCCCTTACTCATACTTCTGGTCTCCACAATGCATTCATTATCAGGCACAGTGCTAAAGTTGTACTAAACTGCCCACTGGTACTGCATAATATCAGCCAGCAGTGACTAGACCACTGAGGTTAAGGGCCCTCAACTACCCAATGATACAGTGAATGGGAAATAGAAATAAGGACTTGCATTGTGTCACTTTATGTTGGAACACCAATCTGCAAAACCATTGGCCAACTCCGAATTAAAGCAATCATCAAAGTGACTCAGTGGCAAAACACATTGTCAATCAAATGGTTAACAGTGCAAAGTGGTGAGACTTAGATTTGCCCCCCTGCCCTCCCTCACTGCTGAGTAGCTGACATTAGCCTTGCCAGAGCAAGAATGCACCAAGTGGAGACCCTGAAGTCAGGTGTTTCCCTATCGAAAGGAAGGAAATCACAGAAAGATCAGTCATTGGGCCATTCCTATGTTGCTCCCAGTGACTGCGTCAAAAAATATCACCAGATGCTGGGGAGAAGGACAATCATCACCATCTTCATCCACAGGTGGTGTGCTGCCAATTAATAACTAATATTAGAAAAGAAAAATAAATGGTATCTTGAAGTAAAACTGGCCATTAAAAGAGGTGTATTTCCCTGTGTCTATGCCTGAGCATATTAGATCACCTGGATGCAGCACACAGTGAAAGGTCAGGCGGAAAGGATGAAAATGCTGCTAATGAAACCTGTCTGATTTCCACTTGAGGTGTTGCTATCTGTAATCTGGCAAAGGAAGTCCCAGCTTTTTAGGCCCATGGGAGGGATGATCCAAGGGTGTGGCTGTAGCGCTACCCACATGATTCCACATGACAGCATGCAGAGTGTCTTAATGCACTCGACTTCCTTCTTAAAAGGGAACTGCCGCACAAAGAAAAGAGCCCTGATTTTAACCTAACCAAACCTTTTACACGGAGGTGAAATAGTGATAACCACCAACTCACAAAGGATTTTGAATGGAAAAATCACCGAACTGGAGAAATAGTAAGTCAGTTAGGAAGGAATGAAAACAACCTGATATCTTCTTGTCTGAATTTACTAACTTGGTTTGGTATGGGAAAGCGAGTTGTCTTATTATTTCTGTAGCTTTGACATGAGTGGTTAAATCCTTAAAATAAATTTGAAAGAATCAAAAACATTTCTCTTGGTAAATTTTCTGTCCAGATACACACCTGTTTGAGCCTACATATATGAGAAGGGGCAGGGGAAAGGGAACTGGTTCTCTGAGAGATGTACCACTGCAAGGAAGGAAATAAATATGAAGGAAATGTGAAAGGAAGGAAGTGAGTCAGAGAGCTGGGAATGCTGTTGCAGTTAAGGAACTGTAAAGATAGGAACTATTTTTTCTTCTACAGTGGTTTTAGGGATAGCTGATTGCAGACGATCAACAATTAATGCCACTCGTGTTCCCAAGAGGAGGAGAGTCTGCAAATGAATTCAGCAAAAGGATTTTAAGGTCTAGAGCTAATGTCGTTGCAGAATTCTTACTTGAGTGCCCATTGGCATTGGCATCTGTAACCAGTTATGAATATTTTTTACACCGACACAGAAGCTGAATGATTTTTACATTTCTGTAGAATAGATCCTAGCAATCACAAAGGAAACTAAGTTAACTGCTTTACTTATACACTTTGTATGTTTCTTGGTGTGAGTGGCTGACTATTTTGTGGTACTTTTGGTTGTAGGCTACATTCCTAAATAAACATACATGAGATTTGGTTAAGGACAGTATGAGTTTAGTTACTTCCAGAAATGATGATAAAATCTGCTTGCTGAAGCTAGTACATTGACAAAATGAAAATACATGCCTAAATGTCAGTTGCTAATGTCAGACCAACTATGCATAATGAGACAAATCAATTCTATATAAGCTCCATGTTGATCACTGGGTATGATTTGTTTGACACTCCACCAACTATGTAGCAATATCCCTTTTGAGTGCTGAATCTACCAGAATTTAAACACAGTACTCGTGGCTGCAAATATCCTAGCACGAACAATAATGCCATTTCAATCCTGCTGATTACTGAGGTAATGGTTCCACATTCCTCCATAACGGATGATGTGGATTTAAATTTCTGCCAATAAATGTTGTTGATAATTTGAATATCCCCAACTAAATTGTTTACAAAGAACACCAGTTCTATTGATTGCTAGAAATATGTCACTGTAGTCAAAAGAAACGGACTCAATGCAAATACTTGATATTTTCTGTGAAGGACCATTTACAACCATAGAAAAATTACGGCACAGAAGGAGACCATTCAGCCCATCATGTCTGTGCTGGCTGAAAAAACTAGCCGCCCAATCTAATCCCACCTTCCAGCACCTGATCCATAGCCTTGCAGGTTACAGCACTTCAGGTGCATGTCCAGGTACCTTTCAAAAGAATTGAGGGTTTCTGCCTCCACCACCATTCCTGGCAGAGAATTCCAGAAACCCACCACCCTCTGGGTGAAAAAGTTTTTCCTCATGTCCCCTCTAATCCTTCTACCAATCATCTTAAATATGTGCCCCCTGACAATTGACCTCTCCGCTAGGGGAAACAGGTCCTTCCTGTCTACTCTATCTAGGCCCCTCATAATTTTGTATACCTCTAATAAGTCACCCCTCAGCCTCCTCTGTTCTAAGGAAGACAACCCTAGCCTATCCAATCTTTCATCATAACTTCAACTTTTGAGCCCTGGCAACATTTTTGTAAATCTCCTCTGTACTCTCTCCAGAGCAATTATGTCCTTCCTGTAATGTGGTGACCAGAACTGTATGCAATACTCCAGCTGTGGCCTAACCAGCGTTTTATACAGTTCCAGAATTACATCCCTGCTTTTGTATTCTATACCTCAGCCAATAAAGGAAAGCATTCCATGTGCCTTCTTCAACACTCTATCTACCTGTCCTGCCACCTTCAGGGACCTGTCTACATACACTCCAAGGTCTGTCACTTCTTCTACCCCTCTCAATATCCTCCCGTCTATTGTGTATTCCCTCACATTATTTGCCCTCCCCAAATGCATTACCTCACACTTATCTAGATTTAATTCCATTTGCCACTTTTCCGCCCGCTCAACCAAACCATTGATATCTTTCTGGAGTCTACAGCTGTCCTCTTCACTATCAGCTACACAGCCAATTTTTGTGTCATCGGCAAATTTCCCATTCATGCCTCCCACATTTAAGTCCAAATCATTAATATATACCACAAACAGCAAATAAGTAACGTCCACTTAATTTTTGATAATTTCCTGCAGCAACACAGCACATAATATTTTTAAACCTAGCAATTACTGCTGTTATGCTCCTTGTGATTAACAGTGGATTAATGAGATGTCAGTCTTTGTTCAGTGATAGCTCTTGCCTCAAGACAAATAGTTGTCAGTTCAGAGACGTGAGGATATAATCAAGGCTGCATTGTTGGAGGCACAGTCTTTTGGATAAGTCACTAAATCTGCCCTCTCAGTTAAGTTTCTGGTCAATGGTAAGCTCCCCAAATGTTGATGATGGAGGAATTCAGTGATAGTAATGTCATTGAATGTCAAAGGGAGATGATTAGATTCTCCCTTATTGGAGATGGTCATTATTTGGCAGTTGTGTGACTCGACTTTTACTTGCCACTTGTCAGCCCAAGCCTGAATGTTGTCTTGGTCTCGCTGCATATGGACATGGACTGCTTCAGTATCTGAGGAGTCACAATTGGTACTGAGCACTGTGCTATCATCAGTGAACATCCCCACTTCTGACTTTATGATGGAGAGAAGGTCATTGATGAAGCAGCTGAAGATGGTTGGGCCTAGGACACAACCTGAGGAACTCCTACAGTGACATCTTGGGGCTGAGATGACTGACTTCCAACAAGCACAACCACCTTCATGACTCCAACCAGTCGAGAGTTTTTCCCAATTCCCATTGACTTCAATTTTGCTAGAGCTGTTTGATGCAACACTTATTCAAATGAGGTCAAGGGCAGTTACTCTCACCTCACCTCTGAAATTCAGCTATTTTGCCCATGTTTGGACAAGGCTGTAATGAGGTCTGGAGCAGAGTGTCCCTGGCAGAACCAAAACTGAGCATTGGTGAGCAGGTTATTTCTGAGCAAATGCCACTTGATAGTATTGTCAATGACACCTTCCATAACTTTGCTGATGAGTGAGAGAAGAGCAAGGTGTTTTGGCCAACAGTTACCCCTCAACCAACACCACTAAAACATTATCTGATCATTTATCTTACTAATGTTTATAAGACCGTATAGATGCAAAATAGCTGCCCTGTTTTATTTACTGCATTACAACAATGATTACACTTCAGAAGTACTTCTGGCTGTAAAATGCTTTCATATGTCCTGAGATCTAAACACAAGCCTTTTCTTAACTAAAATCTTTCGAGAGAAATACTCCTACTGTTTTGCTCACAGCTTACTGTTTTCAATTTGTGGGCTTCATTGAGGACTAAATCTCATGCACAGTGGTCCAGACGAGGAAAAGGGACAAGTGCAGGCACTTGACTTTATGCCACATCTAATATTATGAGATTCCTCCCCTGCTTTTACTGGTTCACCTTTGCAAATCCAGTTCTGGTGAGGCACTGAATGTCACTTTCTTAGTAACTAAAACCTAGTAAGTCAAAAGAAAATTTTAATCTACTTCCCTTTTAATGAAGATCCTAATATAAAAGCAAAATACTGCAGATGCTGGAAATCTGAAATAAAAACAAAAAATGCTGGAAATGCTCAGCAGGTCTGGCAGCATCTGTGGAGACAGAAGCAGTGTTAACATTTCAGGTCAGTGACCCTTCTTCAAAACTGGCAAATGTTAGAAATAGATAATAATAATAGATTTTAAGCAAATAAAGCAGGGATGGGGCAAAAGAGAACACAAGGGAAGGTGTTGATAGGACAGAGGGACACAGAGAATAACTGACCAGATGGTCATGGAGCAAAGGCAAAGGATATGTTAATGGTGTGGTGAAAGACAAAGTGTTAGTGCAGAGAGGGTGTTAAATGATAGAATAATGAATAGCCCTGGCTAAAAGCACAAACATGAAAAAAAACAGTGGGCAGGCACATGGCAAAAAAAAGAATGATGAAACAAAATAAAATAAAAAATAATAAAAATAAAAATTAAAAAGGGGGGCCAGGCATGCTCTGAAATTATTGAACTCAATATTCAGTCCGGTAAGCTGCAGCATGCCTAATCGGTAAATGAGATGCTGTTGTTCGAGCTTGCATTGATGTTCAATGCAACACTGCAGCAAGCCCAGGACAAAGATGTATGCATGAGAGTGTGTTGAAATGGCAAGCGACAGAAAGATCGGGGTCATGTTTACGGACTGAGCAAAGGTGTTCCGCAAAGCAGTCACCCAATCTGCATTTGGTCTCCCCAATGTAGAGGAGATTGCATTGTGAGTAGCGAATACAGTATACTAAATTGAAAGAAGTACAAGTAAATTGCTGCTTCACCTGAAAGGAGTGTTTGGGGCCTTGGATAGTGAGGAGAGAGGAGGTAAAGGGTATTACACCTCCTGCGATTGCATGGGGAGGTGCCATGGGAAGGGGACAAGATATTAGGGGTAATGGAGGAGTGGACCAGGGTTTTGCAGAGGGAATGATCCCTTCGGATTGCTGACAGGGGAGGGGAGGGGAAGATGCGTTTGGTTGTGGCATCACGCTGGATGTGGCAGAAATGGTGGAGGATGATCCTTTGGATATGGAGGCTGGTGGGGTGGAAAGTGAGGCCAAGAGGAACCCTGTTGCAGGGATCCTGACAAGGGGAGCCCCAAACATCAGGCTACGGTCCACAGGACTGTCACTGATTTCATCTCCTCCAGAGATCTTCCATCTATAGTTTCCAACCTCATAGTCCCGCAACCCTGGACAGCCTACTTCTACCTCCTTCTTAAAATCCACAAACAGGTCTGTCCTGGCAGACCCATCATTTCAGCCTGTTCCTGCCCCACTTGACTCTATCTTTTCTCCCCTGGTCCAGTCTATTCCCCCCGCGATCCGTGACTCTTCTGACACCCTATGTCATTTTGACAATTTCCAGTTTCCTGGAGCTAACCGCCTCCTCTTCACTTTGGACATGTAGGGTAGTAGGGATAAACCAGATAATTACAGGCCGGTGATCAGTGGTTGGAAAATATTGGAAAAAATCTGAGGGACAGGATTAATCTCCACTTGGAGAGGCAGGGATTAATCAGGGATAGTCAGCATGGCTTTGTCAGGGGGAGATCGTGTCTAACTAACTTGATTGAA